>NW_028289044.1:3062500-3368750 GCF_059628265.1 Tinamus guttatus
GAAAACATTTTCAGTTAAACTTATTTTGATTCATTTTTACCAAAACGACTTTTGAAACAAAATATTTAAAATTTTAATAAGAATAAAGTGGTGATTTTATGGAGTTCTTAGGTTTCATGATCCAATAAAATACATCAAAGATGTTGCAGTGACACCAAAGTTGCACACTTTGCCTGTCTGAGACAAGAACAGGTAGAGTGAGGTCAGGAAAAGTCTTGGGACAGTGCAGATTTAACATTCCTTGTTATTATTTGTTGAAGAGGATTCATTTTCCTCTTCATGAATTCTCATTAATTAAGATGTTGTCGTTCTTGTGACAGCCCTTCAAATATTTCTAGTTGTATATAGAAGAACCATGGGAACCAGCAAGCTAGACTGCTTATCTTGTGTTCAGATGCTTCGTAGCACATACAGCCTGCTTCCATCATCATTAGCATTAAAAACTTGGGCACTTACTAAGCTTTTGGGTTATATGGTTGTGCCATAGTCCTAGAGGGCTAGAGTTGCTTTCACACTTACTTCATTGGTCTTCTTTTGGACTTGGGGTCACCAAAATTTAAAATCATTTTTTTCAGTGCTGTAATGAGGTTGCATCCTGCTAGAGAAGCGCACTGGGGCTCAGGATGACAAACACATAAGTCTAACATTTGTTGAGATTGGCAGTTACTATTAGGCCCCCAGGAACTGTGTTCCTGGCCTGACTCACAGGTCTTGCTTATACATAAGCAAGGATTTTACCTATACATTTTGCTTTGATTCAAATCTAGTCTATTTAGAAGTTAAGGCTATAAAGGCATTCAAAGGAGAAAGAGTCCTTCCCCCGTATGGATGTACTTCGTCAATGTTACCAAATGGTATCCTATATCCTAGTGCACTGATATGCTGAAAATAGGTGTACAGTCAGGTAAATGACCACATATGAGCTGGAGCTAGAAGATCAAATGTCACCATGGCATGACTGAATGGCAAAATAGTCAAACCACCATGGTTTGTCAGGGCCAAAGTGGAGAAATGATTTTTCCTTGTGAAAAATCCATTTGATGGAAATGTAATCTAGACTCATTCAGACAGGGAAAGCTGAGCAACTTTAAAAAGTAATTATTATCATTCACCTAGCCTTTCATGGAGCTTTCTACTCATGAGGTCTTTAATCAAGGCATCTTAGTAAGAGATACCTTATGGCATCCAGAGTCTTATTGCTTTTTGTAAAGATATGTTGAAATTCTCAGACCTGTAAAAATAAATCGGACTAAATATTAAAAGTGCTTCTATTTTTAAAATTTATAACATTTTAAAAAATAAAATCTCCCTCGCATGTGTGACTAGTTATATTTCTGATCATTAGAAATGACATCAATTATTTTATTTACTGACAATCAACATAATGTGTTAAAATGTATAAATTTTGTTTTCACATTTTTTAGGTTTACAGTGTTGCTTTTTTGACATTTTGTAAGCACTTCATACATAGTAGTAATGGGCTGGGGGAGAAGTAATACTGTGCTGTGAAATGGGTTGAAAAGACAACACTAGTGACTTCTCAAAAAGCTCTTACCATCTGAACAATTTCTACATAAATCAGCAGCAGCACTTGGTAGCCATATTCTGTACTGTAATGACTTGCAAAAGTGTTTCTGAATCTTCATTTTGACCCTTTTTGTCTATGAAATAAACATTTTGCCAGCCAAGTATCCTTTTGGTATTTGACCTTTGTGCAATTTATCCATTAGGAAATGTGATACTTACCACACTTTCTTTGCTTCCCTACTTTTCTGAAACTCAGCAAATGGCTCCTCAATTATTTCCTTAGGAGTTAAACCAGATCATTTATTTTTAATGTGTGGATGGGTCAGCCTAAAAGCCCAACTGAAATCTTGTTCATTTGGGGAAAAATGGCTTCCTTCCCACCCGCCCCCACTGCCCCCTGCCAAAAAAAAGAAAAGAAGCACAGTGAGCACAGTGACAAGTTGTCATTCTCAAAATAAAAGAGCCATTTTCTCCAGAAGATGAAACCTTACATCAACAGACATGAAAGCATAAGAAAACTGCCATTTTTTATGCAAAATTCCATACATGCAAACACTGGCTCAGCAAAAAACCTTGCCGTCTTCTGCCTAGAAATGGAACTAGTAAGGAAAAATCAGTAAAGTTATGAGGCATGTGCGAACTACAAGGGCAAATAAACCAAGTAAGAAGGAGGAGAAAAATTCAGAGGTACTGGAGTGAAAATAAAATGGGTGGAAGGAAAGGCAAATTGCCATCTTCCATTCCCAGTTGAGTTTTCCACTGTTGCTTTGGGGAAACCAAATATATGAACATATGATGTTTGGCTCCCCCTTTTGATGGACTATTAGCTGTAAGGAAATAGATTAGCATCCCCTTTCTCTTCTTACTAAAAGTAGATTATTAGAATTTTCTTTTGCTACGTAAATTATACACCTGGAAATAGTTTCAGCTTAAGCCAGAGCATTTTGTCCAGTGATTCAACATAAAGCTATTTCATCCCTCTTTAAACAAATGGGCTCCACTCTTGTTTTGCTCTTGCTCTCTCTTTTGGAACTATCTTGGGCTAGTTTCTATGACCTGTTGTTTCACGTTATGAATAAATTGGTTTTCTTCACTTTACTTATCCCCTAATCCCTTTTAGGCATATGATAGTTTTGGAACTTTATACAATGTCTCTGGTTAATGTACCTCTGAGAAGTTAGATAAGACTGATCCTTATTTAGCTTGCATTCAGTAGAATTGCATTGAGCTATTTTTGGCTGAGTGCCCTTTTAATTTTCCAAGCTCTCAAATGGAGTCATTTAAAGTATAAAAATGTATGAACATCTTTCCTCTGAACTAAATGGCACTCTTTTTCTTGGCTTAATTTCCTTTGGATGTAAAAGCTATACTATGCTTCACTGGTACCAACTATCAGTAATGTAGTGCAGGTTGCCAGACCTAAAGATTAGATAAGTATTTGAATTTCCAGTAGTGTTTTCATGAAATTATCTATATGCAGCTCATATTCTATTCGGAGAACCCAGCTGGGCTAGCAACACTCTAATTACACTTCTCATCTAAAAGGAAATGATACTTGCTAAAATGGAGGGACTCTTCAAAATGGGCTGAGGGCTGACAGTGTTGATATTGGTCCTGAGTGTGTTCTAGATCCTGAGAATCCTTGAGGATGCAGTCATTTACACTGCACAGTTTGCAGTTAATGGCCTGGAGTGGGAAAGGGGGGCATTTAATTCTTCTTTACTGAATTTTCTTTCAGGGTGGAACTGTGATGTCATTTTTTAAATAATGGAATAACAATGATTTTCAAATAATGATCAGTTCTGCTCTGGGAGCTAACCATGTGAAATGGCCCAGGCTCCCCCATCAGAGATATTCCTTGAATGCACTGAGTCATTTTTTGCAGACTGAGGACAAAAATAACTTTTTACTCCTGCCATTGCAGGAAAGCCAAGACAGCTTGGAGAGAAGGGGCTGGAACTGATTTCTCATCTGCCTCACGTATTTGAATGAAGTGAAAAATCTTTAGTTTTTCTTTTCTTTTTTTTTTCAGTGTTTTCTGAACTTACATGTATCTCAGCAAACTCCATGTTTCAGATAATCAAACTTCTGCTCTGCCTTCCCTTTTAAAACTTTTATCCACCAGCTGAATTCTCTCAAACTCTTACTGTCTCACTAGGATGAAACTGCTTGTTCAATTCTCTATTTATAAACTCAAACCTATTAATATCTCATTTTTTTCCAGAGAAAACCATTGCACACTTTTCCTGCCTGCCAAGTCATCCTAGACAACTTTTAGATATATTATCAGCTTTGGCTCTGTCAGAAGGAAGATGCAGAAAGAATACTCGGCAACCACAGTTTGTAAAGAAAGTCCTTGATTATTAACCTTGCTGTGTTCTTCTCCCATAATGGCTAGATGAAGTGTTTTTTCCGAATTGAGACAAATGAGGAATTCTCAGAATTCTGCCACCCTAGTAGGTGCAGGGACATGTAAATGAGCAGAGCACTTTGCCATATGCTTTTAAATGCTTCCAGACAGATCTGCCTCTTGGACAGCAAGTGCGGGAGGCGTGAACCTGTTCTTCCCCTCCTTGCAGGAAGATGAAGAGCAGCTCCTAAAACTGGGTTTGTCCCTGCCGACTTCAGAGGGGCTATGAAGAATCGCCACAGTGTTAAAGCACTCGGTGCCTTGCTCAGGGTCGTTTTGTGTCTGGACCTAAGAATGTTTCAGTGCTCTTCGGAGTATGTGTGAGAGGGTGGAAGGTGAGACTGTGTCTCTCTATGTACTATTTATTCATTTTTACCCACTTCCTAAATCCTTCACCCGAGTCTCAAGAGATCATTAGTTTGATATAATGCTAATAACTTGTGTATCTTTCCAGTATTTAGGTAAGTGGAAAAGAGCCCATTTTCCTAATCTCATTGGCATCTAGATTGTATTTTATGGACTTTATCATATGGAACTAATATTTCAGGACATTTCAAAAAGGGCTTTGCTTAATGCAATCCAGCATTGCTCATTATACTGGCCAATTTTTACAACATTATGAAACAATTAAGATGATGCATATGCAATATGAATATAGCGTAAGTAAAATATGAGCTGAGCAACATGATGGTGAACAGGCCTATTTATGGGACAATCTTTGCTGGATACTTGACTGAACAAAGAGGGACAGGGTTGCATGAACTAGGAGGTGCTCTGCCGCAAGCCTGATGCTGAGGTGATGTAGCATGTTTAACTACCTACATAAGATAAATGCAAGATGGGGTTACCAGTGCTATAACAGACACATCAGCATGCAAAGGTCCTAATCAGGGCTGTCCAAGTAGACCCTTCTGCAAAGCCTTGCTGAACTCCGACCCATCTCTATGCCTGAGGCCAATGTTAAAGCCATAAATATTGCTCAGGAAATTTGGTAGGCATTACACTTTGGGACTTACTCATGGAGGAATGTGAGTTTGCTGAACTGCAGTATAGAAGATGTGAGAAGAGATCTGCTCTGGAAAACTTTGTCAGGGATGGTGGAGAACAAGGTGGCCTGGGAAATGAGGGTAGTGATTCTTGGGAAGGAAATCTCACTGCAAACCCGGTCCTCTGCAATGTGCTGGGCTTCACTGGCAGAGTCAAGTGGCAAAGAGGGGAAGAAGGATAAATCAAACAGCAAGAGCAGAAGGAAACATCATTCAAAGGTGCATTTCCCAGCCTTGCATACACAGTGGCTTAGTTCTGCATCAGAAACACTTGGAGGCCCAAATGAGCAGAATACTGGGCTCAGAGAAAGAATCGACATAGGCAATGCCTCTGCTGGAAATGGCTTGAATAAAGGCTGAAGAGAAATCTCTTGTACATGCTCCTGTTGTCCAAAAGTTTTAGCAGCACAAGAAAGTTTAGAAAGACTCTACCACTGCTCTGCTGAAACAGCGCGTCCAATCACTAACTCTGCTGCTAATTTTGCAGCCTTGCAGTCAGGTCATGTATCCATCCTACTGCAGTTTCTCCTCCTTTCCACCTCTCTTGCCCTAGGGTCTTATGAGGGACTCCAGAAGTTTCTCACTTCATTTTCCCTTAAATGGATTACTTCTGGACATTCAGCTGTGGGAGGGGAATGGGATTCTGGCAACTTTAATGAAGTCCGAGTATATTTAGGTTCAAGTGATGACAAATGAATGCAATTAATATATTAAAGTATGAGTCTGTAAGTACTCCCACCCTCAGAGTAGTTTTGCTTGTTTTTAAATACAGTTTCAAAACATAATTCATTATGTAATCTGAGGGGATGAGGAGCCAGTTTCCAGTTGGATACATGTCCTAGAGGACTGTAAAGAACGTGTTATTCTGCCTAGCACCAGGGATAATGTGTGCTTCTCAAACTGACTTCATGTGAATTGCTTTCAAGTAGCTGTACTCAAGCAAGCAGCTGGTTGGACTGAAAGCTCCAGAGAAGGCAGCTCTGAAGTGTCAGGCACATATGCAGAAAGGTCTGCCCAGCCCTTCTGGCAGTCACTACTTTGGTTTAGAAGCAGCTTTTGGTCTGAAAATCCCTGCTTGCCTGCATCACGCCATGGCAAAAGGCAAATTCCCCATTCTAAGTTAAATAGCCTGATACTTCAGAAAGATGATCCACACTACTGACCTCCCATACCTGAGTATCTGACCAAAAATGTATAGGTGTTACTGCTTTCTAGTCCCAGACTTGGTCCTGATGGTCCTTTTTAAACTGTGGCAGAATCCTTGAAGTGAATGAGGAATTAAATTTCACTCTTTATATTTTAGGGATTTTTTTTCTTTGATCATTAGGATCAGTTGATCTTTGATCTTTGTTGACTTTTATTGATCTTTATTGACCCTTGCTGTTTGCTCCATTGGTTAACACATTTATTACCACAAGAGACAATGTGTTTCGATTGCACAAGATCTTTTGCTGACGGAGTGTTGATACACATGACTTTTACCTCTCCAGATTTTTTTTTACTTTTATTTCATGGGTCTCACATTATTCAAGGTGCGTGATGCAGAGGGTGAGTCAGAGCAGGAGTCTAATCAACGGGGTCAGAATTGCCCTCAACTATCCATGTCTCCAGAGATCATTTACAGAGTCTATGAAGACTAACGTTCTCACTGACATCTCACTGCCAAAGGAGCATAGGTATCTCCCTGGAGGATCTAAAAACAGATAGCAATCTTGTCAAATATATTTGATCATCCACAGTGTAAGAAAGTTCTCATGATGACCTGGGAAATCGTAGCATTACGGAGTAGTATTGGTTAGTATATCTATAGCTGTTACTATATTTCGTTGCTAGAGAGGCACTAAAACATTAACTACTCAGCAAATGAATCCAAAACCAGAAAGGATGACTACTTACCAAATCCAATGTTCTTCAAGAGGCTTGTAGTTCTTGTCTTGTCTTGCTCCAGAGGGCCAGAGTTCTTCAAGAGATATGCCTTATTACATATATATATATATATATATACACCTTATTGCATACATATGCCATGGTGACACATTCTTTTATTGGGAACTTGCATTTGCCCACAAATTTTAAAGATGTAAACTGGAATAGATGGTACAGATATTATTACTAAAGCTACTTAAAATATATAGAATGAAAAGTCTAGCCACTAGCTGCACAAGCAATTCACATGGTCAACCTAACTGAAAAAAAAGTCCTCTGAAATTTTCACCTTATGTGCTAAGTATGCAAATACTGTTTAAATTGCAAATGCTTTATACCACACAGAGCTCAGCAGATCCTGTCTCCACTTCAATTAAAAGTCTGAAAATGCCCCAAAACAAATAGTTATAGTGAATTCAGTAAGGAAATCAACATTACTAGAAATGTTCCCTGAATGGCAATAATCATACTGTGTGTCGCTGGTCAGTTGTAAAAATAATGATTTTGCATTTCCCAAGGAAAATTAAAATATCAGGTTCTGAGCTGTGCACTTATGATCTAATAAAATATTTACTTAGGCTTGCAACAAAAAATAGAAATAATAAATGTATGCTATTTCTGAAAAATGTGACTTTATACATTTCTAAATATTTCATCACTATTGCTTTTTCAGAGAGAAATATTGGAAAGCTTTCATAGTTGAGACAGCAGGTGCCTTCATAACCTCTTGGAGTAAATTGAAATGTACAGCTCTGGTACAAGACAGTTTCTGTTTCTAATTATAAGAAAAATATCTGTATCTTCAGTGTGGAGGGGGCCAAATAAGGCTATATGAGTGCACCCTCACTGGAGTGTGTGCTCCAGGTGACATGAGGGTGATTGTGCAGCTGCAGAGCTGCTCTGTCACCTTACAGCTGCCAGGTGGCTCTGCAGATTGTAACTCGTTACACTACCTCTGAGAAAAGGCCCTTTGAAATAGTTCTGCTGTTGAGCTGGTCTATGACATGCTCAGTCCTAAGCTGACCCCCTTGACCATATCACCATCAGCTACATAAGCAGGGCAGCAATGTTCATTGGACATGAAAGGGGACATCAAGAAGGTCATGGAGAAGCCCAGCCCAGACTCCTGTGTCTTTGCTATCCAGAGACTGCCTTGATTTACGGCAGATCTATAAAGAAAATTCAATCATTGAAACAGTGAACTGGTGGAGCTCTTTTCCAGGCTGCATCTTGTCTGCTCACCCTTTCCAGTGCTTTTGAGCAAGTATTTGTGTGGACTATTTTACACATGCCCAGGATTGCCTGACTTTTTCTTCTGTTGGTCGGATTGTGTCTGCACACCAAATGAGAGCACGGTCTCAGCCCGTCACTGCCAGCGCTCCCTCTGGAGCAAGACAAGTGGTTTCCTGAAGGGAAAACCCTGGTCTAGCTGTAGTCACACCAGGGCTCACCCTACAGAGATCAGATGCCTGCAAACAGCATCGAATGCTCTTCAAAAATTGTCATGGTGTTGCATCTTCAAGCGCCAACATGCAAAGTCCAGGACAGTTCATGCTTTCAAGAGTTATGGTGCAAAATCCTCACTATGGAAACTGTTACACAGCTACCTCTTTATTTAAAACCCTTCAGGCTGAAAATCAATCGCAGTGAGTATCAGAGGCTACGGAGGTGCTGCCCAAACTAGCCCAGAGCCAAGAACTTGAGCAGTAGGGATGCAGCTCAAAGGCTCTCTGCTCTGCTGACACAGGCTACATGTGCCTGCACACTGCTTTGCTTGTAAACATACCTAGCATATTTCTAAATAAGCCAGCCCGAGTAGTAAGTATAACCCAATAAACTGTTCTGCAGAGGTAGGTTGCCTGAAGCAACATGTTATTATAATTAGACTCATCTGGGCATTTGGGACAGGTTGGTTGTAACTATCCACAACAGCCCCACAGTAAACTGCAGAGAGTGTTCAGATGTTGCTGCGCCTTTGCCCAATTTAATCCATAATATGGAAAAAATGAGCCCATAAATATATTTAGAGTTGGCTGTAGAGGATTGTTGCAACATATACTCTAACAGTATACATTTATTATTGTGTACAATACATGCAAATGTTAAAAAAGAAAAGCCTGTATTAGGACTGTTTACTTGCTAGCAGAGCAGAGAGATCAGCTGTACCAGCCCAGGATTAGGGAACTGGAGGAGTGAGGGGAGAGAAACCCAAGATAGTCGTAAAAATTGTCCAAACATTAATGGATGTGTCTTTGGGATCACAGAGCTGGAGTGACCTCCTGGACCACTGAGTTCTGTCTCCTGATAACAGAAAATCCCAGCATGAGCTTGGTGGTGAATGTAAGCTTTCATAGGTAGACAGCCACTATCAGTAAAGTAATGTAGCTATAACGTTCAGAAATGTAACTACGTTAGAATGATGGTCATTGATAGGAGCCAATACTTTCTAATCTGCATCAGCAAGCAAGTCTTGGGATCTTTTCTCCAGGATAGGCCAAGGAATGAATGACTCAGATATTTATCTTGTCTACTGTAATTGAGTAGACATGGCAATTGCCTATAGTACAGCTGACATTAAATCGTGTTTTTATATACCCATATGTTTCAAAATATTTTCCCTCTGGATTGACATTTACTATTTACTAAATTTTCTCTTGCCTTTGTTTTCTCTTCAGTTATTGCTAAACCTCAGCTTCTGATTTACAGGAGCCTGGGACAGGTACACTTCTCCATTTGCAAAAATATCCTAAACAATTTGGAGTATGCCCAAACTGAAAATGGTTAGTACTTGAAACATAGTTTAGCTTAGACAAAAACTAAAGTCATAGAGGAAGCAAAAGCCATGAAGTGCTCTCTTAATAGGACCAATGAGGCGAATGACAAGGTTTTAGAGTTCCGTGAAGGCCTCCCGCTCAGAGACGGATCCACAGTCTCAGAAATCAAGGAGATTTTCATTGACTACAGCAGGGTTGGGATCGAGTTTTTGTGGCTTCGACATTTGTGCTCGAACTCAGCTTGGAAGACAAAGTTTTGTTTCTGGGACCATAGCGCATCAAAGGCTCAGGCTTACATCAGGCCTCACAGAAATATCAAGTAGGACTTTGTGATGTCACCCTACTTGAGCAGGAGGTTGGAACATGCTTCCTCATCCTTATGCAGCTCATGTCTTCCAGGCAGTGGAGTTGATCGTTTTGCTTAGTCAGATGATTGTATAAGTTTTTACATTGCTGATTTGCCAGTGCCTCCTTCTTCTCCACTACAGAGAAGGGCTGTGGAGAATGTGGTCCCATGACGTTTGCTCCTCTAAGCAGTTTGACCTCTACTGAAATGCCCAGATTCTCTGGGGCAATGCCTAATCTTCAATCATATTCAAACCCTCCAGGACAAGTTTCAAATTTCTGTGAGCTTATTACACTGCCCTTGAAAATTTCCCAATCACCCTTTTCAATTACATAGCAAACTATTTCCTAAATGGACTCCAAGCCAGGACACGAGCCTCCCTCATTCATTTGTATACTGTTGACTTCATGCAAACAACACTAGCTCTGTGGTTTTGTGAAATGGACTCATTTATCACTGTATGTGATGGTGATGATACCACCACCCTTTACTTATGTCGGATGCCTCACAGCTGTCTGATCAGACAGATTTCTTGTTCCTCTGGCAAGGCTTCATGAAAGGCACAATGCTAAAGATGAAGGGTCAGTTTTATATAATGGATGCGAACAATGAGTAGCAGATTAAACTAGCTTTCTGGTAAATGGTGCCATTACTTTCCAGTAAATAGTGTCATGAATTATTTGATGAATAACATGAGTTATGAGATAAAGAAGATACTCATTAAATGATGGAAAATTAGACAGTTCTCTGAACTCGAATATGCGTTTAGTTTTCTTTCCACTATGATCTAGTCCTTGAAACATTTGCCAACAGGTCATTTTAGCTAGACTAACTAATGAAATCTGTGGATGAGTTTAAGCTAAATTCCATCTGGGGCAATAGTATAGTTTAATAGTATTTGTTTTCAGAGTTGCAAGAATGTGAAATGGTAGAAAGGATGCGGCCCATCAGAAAACACCTCTTCCAGGGCATACAGCTGAAAGTCCATGAGTAACCCCCCAGACTGTGGACACGGACTTCCTCTTGAGAACCATCCCCACTACTGACATGACCGACATTTTAAGCAATCATTTTTCAGGAGTCTACTTGCAAGTCAAAAGCACTTCCCATGCTAGCAAAGTAGAAAAAGTTTCTCTGTAGAGGTGGGAGCTTTTCTGTGGTTTGCTTCCAGGTGAAATTACAGCTGGCATGGCTGATAGCCAGAATAATGACTGGAATAAGTCCCCTCTGCAGTGGAAGGGAATTATTAAAGAGAAGAAAGATTACCTTCAGCCTAAAATATTCAATCCTGTTGTCTTTACAAAGTAGCAACGCCAAAATCCATGGGGAATCTCATATGGGAACAGGAGGGAAATATAATCTGGTCAAGCAACAAAATCTATTTAAAGTTACTGTCTTTCAAACAATCCCCCAGCAGAGCTGGGCAAATACTAGAAAGCATTTGTGAACTATTGCTAGGGGACCTGTGAACAAAAGAGTGAGGCTTTAAAAAGTGCTTCCAACAGGGATGTTGGAATGTCACAAATGCACCTTTTTAAAACAGAACTTGATAAACTGAGAAAGCAATTATAATAAGCAGTCGCCAGTGACCTCAGGGAGACTCAGCTTGGTAACCCAACAAGGCCCCTTCCAATTCTCTGTCACCACACTTAAAAGCCACTTAGTTTAAGTATGTTTTAGCCTTTTTATTTGCTCTTTCATAAACATTTGTGCCAAAAGGTTTCTGTTTGCACAGTTATGTGGGGAATGGTTGTTCTGGGCATGTACATGTGTGTTCATGTGTGAAGTTACTTGCACAGTTGGCTCTGTCTGCCAAGCCAGATGTCCTCTTCTGCTGAAGTTTCAATCATCCTGAAAGACAGCAGAAATAAGTTCCATATTTCTTAGGAGAACAGCAGTGGACTTCTTTGGAAAATAAAATAGCAAACAGTCTCCAAAATAGAATTAAAAATATCACAAATTACTGGTAAATCGAAATAGTATCGTCCTTCGCTCTTGATGGGATCAATTGTGACACTTGCCCATGGCTTCGTGTCTACTGTAAGAGAAGGGGGCAGTAGTTTTGTGGCACCTGGCTCGTCCTGAATGGACATACTATCTTTGCTATACCCATAAGTAAGGAAGATTTTGGCTAATCTTGGCAAAGATGGCCATGGCTGTACATACACAAGACAAGCAGGGTAGCATGGCCTGCTTGCATTGTGCCTCTTGGTCTCCCCACCCACACCAAAGCCCCTTCACGCTCTCACGGATCCCTATGCCACACCAGCATCTTCTTCACAAGTCTTTGGCCAGCAAACGCCCCCATCCAGCAGCCAAAATCTGTTAGTGAATAACTCCTGTCAGAATGAAGGCGTTGCTCTCTGGGCAAACTCTGCAGAAGAGCCCGCTGAGACTCCCTCTCGTCCTGTATCAGACAGAGCTGCAAATCAGAGGAGGATGCTAATCCCACAAACAAATATTTATACAATATCATTGGCCGTTTCTGCCAAAGGTCACTGTGGAAAAATACAGCATAGTAATTTTTTTGTAAGCATCGCTTATTTGTGTCCTTTTCTTTAGAAATTGCAACACATTCACTTTCTAAATAGTTTTCAAGAAGGGTGAGGTACAAAGCACAAAAATACACATTTTGCAATTATAATTCATCTTCAGTTTAGCTGGAGGAAGCAGATTTGCAGATACATTTTCATCCAAATTGGCTTCCATTAATGGTTCAATCTTTCTCCATCTTGCCCGAATAACCAAAAAAAGATCACAGGAAAAGGGAATCTGTTATTATTAATTTCTTCTTTTTGGCAGCAGTAGAGACCTTTGTTTATTGTTTGTTTTGGATAATATAATCCAATATAATGATGTTTTTCCTCATCCATCTTTGTGAAGGCTTCTGACTCTCAGAGCACGTTACCCTCAATCAACATTTTTCTGTGTTTGATTGCTGAGATGGCATTCATCAGGATCTTTTTTTTTTCTTTTGAAATGTCTAGAAATCAATACTGAGAGCATTGCATCAAAAATGTAAATAGACCTTCTTCCACTCTTTTTTTTGGTACCTGCAGTATGGGGGGTGAATCTAGTTCAGGAGGTAGTCAGTCCATCTCTCAAATATTCTCCCTGCAAATAGGGCAGGATGTTCTTCTGGCTCCTTTGTGGTGACTTTGCCACCACAGATTCTGCAGCTGCCACAAGATTTTCCATGCCTTTCATCCAAACAATTTACTTTTAATAAATTATTTTATCTTCACGGTCTGCATTTGAAACAGAGCTATGTATCGTTACACTCATCTGTCCTGCCCAGAGCTCCAAGCTAAGATAGGTCTTTGGGATAGATACCATAAAACTTTGGAGTACGGGGATGACATAAGTTTCTCCCTGGAAGTATCTGTCTCTATTGACTAGATTGTGCCATGTGGCTGCCTTTTAGACAGGTAAAAGTGTGTGAGATGAACACACTTGGTGGTTCACATGCAAGACCCCCCCAGTCTTTCATTGACTCATCAGTCAACCTGCATCCTGAGGTAGAGGTGGGGCACTCATGCAGGCAAAGCTGTGACCAAAGCCTTATGAGAAACAAGGCTTGTAGTGAAACTTGCAAAGACAGGCTTTGCTGAGTATATCTGACTTTTGTTGCTTGCTCTACATAAATTTTTAAAAACATATTCTCCACTAGAGGCTTTTTCCAAATTACTCTAAATTGTTAAAACTATAAAAGTATCTACCAATCTGGAAACAATAAATCTCAATGCTGGAACACTAATCACGTTTCCAAACACCCTCCTAAACAGCACTTAATTTGAATTATGGATACTAGCTGCAGCTGTGTTCAAATCAGAATGACACACACAGCTCCATCATACTGGAATGTGACTGCAGTTCACAGTTCTGTCACTGAGCTGATGGGTCATTCCCAATTGCTGTGTTAGCAGAAATCCACTCCTGACAGCACTGTTTGGAAAATCAAGCAAGATATAGACTGTAACAACAGGTTATGTGAAAGCAAAGCATAGTCTCCTAGTCATGACCACTGGAAAATATTTTGAATAACCAAGGCCCGATCTGCTCTCCATGCAGATTGTTTGGACAGACCTTTGAAACATTGGACCTAGTCTCTATCCTGACCTATGGACCAGATTTAAGTTGGAGGCAGATCTTTTGGCACAGTAGATTTTCCCTTCTATTTCCAGGACTGAATTTGACCTTATGCAGGGGAGGAGCTCAGCATTCGAACACCCCGTATCTTAGCTCTCATTGGTATTATCTAGAAACAAAAGCCATGTAAAAAAGGAGTAAGTTTTATCTGTCCATAACTACCACCTATGGTGTGTATCACTCATTCAAGGCAAGCAGTGGTTATCTCAGATGATGCTACCTGAGTAAAAAATCTTAAAATTCACTCAGGTACAGCTCCCCATTTCTTCATCTATTCTCACTGCAGAGATTCCTTTTGATTTGAAATAAAGCACTGAAATTTTACTCCTGATATGTATCAGATTTCCTAGCCACCTAGAGCTCTGCCTGGAGGAATTTACCTCAATACAGGAAAACTACATCCATTTGAGGATGCCATTAGTAACTCTGTAAATTGTTATCTGTTCTGTTTATTCTCAGTATTACAGTATCCTTGACTGTACAAAACTTGCCATATCGATAGAATGCCTTATACCCTAAAGAGTTGACATCTATTTGTGTATGTGTATTATTCAAAATACGTCTGTGCAAAATAGTCAAAGCACACCTTTGATGTTACTTATTCTGTGCATTCTAAAACTAAGTTAAAAATAACCTTACCTTGTTACTCTTGTTACTCTTGTACTTTCAAGCATTTTTAAGGCTGTTTCCCTGATATGACCATTTGAAAACTGAAGGAAAGAGTGTTTTTCTTAAACTCAGCAAAATAAAAACCAAACATTTTTAACGACCTCTTCTTAATTTATGAATCCAAGCGTTGAAAGACAGCTCTCCTTCCATAGATCCATTGGCATCACAACTCTCCAGATGAGAAAAGACATCCCATTCATTTTTCTAACCTGCTGTGATGCTGTTCAATCCAAATCCATTTAATGATGAATTTTTAGCTTAGAGTGCAGTAAGCCTTCCCAATAATGGATCATTTCAGAACTGTAAACAAGAACCCCAAAATATAATCATGGTGCAGCTGTGCTTGTGGCCAAACTTCAATGTGCTATTACTTTAATTTGACTATCATAGGCATGAACAGATTCACATTTTCAGACAGGAAAGCATCCCAGCAGTGGTTTCTTTGCTCTTGATTTGTATGCATGCCTATGACTCGTGCTGTGACTGCCACAGCCCAAAGGAGAACCAGATCTCCTTTTCACAGAGCCTTGCATAAATAAAAATACCATTAAGTGCTATTTAAAATATGTTACATTTAACAAATCGGCATGAAATCTTTCACAATTTATTGTACTTGGCAATATTAATAAATGTGGTCTATATTTTACAAATCAAGAACATGTTTTCTGGAGGTGTGCAGACTTGAAATCACTTCTGCCCAGAATTCTGCTCCTATTTCCATCAGGAAGTGTTTTCCCCTGTTTTACTGCATACATGCCTATGGGAGTGACTAAAGGACATATTTTAGTCAAACAATATATTTTCTCTCCTCCCACCAGATGGGAAATGCTTTTTCCTTATTGAAAATATCATCTTGTATTGATTATCAATCACCATAAATAAGTTATAAGAGCCTGAACTGGTCCTTTTACTTTAAAAATGGAATTCTCAAGACAGAACAATGAGAACAATTAGATATTGCAAAATGCTTTGCCCTTTTACCGTGAAGAATTCGGGAGTTAAATCACTAATGTCATCCTCTTTAAACCTTTATGTGCAATAAGAAGTTACTAATCTTTTACCTTCTTAATTTTACAGGTACATTTTAAAGAGCTGCCACAAATCACAAAGTTTTATAACTTCCAGATGTTCTGGTAGGTGCAGAGAGATGCATCAATCTATAACCCACTGATGTCCAAAATGCAGCATTTGCTTGATACATATCTACCTCATAAAAAGAACTGTGGAACTACTGTTTTCTATCTGTGAATAATGTTACAGCTTGCACACATAAATCAACAAAAAGGGGGAGATTGCAAGTCATGGATTTTTATTAAGGTTAGTTGGAGCCCAGCCTTTCTACAACTCTGAGCACCTCCAGAACCAGCCCCAGGCAAACTCCTTGCAACGGTGAATCGTGCAACGTCCTTGACTCTTAGATGGACGTATTTGGCCAGACTGCCCTTTATCATCTCTGACCTACCAGTTGCCCAAATCAGTAGCAGTTCTGGGGTAGGCTTTGCCTCTCTGAAGGAGAGGATGAAACCAGATGTAATGAGCATGGCAACAGGAGTCCTGGCTCATCCAGTCAAACCAAAACAGGAGAGAGTGGATCTGCAGAAATATTTCCACTGGTTTCAATAGACTTTGGAGAAGGCCTTATCATTAGCTCACACTTCCAAATGAACCTAAAACAAGTGAGAGGCTTTGTGCAAACTGTTCTGTTAGAAGATCTGTGTTTCAAATGCAGTGCAAAATTCAGGGGCAGATCCTCAGACTCCCTTGCTGGAATAACCTGCAGCTCCTTGAAAGCAAATTTCTTTTTCTGTAACATGGAGGTTATGCCTCTTGTTGCTCTAACCTAGGCCCATTTACAGTGTTTTTTCATCCAGACGCCAGCTGGAGATTTATAGCAAAACTTATGAATCAAGATGTTAGATTGTGTTATTGTATTTAAGTATTTTAAATGTTATCTGTTACCCTGAGAGGGCATTTTATGTTCTTTGTTAAAACTGTCATGGCTCATTTTTCTAAATTTGTAAATTTAAAACTAAGCCAAATGTTGCACTTGCTTCTGAAGGGTACACTAAGCAGGTTTCACTATTAACCTTGTCCTTTCTGTTATGTATTAAAATACTCCCCCTCCTTTCTTCATTGATAACTTTGCAAATGTGATATGAGGAATCTCTTGTCAGGGGGTTGTCATTCTTTTCAGTTTTATGTTTTTCAGATGAAAAAAGTATTGGAGATCAGATTTTGTATCCACAAGCATATGCCCTCCTTCCCCTCTACGTCTTTACAGCAAGGCTGATTTTGACCCATTGACCTCAAGGCATCAGAAACCTTGCATGTGTTCATATTTAGATCCCAAATGTTTTTATTGTTCTGCCTTCGCAATCTTTTTTATATCTTAATTTCAAACAGTGAACAAAATAAAACATTTCTAATTCATCTGGTTTTGTTTATTAATCATTGATACAGAAAAGAACAAAGAATATTTATTGTGGTATAGATTTGAACATTTTTGTCTTTCCAACTTTTATTAGTCTTGAGAAAGATGATCTTATATCACCTTTACACATTTTACATCACTGTATCATAACTCACTTTTGTAAGTAAAGGCCGAGGAAAAGGTAGATAGAATGTTTTAATAGCCATTAGCTTCTGAAATGAAATGAAATTTGACTAAGAAAAAAGATCCATGAAAAATGTCCACAGTAAAATATGTGGACATATAGAATGACTGAATATTCTTCCCAGACAGTTTCTTGATATTAAAGTCCATGCTTCTATCATTAAGGGCTCTTCTGTTCATATTTTGGACAAAATACAAGAATCTTGTTACATTCAGGTATGTAGTTAAGTGGCATCTTTGCCTGAACGAAGGAGTTTCTTTGACGTGGCTCTTTGCAGTCAAAGGAATAATGTTTCACCTCGGCTGGTGCTCTCTGAAATACACCATCACCCGGTAACAAGCATTCCTAGCTCATCTTCCAGGAGCTCCCCACTAAGAAGTACTGCGTGCTATACTAGATAAGGGTAAGAATTTCAGGTTTTGTTTTTTTCTCAAATGATTAAAGAGGTTGCATCATTGCTAATACATCATCTGTAACATAGTGCTCTCTGCCAAAGAAAATCCCACACAAACACATCAAGGCAACAAGTGAAGCAGCAGACATGAGCAAACCCAGCGTTCCTGGAGGCCTGTGTTGGACTGCTACTGCTGCCTGCAACACAGCCTGCACATGAAAGGCTCTGCACGCTCAACCATATGTCACTTAGATGTCTTAAGCTGCTTACCCACAAATCCTCCAGGTTAGCTAGTGCAGAGCACAGGGTCGCTTGGGGAAAGAGAAAGAGCAGTCACAAGAGCCATTTCCCTAACCCTTGCCACAATATGCTCTATTTAAGAACAGCGGAGGGAAGACTTAAGGAAACTTTCCGAAGTTTTATTTTGGTGGGGACTGGTACAAGTTTACTTGCTAGAAGAGTAATTATGTTAAGACAGAAGACGTCTTCAGAGATTGTATGTGACAATATATGTCTAATAATCAAATGGTCCATGTCGAGATCCACCAAAGTCATCTAGGTTGAAAATGGTCTGGTAAAGTGAGAGAAAATCCACACAAACAGATATCTTTACCCTCTTGGGCAAACTGATAAGCCTGGAAAGGAATTCAAGAGGTGCTCTAGTCTAGTACACGGCTCCTTGATATGACCAAGTGTATACTGTTATCATCCTGGTGGATGTTGGTCTCACCTGATCTTAAATCTTCCCTCAACAAGGGATATCCTGCAGTCTTCCCAAGCAATATATTACAGGGCTTCAATACCTTACTGAGAGAAAGATTTTTATTGTACTCTCTAAGCAAAATCTTTCATCTTGCAATTTAAGCCCATTGCTTATCTTTATCAAGCATAACGGATATTAAAAAGTCAATATTCCCTTCTAGTCTGCAGCAGCCTCTTTTATCTTCAGTGTTTGCTACCATATTCTTGTCTCAAGTTTTCTTTCTTTAGGCTAACTTACTTCAGCTCATTAAGTCTTTGACTTGAACAATTATTTATCTCCCCTTTTATTCTACCAGCTAATTAGATAATTATTTCCCATTCCAGAACTTAAAACTAACCTCTCATAAGATACTAATACATCATTTCACTACCTCACAATACCACACTTTTCCAACCTTTAATTCTATGACTTAATCACTTCAGAGTGGTTCCTCAACAAATTAGTGAAAATATTTCACAATGTTGTTTAGACTAGTAGATAGGCAGAAATGAGAAAGCCCAAGGCATTTCTGTTAGACTATAGGCTTAAAAAACCCTCTAAGTTATATATAAAATATTGTAGTTGATGACCACAAAATGCATTTATACTGTACCATTATAGTTTGCATTCATAAATATGTATTATACAATTCATACCCTCCCAATCCTGCCACTGTATATTCAAGCACCCATATGTTCTCACATACTGTGCAAATGAGGAGATACCAATTTTGTAGAATTTGATTTAAAATCATTCTTAATCTTCGTGGTTATTAAAAACCCTCAGCTGCCGAACAGCCTACATGAGACTGTGCAACCAGGTATTAGCAACGTCTTGGCCTAAATCTGAATTAACAGCAGTGGTTCTAATACTGATGTCTTTCTTCTTAACTCACCAGTTTGCAGTTGTATACGTCTTCAGATCTGAACCTCAATTGGTCTTTTGCTTCCTTCTGAGCTGTTACTTATTGCCTTCTTGTTCTCAGAGGGGGTGTATTTGTGCCTTCTGATTTTAGACTATGTCATAAAACCCATAAGTCTGAACACAGAAGGTACATTTATATTCACTAAAGGCCAAAATCATCAAATTCATATGACACAAACCCTAAAAATTGTTTCCCAGACTATTGCATTTTGCCCTGAATCCATGAATTTGCATGTTTACAGATAACATGGCTGAAACTTGACTGATAATTTGGACCTGAGTGCATATTATTGCAGATTCGATACGTGTGCACAGTGATATGCAGTCCCCTCATATCTCCAATAGCAAAAACTGCAGAAGTATTATTATAACCATACGTAGCTACATATAATGCCTGGAACCTAACCAGCAGCCAGATTTGAGGGATCATCCATAAATGTTTCACATAGCTAAAGAGAGCAGTCAACCCACTCTTAATAAATTTAACTTTTTCACAGATTCTCTGGTCAGCTTCATGGTCTAAGATTCTCTTTAAAGAGACATATACATTCAGATGAATATATGCAGGTCACCTGGAAAACATCCAAACCCTTTCTTAGTCAAGTCAGACACAAATTTCTGGGTGTATTAAGCAAGATCTTTGTGCTTTAGTAATGATATTACTCACAGCAGTGAAGATTTATTTGGTGTAACAGTGGGCTCAGCACAATTTCAGACCTTTAAATAAGTCATAAGATAAGCATATCAGAAGCTGTGGGTATGTCAAGTAATTTGACTTCTACACTTGTCTTTGTTCTGGCATCTGCCCACTTGTGATATGCACAAATGATATAACCTAGGGAGTGCTGAAGACCTGACTGTTACTGGTACCTGCGAAAGTGAGATATAGAATGGTAAATATTAAGTATCTACCTGCTTGATTTGGAGAAGCCAGGTAATATATTTCTGACAGGATGAAACACAATCTGAGAAACACGTGACAGCTGTATTTGACACATGACTAAATGCCAACACATAAGTTAAAACATTGCAGGTCTGTTTTACCGTATTGTATCTAGCAAAAAAAGATATTTCTTTGGTGCTAGGGAAAAGTGCACACTAGGAATAATCTAAGTCTGAAAGTGAATATATTTTGTGAACAAGAACTGTGAGTTATCACAGGTAGCCTGCAGTGAGCTTTGATGTGGAGGGGAAAAACAAGGCAATGAGAAATAGTCAGTGACCTGGCTTTACATCTAATGTTGAAGGTTATCACTCAACCAGACTGAGCAAGGCAACAGGAAGGCTTGTAAATAATTTAACCTCCACTTCTCTAGTACTCTGAGTTAGTGGATATACCATGAAAACTATGTCTTGTGCAAGTTGGAAGGCAGCTTTCAAACATGTTAGCCTAAAATCATTTTGGCAGTATTTGAACTGAAGTCTTCCTGATGTCTATGAGAGATTTCTTGCTCTAATTGGTATATTTAGCCCTTTATATGCAAAGGCATTATGTCTGGAATGTACAGAAATTGCTATTAATATCTGGTAGTCAGGGGTTGTACTTCATATTTAGGATGAGAACCACTCCAAAGCGAATAACCTTGTAGAACACAATTTTGTGCAAAGCCATACCGTGGTCCAAACATTAACTCTGTATTATCAGCCCCTGATGTTCAGAACATGAATCCTATGCCAACCCTAATTGCTAATGGTGCCCATCAACTTGCACATGACACTCTTCTGGCTGCAACATGGCTATGGTTGCAGACCCACCACAGTGTGTGTGAAAGCCTTTGCACTGCAAGACTGAAGCCCCTCAGTCAGAAGAGGAAAGTGAACACGGTTCTGGATGGTTGCTTTCATCACAGGGACACAACCACCTCCTCTGGCTGAGACTCAAAGGACAGCATCCCTCCTCCTCTCAGTGTGGAGCATAATCTGACTGTCAAGTGAGAGGAGTACTCCAAAAGCCATGATCTGATCAGACCACTCAACTCTTGACGGTGAAATAACATCCAGTTTATTAACCCAGTCAGAAGTAAGTCTTCTCTGACCAAGCTACCCAGGGAAGAGGCAGCAGCCAAACTCTTGTGAGCTAGAAATTTACATTTTTGAATACAACTACATTTCTAAATACAATTGATTAACTCTTGCCCTGGTAAAACTTTGAGTGCCTGTGTCCTTAGCAGGGCATCTACACCAACTTGTGTCTAATCGTGCTGATTTATTTCCTGGTGCAATTTGTTGAATATACTGTTCTGTGTTTACAATGATTTCACTCACCACAGTCGTATCCATGAAAGCATCTGAAGCCAAATACTAACACACTTTCAGCACAAGTACTTGTCTTTAATTTTCTGCTAAGGAAGAATTGTTAAGACAGTTCTTCATATTGTCTTGACTGCTATTCACCTGCTTGAAGAGGTTTACTGCTATTTACAGTGACGATGTGATGCTTTTTAATTTAGACAGCAGGAAAAGCAGCAACTAATAAAAAACAAACAATGCTGGAATAACCCAGAGATAGAAGTTTCTTTGAATAAACTATTCTTTTAATATTTATGAACAACAAATACAGACACTGAAATAATTTTGTGAATGACTCATGTTCAGAAAAAGCCCAAAACTCACTGGACAGTTTGTTCATAACAAATAATTTAGACAGCTCTAAAAATATTTGGGGTTTTTTTCCTTACAGGGGAAAAAACACTATCTCACTAAAAAGAACTTGTTAAAAGGGGGGGAAAAAAAGGGCTGGCTCATAACCCTGCAATCCAGTCCAAATAAGGACAGTATGTGGCTGCACTATCGCAGGACCAGAGCATCGACCAGACAGTGCCTGACAATTTGATACTTCCCTCCAAAGCGTGGGAGCGAAAAACCACCCGGCTGGCGTAACGGAGCTCCCGTCTGCCCCAGGGCTGTGCCGGGGTGAAGCCAGCGGCTCTGCAGCCACCGCAGCTCTCCGACAAGTCACCAGGAAGGCGGGAGCACCTCGTGCTGCTACCCGGCGCAGTGCAGGCACATGAGAAATCTGGGCTAGGGTTTGCAAACTTCCACATCTTGAACTGGTAGGCTGTGAAAGCACACACAGCCTTAAACAGTGAGGCATGCGAGGAGTTCACAATTTTGAGTGTATTCTGCTCGTTCTTGGTGCCCTGGCTCACAGCTAAACTGGCTCTTCTGATGGTTCCTGCCTCACCGTTCCCCTAATGCTTTCTGACTCCCTGCCATTCCCCTGTTGTGTGATACAGCATTAAGTGCATTCCTGAAATCCAAAGAAATTACGTCTGTCCAGCTGGGGTAATGTACCCCAGTAATCCAAATACACTTATCAGACATGAGCTATTTTTTAATCACTTCATGCTGAGCAACCTTTAATAATCCAAATCTAAATAAAGCTCCTATAGGTCAACACATGCATTTCCTCCCCTTAATATGTTTCAGTCTACAGATAGCTAGAAAACCCCTGTAACTTGCTTCCTTGTACAACACAGGTAGAATGAGCCTTACCCTGCTAGGACTGTCTTTGGCATATCTCAGCCAGCCCAGAAACTATGGAAATAAATTAAACATAAATACCACTGTGCAGATGGAAATATTTTGGAAAAAAAAAAAAAAGAGCTGGATCTATTTAAAGTGAAACCTCTCTTCTCCCAGGTCTCTGTAGAAAGCTGGTTTCAAGAGCAGAGAAGAGAATGGAAGAACACGTTGATTAGCAGGGGATTTGTCGCTGAAGACGCTCATGGAGAAATGTCCAGTTTAACTGTGGACACAGCAGCCTAGGAAGGCAGAAAACAACAGTCCATATTTCAAAGGAGAAGCCACATGCAAAAATGACCTGCTGAGCCTCAGTCCACAAACTGCTCAGGAGCATGGAGGAAACTGAGGCAGGGAAATATGTCCAGATAGATGTAATTTAATTTGGGTTTGCATGCTTGTTGGGCTACTGAAAGAGTGATCACTTTGTGAGTCTTACAAAAACTTTTCCAAAGTCTCTATATCTGTTTTCTGTACAAATCACGGTAGACCAATCCCCTAAAATACTCAGTATCGGGGGCTTGTGAAAGAAAATTGTGGTCAGCTGGGCATGTGTTGAGCAGAGTGGTTCTACATCTTGACTGCAGTGCATCACAGAATCACAGAATGGTTGAGGTTGGAAGGGACCTCTAGAGATCATCTAGTCCAACCCCCTGCTCCAGCAGGGACACCTAGAGCACGTGGCACAGGGTGGCATCCAGGCGGGTTTCAAAGATCTCCAGAGAAGGAGACTCCACAACCTCTCTGGGCAGCCTGTTCCAGGGCTCTGTTCCAGTGCACACACCACAGTACTTAGCAGAACATGCAATGACTTGCTCCAAGATGATGCTACTGCACCGATTCCCTTGTCACAACAGAATGAAGAGATAAATAGCCCCTAGTAGGCCCAAAAATGATGTAAACAACACCGAAAAAAGAACTCAGAGGCCCACAATTCATTCATAGCTCTCCATGAGCTGCAGGATTCCAAATAAGACACGAATGCAAATGTATACATATATACATATACAGAGATACAGATTCCTAGTAAATGAACCAGGAAACTGATTCATTTACATTATATAAAATGAAAAGCAACATATCAATGCTAAGAATCAATTGAATGCTTTTGAAAGTGCAGTACAAATACAGCTTCAATTTGCAGTTAGTCCACAAGGAAGGACTTCTTGCCCATACAGAGCAAATTACAGGACTGGGGCCAAAAGCAGCAAAATTCTTCCCAAGCACCGAAGACGAGTGATCTTTGTAACACAATACTTAGCGCAAGACACCATATATCTTGTTTCTGCCATTTTCAGGAGAAAAGACTTCACAGGATATTTACCATTTACCATTTACCCATTTTTAGTGATATTATGTGCATCTGGGAAGCCCAGAAGCTTTTATGAACCATACATTGGCTTCATAATTAAAAAGAGTTTTTTACAACTGTGCTAAGATAGCTCATAGCTAGCTTGAATGCTGCAAGTTTTCATGCCCATTGCTTTGGCATAATTGCAACCAGCATAAATGTACCCTGAAACCAAGTTCGTGAAGAGGCATCTAGCTTGGGCTGACGAATGAGACCCCCGGCTGTAATGTCCTGTAGCTGTCACTGATCCAGGACTGATATTTCTCTGTTCTGGATGAGTGTAATCTGGGGCAGGAGGATAAAAAGGGAAATTCTGGGTTTAAAAGCAAAGGAGGAAACCGCCTGTGACAGGTATTTTTTTTTCCCTCCTGAACACTGGCTGCTGGAAAGCTGCTCAGAGGTCTGGAATGCTAGAAGTGGTCCCTGCAGAAAAAGATTAGCAGGCAGAGAACAAGTGAGGAGGTCAAAAGGCGGAAAATAAATGCAATCTGTCACATGGCTCTACCATTTATCACCTGGTTAGAGAAATTAAGGAAATCACAAGGATATCATCGCTTTTCACAGGATGACCCTACCACTCTGGGTTAACTTGTTAAACTTGTGTAGAGGGACAGTGAACAAGACCCAGCTAGTTTGCTTCATCTGCCAGGCTCCTGTTTGAGGAGTAAACATATGTCAATAGCTTTAACATGATCAATCCTTGTAGCAAAGAGCTGGAGAGGACATTTCATACCCAGACTGGAAAATTTCCATGGCAGTTTTACAATTCAGAAAATATACATATCACACACACACATCTGCAGTAAGTGCAGAAGATCAGCATTGGAACTGACAACTTGTAAGCCAAGTTTTAGCCTTATGTGATTTAAAACAGCTGAGTGATAAATTGAAATAAAAACCAATGCCAGCAGCTCCTTCGCGCTAGCGGCTTGGTGGATGCTCCCATCATGTGAGCCCGGTGAATACGTATGGCCGTATTTGCCCGGGTGGAGGTGGTGGAACAAACGTGACTCCTCCAAGGCAGCGTTGGCACTGACAGTAATTGCTAACAGATTTAGTTTCCTATTCACCTCTTTTTTACCTTCTGGCTCCTTCTTAACTTATCAGCAGATTTTATTTTTGAGTTATTAGAAATTGCATCCTTCTTTTATTGATTCTTGCAAGTTGCCAGCCAGACAATAATTGCTTCCAGCTCTGTCATTTTGAAATTACTGATTTCCTTTCAGATACTTTAATCATTCATATATCTTCCTCCCCATGCCTCCACCGCCTTTTGCCTTTCTTTGGCTAGAGATTTTCTCAGAGGAATGTCAGCTTAGTTAGTTAACCCTCATTGTTCTAGCCAAATGCTACTCTCATTCCTACAGCAAAGGGTTAGTCAAAAACTGTTGATAAGTATAAATTTCTGTCTAACTCATCTCTCATCACAAATACTTGGAATACAAAGACCCTAAATTTGAACATCTGATTCCTTTGCTGTGCAGGTGTGCATTTATATACAAATATTCACAGGAACACGCATACATACGTCTATATAGAAGTCAGTTTGTGTGTGTACATAAACATATATGTAAAATCATAGAATCATTATGGTTGGAAAAGGTCTTCAAGATCGTCTAGTCAAACCATAAACCCATCACCACCAGGGCTGCTGAACTGTGTCCCTAAGTGCCTCATTTACACATTTCATGAATGCTGCCAGGGACAGTGACTCCACCACTTCCCTGAGCAATCTGTTCCAATGCTTCACCACTCTTTCCGTGTAGAAATTTTTCCTAATATCTAACCTGAACCTTCTCTGGTGCAACTTGAGGCCATTTTTTATTTATATACTATACAAATATAATGTGTAAACAAATGCATGCATATATCTGTATCTTAAAATTAAAATTTTACTACTGGTTTATGATTTCTTCCTTTTGCTTCTCTGCTTCATGGCTCTAAAGGCAGAATGAACCACGCTGCTCTGAGACCGTTTGACTCACCCAAAAGTCACAGATTAGCAAGTTACCACATATCATCCGGGCTGTAGTAGCTGCTGACAGATGTGTTCCTAGCCCAGGGCAAAGGCAAGGGAAGCTGACTGACTGCAAGAACTTTCTGCCTGCAAGCAAAGATAACCTGAGTTACTCCGCATTGGCTGGTAGACCCATCTACTGCCTCCCTGCAGTGCTGCCATAAGAGATGCTCTGGTGACACGGATGGGACATCGGTGCTGCTGTGTTTCTAGAGGAAAGCCTGGGCACTATAAGGGGCCTGACCTGCCGGTGTTTAATCATGTGCAGGCAGACCACATAACAGCATGAAGTAAAGCCCAGAGACCAGTCAGTCTAATACCAGACTGATACCAGCCCTATGTCATTTTCCCTCACGAGGCCACAATGTTAATTCCCACTTATTTTATTCATCCCCTCTACATTGCCTTCTCTGGGCCATGAAGACCTGAGAATAAAAGGAAAAAAAAGAAAAGAAAAAAAAAAAGTTTTGTTCTCTTCAGAAATCTGTTGTGGTCCAGACTGGGCCACAAACACTGAACCTTTTACCACCTGTAAGCCTGACTGCCACAAACTGCAAGTTTCCAGGATCTCTGACATATTTGCTTGAGAGGCCAGTTTTCAGTACGGGGCATGTGCTCAAAGCAACACAGTCCTGTGGAAATTACAAATCAATTCATCACAAATGCCATGCTCTACTTTGTTATGCAGAGCTCTTTTAAAAATATATGGCCCGTAAAGGAATGACAGCTACACCTGAGATCACCAAAGGACAACTTCTTCTTCCCATATTATACAGCTGCTCCTTCTCCAAGGCCTTGGCTAAACTACCCTACTGATGTGCTGAAAACAGCTAATCATAGCTGCTAAACATATGCTTAATTTTAAGGATCAGTCCTTGGCATGCAATTTAGCTTTCATTTGGGTTAAATGCAAGTGGTAATAAAATGTCTCTTTGCATAGTGAGAACAGAGGCAGTCAGAAGTTGCTGCCCAAATAAGATCTGGCCTATGAAGGAACTGAAAGACTCAGAATGGCGACATCTTTACTTCATTAGGCTACTTCCAGTCCTGATTTGGTTGAAAGTTTACTGTGGGAAGCATGCTCAGGCTTCAGTGAACATCAAGGGACAACGTAGACAACAAGTATCTTTATGAAGAAATTAGTTTTTTTTCTGAAAGATTGAATTTTCCTCTACATGCAGTAGCTTACACAACTCAGAAGCTGTTTGACAAGGAATTGCCTTTCTCTTTCATTCAATTTAAAAGATTAATTGCCAATGAGAAATGGCAATTTCACCAATTTCAATGGCAACATTTCTGTGTAACATCCACTTTCAAGTTGTTGATTAATCTACCTTTATTTCGATTGACAAAACCTTGTGTTTTCAAACTGCAATGCTTTGTGGCCTAGGAAAGTGAAGATGGCCTTGCATCATAGTTACAAAGGAGTTCAGTGAGCACAAACAAGGCTTTGAATATCATCTTTCCACTGCATACATGCAGCAGATGTTGTCCCTGATAGTAAGGGAGAGCTGGAGTATCACTGTATGTCCTGAGGTTAAAAGAAAATTGTGCTCACTCCAGTCAATTGTATTCACACCAGATCCTCTAACTAAGCCTGTGTGGTCCCTATCCCAGTTGATAGGATAGTATATCTTTCTAGTTCATCAAAAGCTTGAATTTCTCCTGGACTTTGAAAGTTCACAGCAGAATATTAAAGCAAATATTAAAGGAGAATCAACCATATTTCCAAATCCACAGTCTTTCCTTTAAAATTCCATCAAATCTTGAATTCCTTTTCTTTTTCTGTGATAGAACCATGTTTCTTCAATGATATCTCAGACAAAAGCAAACTTGGAGTCTTTTCTTTGCCTTGGACTTTCTAGAATTGTCACCGTGTCACTAATATTAGTTTCCTAGCTCCATCATTGTTCTTACACTAGTCCTCATCTTCCTGAGCATGACCCTGTACAAAATGATTCATTAAAGTTTAACTGGACTGCATCTGCCCTGTGGTCTTGTCTAAATTATAACATAAATCTACAGAACATGTCTAGTGTAACCTTGCTGTTGTGCTTTACCCTATTCTTCATTCACCTCTTTGTCTCTATTTTTTCCTTCACAATGTCTGTACCCTGGAGCAGAGATATGATGGGAGTTCCTCATTACTGCATCTATTTATGTCATATAACACAAATAAGTTGTTTTATAGAAGTACAAATTCTGTATAAAAAAGTGATGAATCAGGTACTTATTTATATGAGTAAGTTAGCTCTTGGGATATTCTTTTGATCCGATGTACAGTGGCCATGGAGCAGTCAAAAACAGTCTGACTGTATGTACAGAATGGTCCTTGGTCCATCATAAGTCATGAGCTATGCCCAGGAACAGTTGGGGAAAAGCAAAAATAGCCCTAGCTGTTTTAGAATAGTCCCAGGCAATATAGATGAAATTCCAAGCCTTGTTCAATTTACAAGCCTAGGGGTAGCCTACATTCTGATAATATAAATATGCATTTTGTGAACCATCGGCAACCTGCTGCTATACTTAGTGAATGTGCCTGTGAGTGATAGCAGATGTCAAAGATTAATACATAAATGTGTGGAAACATGTGCTCTACTAGTCTTAGCAGATATTGAAATAATATCAATGAAAAGTCAGAACCTAAAGAAAATGCTTGTAAATGCAAGATACATTTTTAGAGCCAGCTGCTTAGATTTGTGGTACATATGTGAAACTTTATATGGACTCCTGAAATCTACCTAATTTTGTTTGCACGCTGCTCATGAATAGTGCCCCCAGTTAGTTGTTTTATGCTGATAGGACAAGATCTGCACGTCTGTCCCTTCTGAAGGACAGCATGTGACTTTGGTCGATTATTTCTCATAAATTTTCAGGAGATACTCGTGAAATCGTAGATCAATCCAGGTTGGAAGGTGCCTGCGCAAGGAGGTTGGGCAATGAGGTCAAAGAGGTTACCCAACCTCTTGCTCAAAGTAAGGTCAACACCAAATTCAGACCATGTTGTTCAGGAGCTATCCCTTCAGATCTTGAAAATCTCCAAGGATGGAGACTGCACAGCCGCTCTGGGAAATCTGTTTTCGATGCTTGACTATCCTCATCTTGAAAACTTCTTTTTTTTTTGGATGTCGAAGTCTTCTCTATTTCAGGTTGTTAAATCTTGGTAACTTTCTTCAAAATCTTTGAACAGACACCTCACACACAATGCAAAATTTAAACCCAAAGAATAATTTTTCATATTATGACAAGGAAACTAAAATACAGATTACAACAAAACTATCTTTGTTTTCATTAACAAAAGTTTTCTTCTTTATGTTGCAACTTCAAAACACAGGTGCTGCTTTTATCCTTTGTAAATTATTTTATATTTGCACACAACAAATGGCTTTTGGTAGTCTGAGTCTTGGCAGCATTTAGGTCATTCAAAGCATTTACTCGTAATTTGTGGTTTATACTTTTTAGTATTCCAGACTTCCATGAAGTTTAAACTCTCTAAATTTTACCATGTATATAAAATCAATAATTTATGAAGAGCAACAAAGAGAATGGAGCAACACCCACCCTCTAGTAAATATCTGCAGCCCAGGTGGAACAGCAAAGAGTGGGATGAATGGCATGAGTTGGTGGGGACTGGTGATGAAGAAGTCCATTCTATTCATTTTTTTACAATGTAGGTGGGAATTGGAAAAGCTCCCAAACAGCCAGAGGAAAGAGTGAGACAAAGCTTATTTTTTCCCACAGTTTGATGCATCTGTGTTGGAGAGCAGAGCTGGTTCCCTGCAGGTGAGGACAGGGCCTCACTGCCAGTCAGCAGGCACAGGGATATCTCCTTGGAAATGGCTCTTCAAGCAGACTTTATAGTAACTCCTTACAATAAAATAATTGGTCATGATGCCCTAGCAGTTGGGCATAGAAGACTGGCACAGTTTGTCAAAATAAATGGCAAACTGAAAACTAATGACTAAATCCATTATTTAGTTTGAAAAGCGAAGTCTAATACTATGCAGGACTCCAGAGACCTAATATAACAAGGAATATATCCTCTCCTGAAATAAAGAATTGGAAAGTCCTTTCTCATTTCAAAACAGGCAGCCACTTTGGTACAGAGCAGCTACTTAATCAATATATACGAAGAATAATAAAAAAAAGTATTTTTAAAATCTTACCTTTGGGCCAGATTATTGTATGTCACAAATTTTGGATTCATTTAAACAGAGTTACCTTAGCTTTTACCAGTTCCAAACCCACTTCTTCATTTCCCAAGTTCAGGATCATTACAAAATATTTCCAAATTTTGTGTTATTAGAATTTTGAGGAACAGAGATTATTGTTTCACTTCTCCCTTTTTCAGTTCAGTCATCTTTCATAAAGTTTCAATATTTTTTCTACTTGATCTGACAGAGAAACTCTTTAATATAAACAAAAAAGCTGATCTATCAGTCCTTGCTAGCCAACATTGTAAAGTGTTAGTCAGGTGGGAAAACACTGAAGAACTGGGCATTAAAATCTGGAAAAGAAAATGTCCTATAAAAGCAGATAGAAAATAAATGACCAGAAAGAAGAAAACTTTTCTCCACAGTTCTTGGGAAAGTGGTTTCAAGGGGTATATGTAAGTAAGCAGAACTGAATGACTCCAAAGTCTTGGTCCACTTTCTTTTGCATAATGACAACTTTCTGTAAAGGCCCACTTGGCATGTAAGTGTGCTATCTGCTTGAGACTGGGGAAAACAGCATTAATACACTAGTGTTTCATATTGTTGTTGCTGCTGTACCAATTTCTTTTCACTCCAAGCTGCTGTACAAGGAATGTTACCCACGGGTTCGTGCAGTCACACCCGCAGTGCCTTCGGCAGCCCAAATCACCTCCCTTCCCCACGGATGAGGACAGCGTCTTGCCTGGACCCCAGCCTCCTCCCAGGGGAATCACTGCAGGGAGAAGTCGAGGACTGACTGAAGTGTGTGCAGCACAAGGATCTGTGAAACACGGGGCCAATCATTGCAGTGCTGCAGTGAACTGCAGAGATTTGGGAGAGCGGTGCAGCGCTGAGCAGAACTTTGCTCCTGCAGTTTGCTGCCAATGGTGGTTAATGATGGTCAAACTCCACAACTCATCGGTGCCCTGAAACAAGCTGGACTGTTTCTCTTTTACTCTGATGTGAGCTGTGAAAATGTGTTTCTTCTTGAAATGCAGAGAAAATATGAGCAAGTGTAAAATGTAAAGATTACCATGTTACTGGAGTTCGAGGAGCTGCATGTACCCCAAAATAGCCCATAAATGGATTGTTATTTCAACTTCATCACCTCTCACCTTTCTGACCTGGTTTTCTTCATAACAAGCTATTTTCAAAATATGAGCTAATAATCTCTGAGAAACAACCTTACTGAATGAAAATTCAATGGCATACTGTCTCTGCCTTTCCATAGTTAGTAAGGCCTCTATGTCTTTGAAAAGAAATCAATCTTGTAATTAAGTATGACCTATCCTACAAAAATATATATTGGCCGTCTCTAATAAAGCTACACTCTTCATTTTGTTCCCTTACAAAATCATTTAAAAATATTTATAATAATACCTTACTGTCAAGTGGAAATACCCAGCCTTATTACAGCCTCTTCTGAACCACACATGCTATGCCTGTGATTCCTAATTCTTGCAGACCTGAACATCCACCTGCCTTTATCAGCAGAGGTATCATTTGTTTTTATTCTTGCTTCCTTTAAAACTCAACAATAAGTGTTAGTCAAAGCTCACGTTTTCAGGCTCTGGCTAGCTTGAGGGCTTCTAATCATTTTACAACTCTCTGAAAAGATGTTCATTTAGCATGGAATTCCTCTTCTGCTGTATTGAGGATCTCTTGCCTGCACTGCATGGCTCTGCACTGCAGGACACTGTAGCAGTTTGCTTTCTGTGCTTCATTTTTGTGCATAGAATTTCTTAAATGCTACCCTGTAACTGATTTTCACACAACAATCATAAATAGTTCTTGGTATCAGACTCGCACATGGGTGGTTTTACTGGGAGTAGGCAAGATGCAAAATTCAGAGCGGAAATGGGCGTGCTAATTCAGAATGAGCTCGAAGATGAGCTGGATAGAGGTAGCTCTCAGTGTAGGATTCATTTTGGTTTCACTCCCTCTCAGGAGTTAAGCTCCCTAACTTAGAAACCCTGGGGATGTCAAACCTGTTTCTGCTGGAGCCTTGCTGGTAAGCACAAGGGAGATTAAGTGTCTACCAGGCAGCCCCATTCTGAGCGCTGGTGGACCAGACCCATGGTGGGTCAGGATGAACCTCTGCCAGAGGATTATGCGGAGATCCTGGATGTTCTCCAGTATAAGATCCATGGCCACACAGGAACTCAGGTTTTAGGTAAACTGAACAACTCACGGCGCTCCAGCACAAACTGAGGCCAACTAGGGAGGTTCAGCTCATAGCTGGTGTACTTCAGGCTAGTTGCTTAAATATAGGTGGAATGAATCCAGATCCTAATACATACAGTAATTCATTGTATGTTTTTGTGCGATCTAAATCTCTCTTTCATAAAGAAGATTATCTTAAAGATAAAGTTATTTTTCTCTCTTTTTTTTTTTTTTCACATGCTACCATGCTACTACCCCTGAATACCTCTGTAGAATCATGATCAATTACATAGTTCTTTTGGTATAAATTCTTCTATCCTGTAACTTAGCCCTACAGCTCTGTAGGTGGACTTTCTCCTGACTTAGCCTTTCAACTGTTTCTAGCTTTCATCCCTCCAAAGAAATGACATTATTTGAATCCTTATTTGGGGCCTAGAGCTTTTTTGTCTGTTCAGTTAGTGGACAGATCCTCTGTGGATGCAAAGTAATCCATATGGACTTATGCCTAGTTGGGATTGATAGTTTTATTGCTACTCATGTTCAGCAGAGGTAACTCCTCTGCATCCACAGAATTGCTCAGACTATGTCTATGAGACACCAAAAACACTAAAAATTTTGCTGTAAAAACCACAACAAACCACAAGTGCAAACAAATATGCAGCAGCTTGACTTCTTGCACATGCACAGAAAACACTTTAACTGCAAGAATGTCCATAACTCACTTTGGCATATTCAGCTAAGAAGAGCTAAGTTTAGGATTCTTTTGTTTTGAACTTTTAAAACCTTTCACAGTGTTACTCCTCATCCAAATTTAAGTCCCTGTACATTTAAATATCAAATCTTATTTTTCAGTCTCAACTAGTAAATCTCATCTATTTCGAAATCCCTCTTGAAATATTAGTGTTATTGTGCATGTTCTGCCATAGGTATTACTTTGTGGATTATGTTGCCAAAATACATTTGTGGTCTGTCTGAGTTTAGTCATTTTAAATCCACCCATTAATACACATCTGCTCACAGCTGAGCAAAATGCTCTATTGGAACTATAAAAGATAGACTTAATAACCAGTTATTGTGTTATGCGTGTTTTGTATTTTCTATGTGTGTTTTGTATTTTATTTACTGTGAGACACTGGACCCCATGGATCTATGGCAGAGGTGGGGGGTCTCCCTGAGCACGATAAGGCACTTGCACTTGCTTGTTTGGAGCTCACTGAAGCACTTGTGGCAGCTTTTTACCCCATGTCAGCATCTTTGAAAAGTTTTTGGTATCTTATCTTGCATCTGAGGAGAGCCCGGCTATATACATTTGCCAGAGACATGCTGAACTGCTGCACATGTCTCAGCACAAATCCAATTTTGACCTGCGGAGGAAAGGTGATGGCACCATGAATGGTGAAGGGCGATGCCATGAGACAGTATTTCCTGACAGCTTCCCCTTTTGTGCCCACACAGGTATCCGGCTTGAATTCTGCCTCCCGTTGATACCCAGCAAACAAAATCAATCCATGGCTGTCCAGGGCCTGACTGATGAATAAGCTACCTGGTGTCATCTGACTGGTGTCATCTGATGTGTCACCATCCATGTGGGTGCTTCTACCTTGCCTTAAAACTGAGGCAATATGACTGTGTTTTCGCTCAGTAAAATACAGCTCAAGAAAAAAAGGACAAGGTTAATTCACATCAACAGTGAAGAAAGCAGCACCTATCCTAGTACCAAACTGTAAGATGTTATCTAAGCTGATGTATATGTGCCTCCATGTAGTTGAAATTTTAAGATTTATTGATGTTAAGATAATAAGATTATCTAGTTTGGTTTCTGTATATGTTAGGCTTTTAAAAACTGCTCTCACAGCAGGGCCCACGACTTTGGTATTGCAAAAATATGCACTTTGGACATACATCTCATTTGATTGAAAGGCATCAAAATAACAATCAGCCATTTCCACAGTCGGCAACATCAACCAGTCATCTCTCCTACTGAATATCTGTATCTTTATTCCAAAATTTAGTTTGTCTGTCTGTAATTCTCAGTCATTGGGCTTTCAGTTCCATTTTTCTCTCTCTTGAAAGGTGTTTACTTAGGTGTTACTCTAAACAAGACACCTTACAATCTTTTTAATAGCACATAGTCCTAGGAGAGGACTGCCATACTCCCCAAGGCTACTAAATCCTGTTTCCTGTCATTCTCAGGGGTATAATCCCTTTCCTACCTAATAGACTAAGCAAAATGAGCTCTTTAAGTCTCTTACTGGAAGGAATTCTTCCCCAAGTCTTGAGTCTGTGATTTTTCTACCCTCTCCAGGATTTAGTAACTTTTAAAAAAATGTGTTCAGCAAAGTTTGGGAGAATATTCTAGTGCTGATCTCACCCAGGACCTTCTCTTTTCCACCTAGAGATACTTGCATGGCTATTTATGGTTTATGGCATTTCTGACTGAACGTAAAAGGATGTTAACGATAGGAATGGCTAAGCTACAACCCATGACAGTTTAAATTTGCTTCACTCAATGAGCTAAAGCATTTAGCCATGTCCAGATTGTTCCCACTGCCATCTCTGTATGTCCTGTCCTCTGGCCTTTCCAAATCCCACGTACGTCACACACCTCCAGCCTTGCCAGACTGCTGCAGCCCAGTTCTGAAGTAATCAGTCTCACTCTTCACACTTAGGCCTTTCCATTAGTATAAAATAAGGAAAACTAGGTCTGGAAAACTAGGACACTGTTGCTGATATTGCTTTCAAATACTCTTCTTGTGTGTGTGTGTGTGTTGAGCACTGCTCAGAGTGTGCTCAGGGAATGCAGCCCTGTCTTACTTTTTTGCAGATTATCTGTGGACAGGTTACAATTTTGCAGGCTTTATTCAGCGTTCTAACTCAGCCCAAGCGCTGTCTCTTCCAAGGGATGTAAGTGTTAGTGAAACGTGCTCTCCTTCCCTTGGGATATGTGCAAAAGAGTCTCACTGGGTAACAAGAAGGAAGAAGAAGGGAGGTTCTTCACAAGAAAGAGTTGGAGAACACCTACCCTACTGGTCCCAGAAATGTTTGGAGAGCCTAACTTAGTTTCTTGTACTCATGGAATTTTACCTATTACACTACAGCTTTTCTCTGGAGGCTGTTCTATCGGTAAATCGTGCGCTTGCAGCAGGCAACAGCAAGCAGCATGAGCAAGAGGGAATCAGGATTCATTTTCCATTTTGGATAAGTGTTGGTGGAAAGCTTGTACTACTTCTCTTCTAGTGCCTGTCCTCAGGCCTGTACACATCAATCTCAGGTTGAATGCAGCAGTCTGCTCATGAATAGCATGTCCAAAACCCATGGTTCAGGCAGAATACACAGCCTTCCCATTTGCAGCCTTGGCCCCAAGCTAAGCCAGGCAAGGCCGGTGACCCTAAGCCGATCTTCTGAACAAGAACATGGATCCAAGTACTATATCCTTCTGGAGGAATAATGGACTCAGGACACTACTAATTTTCAAAAGGCCATATATATGTGCAGTGATCACTTCTTGGATGGCTTGAATTGTTGAAGAAGAGTCCAAGATTGAGTGAAGGTTGACTTTCATCAAAACTTAAGAGGGAGACATCTCTTTATGAGTGGGAGGAGACAGACTTTCCAGTAGAGATGTTCTGGGAGGCCCTTTGGAGGAAGATCAGCAGGCTGACTGTGCCTGTGGGAAATGCCATCTTTGGAGACACAGGGCACTGTCTGGTGGCGTCTCTCTCCTCACGGACTCCACAAATCACACACAGTGAGGGAACACCTCTGTTCATTAGCAAGATATCCCTCTACAGTAAGCAGTCATCAGTCTCACCTTGGCATGGATCTGCCCCACCAATATACTTGCACAGGCAGAAGCATCCCAACAGATCTTTCCAGGTCCATCCTGCAGATGCCAGACCTTCACCAGTACCAAGAAGAAACTAGGGTTTTTCTTCTCAGTACCATGACACAACCCCAGCTCAGTTGGGTTATACCAAAGCTTCTCCATCAGAAAAGGAGAAGAGCTATCATCCTGAGGAGAGAGGTTCCTAAGCTTTCTCCCATGCTCTCTTCACAGGCATGGGCTGGACAGGGACAAGGCATCAGTGGCAAACCAGTGCAGTCCCAGTCTGCTCATACAGTGTCCTGTGCATAAGCAAGGTCTGTCTGAAATAATCCTTCTTTGATCTTTACCGGTGGTAGGGCAGAGTGCCCAGTTTCTGCTCTTTTACAGGCTGTGATAATGAGTCCCTTTTAGCAAGCGCATGTTACACTTATTTCCCCTGATTGTACTTCTCCAAGCAGCCAGTTCCCTTCCTGCCTTTAGTGGCTAAGAGAGAAAATCGCCTGTTTTTGTTCCCTCTCCTTTGCTGCTGATACACCCTAAGGATCTCACTAGGAGAGCTGCTCATTGCATTTGACTTGAATGGCTTTGTAGGATGCTACCCAGGTCAGTCTCTCCTTCTCTTTGCCCTGGTGTCACCTGCCACCATGCTGCCCTCACAGGGTCCAGGCCCTGACTGTAGAAGAGCGTGGAGAGGGAAGCCCTTGAGATGTGGGGTTGGCTTGTGGCTGTCACTCCTTGGTCTGCTGCCCTTGCCCTGGGTGCCCTGGTGGGCACCTCTTGTGCCGAGAGGCACAGGTGGCTGGGCAGACGAGTGAATGTAAGGGGTTTGGCCAGGGGTGCATCTGGGCTCTGCAGACCCAGGCTCTGGTCCCCAAGTCTCATGCAGGTCACCCCTAGACCTGTGCAGTCAACGGAGGGCTCATCAGCATCAACATACCCTCGGGTGCATCACCAGCATTGTCACCAACATGGGAGTCACTACATCAGCAGTGATGATAGCAGAAACTGGGCCCATCTTTTACGAAAAACCTTCCTATCACCCTCTCCTTTCCTCTCTTCCCTCCTTCCCCCCCCAAAAAAAATCCTAAAACCCTCTAGGTGACACACAGCTCATAAACTCCTGCCTCTGGTGAGAGATCTCCATCATGGCACAAAGACAAGAGGAACGTACTCAGGCACAGATGTACAGCAAAACAGATACGACTGCAAACCAAAAAAAAAGTTGGCTGGTGAACAAGTATTTTTAATAGTGTTCCCTTTAACAGAGCCTAAAGAGAACTAACACTTCATTTTACCTTTTCTATTAAAGTAAAGAGCTCACCAGTGTCAGTTGTATGCAGGTGCTATGCACAGTGGGAAACAACCCAAGCCAGCATGTGTTCTTTGAAATATTTCTTTTAAACAGACACTAAGTATTTTCAGCTTTTGGAGAATGTGATTTGAAATAACAAGTAGATAAAATATCACTGTGCTGTGCAAGGGAGGATTTGTGCAGTTATCTTCTGTGATTTCATGCTAATATTTAGCTATCATATAGCACTCTCTGTGCTGACCCCACTATATAAACACCAAGTAATTAACCAGCACATTCCCCACTATGCAATAGGTAGGTACTGTTATTCTTACAGTCCCCAGGTTGCAGATAAGGAATTTAAACAAAGAAATGACACCACTCAGGAAATCTTCAGCAAAGCGAGAGCAGCATCAATTCCTACAAGAAGTGCTCGTTTTCCCCGACTCTAGCTTTACTGTCGCAGTCCAATGGCATGCAAGATTTCAGTTCAGTCCTTAGTGGACAGAAGTCCACCTGCAAAAACGACTAAAGCTGTTGCACAGCACTGACAGTGCCTCAAGCGGCGGAGGCTTGGGAGGGATCCGCAGAGCACCGTAAATCAGCACCGAGCACAATGTGGGAACTAGTCCACTGGCAGGTTTTCTCGGGGCTTTTGGTGCTTCTACATATAGTTTAAATGCTGATCATTTATTAATCATCCCTTTTCATGACCATGTGTTCATGGCAATGCATGGCGCCGTTGTGGAGGTGCGCAGAAGTGAGCGGGATACAAACACGGCCCCGATTCTCTCCAGCGGCTCCATGACAGCTTTGGAGCCTCCCAGGGACACCTGTGTCCCAGGAGGGACATCCACTCCCAACTTCTGGCAAAAGAGCCATGGGCCTCTCGCTTTTCATCCTATTTGTTATTATTACCATTGCAAGCAACAAATTGAATAATAGGAAACAGTTCTCAGCAAAAATAAAAGCAATCGTTGCAAGTGCAAGGAGGAACTTCTTACATTTTACACTTGGTTTTGCTTTAAGATTTGAGTAATGAGGGACAAAAGTCATGGACAACTGAAATTATTTTCACCACTGAAATAATTTGAAGCAGAAGAAAACCTTCATGCAAATTGTCAAAAAAAAAAAGGAAAAAAAAAAAGTAAAGTTTAAATTCACCTTCAGGTTTGCATTTTTTTCTTCAAGGATGTCAGCACACTTGTGAAGTATGAAGAACACTCTTCTATTTTTCTCATCAAGAAATCAATAAAAACAACCTCAGGGTCAATTAGTCAAAAAACAGGCTCAGTGAAAGCAGCATTATTGGTCCGGAACAATATTCAGAACATTTTGGCTTCTCTTCTTAAAGTCACTGCCACTTTCTTCTCTTGGTTGCACGGAACCACCATAGGGCTGATGTTTTTCACAGCCCATTATGTTCTTATTCCTTATGCAAGACTCATCTGCTTAAACTGCAGCAACATAGCCACCACTTTTAAAGGAGGCAGTATAATGCCTGACTATCTGAGCTCATATCTGCTACAAAAACCAAACTGCATGTTTTTCCAGGTGCTATCATCTGGAACAAGGCACAGGGAGACCCAAAAATGTGTTTCAAAACTTACCATGAGGCTCCACTCTTAGAATTTTTTAATGAACATAGTTATTGCAAACTGCTTTCAAATGAAGTATGCATTTATTTAATCACCTTCAAAACCAAATTTGCTTTGACTATAAAAGCAATGTGCATTCCCAGAGCCAGCAAAATAAAATACTGAAGAAATTCTTGTGACTGAAATACTTTATTTAAATCACTTTACAAAGATGAGCATACGGAAAGATACTGCAAATATTTAAAATGTGCAGGATAAAATTTCTCAGAGGGATCACACCATATCACATATAGCCAGTGTAATGCATACATCCTCAATGAAGTTCCTGCAGATGAAGCAGATGATGTGGTCAGAGTGCCTATGTAACTCAGACAGATGGCCACAGGCCTGTTTTCCAGAGAGATTTAGCACTTGTATCTTCAGTTGACTTCAAATAAAGCTAACTCTGAAAGGCAAAAATTCCCTTCAGCTGGAAGTTTAAAGCATTTTGAAAAAAAAAAATCAGACAGACCTGAATGAAAAACTCTTTCAGACCCTTTGAAAATGAGCCTCAGGTTTCTAGTTTTCCCATGCAAAATGGGAAAATGATGATTCCTTTATCTTACCTTTTGCCTGTCTGGCTCATGCAATGCTTAACCCACCTTGTCTGAACTCTGCAGTTTGAATAGTATAAAACATAGATGCTATGAAGTTCCCAGCTGTTGTCTCATGAACACCAGGGTCACAAGAGAACAATCGTCGACACAGCAAACAACTGCTGGAACATCTCCTGGTGTTAGATTAAGGCCTCCCCATGTCACTGTATACTGGGAAAAAAACTGTGGCTTGTCCAAGGATGTTAGTGAGATTAAGTCCAGCCCAAATATTCATGTGGGAACCCGTTTTCCATTAGATCACAACAGTCTAAATGTTAAGAGCAGAAAGAGTATTAAGCGTTAGGAAACTTTGATCTAGTACTGGCTTTGACCAGAGCATAAAACATGCGTATGCCCATGCAGATATTACATGAGCAATTTTCTATATTGCAGCGGTCTATAGATTCACACCAGGAAAATCCATAAAATGCTAAAAGATGGGACTCACAGAAATAGAAGCAAAACACTCAGTTTGGGTCCTTATCTTATTCACCAGGATATCTGAAAGGTCTGCTGTTTCTGCATGAGTTTCATAGTGTCCTTGCGAGTGTCTAACTTTCCTATAGCCCTTGTCATTTCTAATTGCAGACTGGCATGGAAATGCACAGCAATACTAATCTTAGAGATAACCATTGGCAGCGCAATATGCATTTGATCTGAAATCCATCACTTCAGACTGGAATATGCTGGAAATTGCTAACTCAATACCTGTATTCAATGAACATGAAACTGTTCCATGCATTTGCAATTACATATGATATATATTCCATTGTAGCAGTACGTGCTAGATATGTAATGTTGACAGTATAGGGAATATTGCAAACAGTAGAAAGTCCATGTGCGAGGCAGGATCCGAAGGAAAGCAAGGATGACCTTCACCTCCAGAGACAGACCCCTCGCAAATGGGACAAGAGCCAGGGCTGCCAGGGCTTGTTTTATCTCCATACACGCTCAGTATAGCGCTCAATCCTCCCTCATGCTGCCTCCTGGCAGAGCACAAAGTAAATTTTTGTGGTGTCTTCTTTCTCTCAGGGAGGATGGGGTAGAAATAAAAGCTGTCTTCCTTTGGGATACCTCCAAGGGTGTAATCGCCTTCACAGCTTACTGAATGATAAAACTGATGGCCTCTCCTTAGGCACCATTCCAGAAGACCTCACTGCTAGGACATTTCTCTTCTTATTCCACCTGTCACTAATTTTCTCTCTGTTTCATTTGTGATTCTTCTCCATTAGACCCTTTTGAGCAATGATGAAGAGCTCCTTTCCTCTGTGCATTCAGGATGGTCTAGGGCCAGCCCAAACACTGCTGCTAATCCTGTGGTTTTAGGAGATCCCAGATAGCGCTTGCACAGCTTTTGCTACTTCCAACCCAGCTGCATGGGCTAGAGCACAAGCTCTGTAATGATTTTGGCAGGCAGAATAAAAAGGCACAAATCTTCTCTGTGGTGGTGGTGGTGTGCCTGTATTTGTTACTTTTCTCCTGTTACAGTAAGGAATTTCCACCCACCCACCCCCCCTTTATTCACTGCTTTTGGCAAACATTGACCAAATTGATTGATGAGTAGAAATCCCATTCCAATGTAAACCAGGCATAAAATGGTGTAATATCAGAAGAAGCCCCACTGTCTATTCCAGTCCCTCATCCTCAATACTTATTTAATCACTTTCACAATAAAAAAGTGAAGCACGGGAGTTCAGAGCAGGTCTGAGAGGAGAGAGAAACATCCTGAGTATTAAATTTGGCACCCAGGGTGTCCGGCTGACTCATTTTGTAGTAAGCCCTAGTGTTTGCTTAAAATGTCTTCACATGTCCTGCTCTGCATCTGCCCCTAGGCTCACTTAGCTGAAATACACTCATTTAGTTTTCTGAATCTTTCCAATTTTTCTTTATATGAGGATATAGACACAATTTTGTTGTCTCTTTGCTGAAATAGAGACTTCAATCTCAAATGAAGCAGTCCAGAACTGCACTGAACAGCCCAATCGCAGTGGAAAACTTCATTAAGCACCTCAGGAGGGAAAATCACCTTCTTGAGAACCGCCAAGATGCCTCTGACTCCATGACCCACAAATACAATGGTATCTTTGCCGTGATAAGTTATTGCTGGGTCATATTTGATTATTTGACTTTTTACCAATCAACTTTCCAAAATCTTTATAAATTCAATGGCTTCCAACTATTTCCCTCTTGCAGATTATGTGGTTAGTGTGATTTTCCCCAAGATACGTTAGTGCTTTTTTCCTCAGTCAAATCTAATTGTGCTGTTTCCTGCCCATATTTTCAACCCTGAAAGTCCCTTTGGAGAAAGGATTGCTCTGTCCTTACTGGTGGACGTGGGGAGAAGATGAGCAATTGCCCAAGGCGGAAAAGCAGGAAGGGAGAAAGTAATAAAGGTTCTCAATTCTCAGGTCCATGGATTTCAGATGCACTGAGCAGTTTGCAGTGGGAAAATCAGCACCATGCGGCCATATGAAACAAAGCTGATCTCTCAGACAGAAACAGAATCACTGATAACTCATTACCAAACTCCAGTAACTTAAGAGCATTTTGATAACTACTTAATCATGCTGTGTTTTTATATAAAATTAACTTCCTTTTATAGTGTAAATAAAGTCATTAAATAAAATCAAGATCAGCTATAATCCCCGCAGACTCCCCTTCAACTCTGTAGAGTGCTGTTTACCATTAACATTTGTTTCCAATCTTTTATTCAGCTTTCACTCGACATAATAAAATTCATATCCAAGTAAGACACCCCAAGTGCTAATAGCAGAGAACTTGACCAAATGCTCCAATCAAGGGGCTATTACAGAGAAACCATCAGATACTGATCTGCTTTAAAATTTCTATTTCTCTCTCAATCTCTCTCTCTCTCTCTTTCTCACACACCCACACATATTTTCCCCAATTCACAAGTCACTTAGGTTTCTCTGAAATTGCACTTAAATTAGTGCAATTGAATTAGTGATTTGTTAATAACAATAAAAAAATGCAAAAATGACTCTACCTTTATATCCAATATTAGTGGCTTAAAGAGTACTCTCTCTAGTGGTCAGGATCAGTGCTTTTTCTAGATTCCAAGAGAAACCTTAATAAAAATACATGTATCCTGTAATTTATAAAATTATAGAAAAATTTAATGCATGTATTTGAGCCATATGTTTTTCACTGCACAAAGGTTGCTTAGTGTAGATTTTTACCTAAGAAATAATTATGACTTCTACATTCTCAAGACTCTTCAGACCCCATTATCAAGATATCCTCTTGCCATATAGATTTATGCAGCAGTTTCAGTGAAACCTAGAGCTAAAGAGTGTACTTTACTTTTGCTGAATCTTCTTAAAAAGCAGGTTAGAATTAGGATGTGCTCCCAGACTTTAGAGGCTTTCAGGAGAGCCTGGGACAGTTTCTAGTTGTGTGACAAAGTGTCTTGGAACAGTGTGTATCTGTGTGACAAAATGGTTATGGAAATCCTAGTTTTGGTCATCTTCAGTCTGGAAAATAAGGGAGCCCAAGAGCTCTGAATAGGTTTTACTTTGTGATTTCTACAGTATTTAAAAGTTTACTGGGCATAAACCCCCACGCAGATTGAAACCAAAGAAAATGTTCCCATGAACTTCTGTGAAGACTGAATTTTTGGCAGCTCCAGCGAAACCTAAAACAAGCGTGAGAGCGCTGCAATTGACAAAAATTATTCATCAGCATTTTTACTATTTATGGATCTGATTTATTTATATGAATACTTTCTATGTGTTATGATGCCTGAGCAGATTGCCTGTTACACATCACTGGAGAATCTCTCTTGGTGTACCAGGCTCTGAGTGCTGCTTTCTTGTGGCCTTCTCTTCAGCGGTGCTGAGTTCCTACTGATCTTGCTTTGCTGAGGGCTGTAAGCACACCCCACTACAGAATGTGAGACCTCTGGTCATAAAGATTATGGAAACATTGGCTTGTTTACTGTTTATGTCAGGAGTGCCAAATTAGTTAGTTCCCCATAATTTGTTGAAAAGCTTTTGGCATGTTTGCTGCTCTGTTTAAGGGAAATTTAAAAACCCTGAAGCAATCCTGACTGAACCATGCTGAGCCAAATCAAACCCAACCAGGTCATACCGGGAGAAGGTCCTTGGTGGGAGGGAAAGGGGAGCCAGCATCTCCTCCAGCATTGGCTATCCCAATGCCTCTTGAGCAGGCAAAGCCATGGCCTGCAGCCCCCACGTAGCTCCCTCAGAGCCTGCTTCACCATGCAGCTCTATGGGGCCACCAAAGTCCCAGCCTGTCCCCATGAACCAGCCTGGATCTCTGTGGCCAAGTGGCCATACCCACCACCTCAAAGAGCGCAAGTCACTTACTTAAATGCGGTTTCTTTTTGCACTTGTGCTTGTTTCTGCCATTCCGGAAAGGGAAAAAGGTCTTACTTTTATGAGCGTGTCAAGGTGGCGTGAAGGGGCTCACGATGAAGGAAACTTTTATTTATCTCAGTCGCCTTTGCCGTGCCTGTCTCAAGCCTTCCCTTCAGCTCCTCACATCTACCTTTCTTCCCCCTAGCCCCAAGCAAGAAAAATGTGCAGATGGGCCTCATAACTCTGTGCAAATGGTGCCTTTGTGAATAGTGAGACACGAGGAATGAGAAACGAAGCTGATTGTGTCCAACTTCCAAAGTACCCAAGAGGCACTTCTCCAACAGAGTTATGGTTGCCCCAAATGAAACTTCCAAAGTTTATATTAATCAAACAGAGATTTCCATATTTTAACCAAGAGGGGAAAAATAAAGGAATGGCAAAAACTCTTCAGAGCATTTTGTATTTAACTGATGAGTATGTTAGTGAGCTGGAGCAACGTTCTCAGAGTTTACCAGCGGAACATTCCTGACCTGGAACGTAAACTTGAGTAATGTTATATAATAACAGTCAGGAGGCAAAAACAAGTCATTCTCACAGGAGACCATCCATAGCCACAGGAAAACAGTCTAACTTTGTAAGTAAATAATGAGCTGGATGGGGTTGACAGTGTCACTTTGTCTAACAGAAGGGAAAGTACATTTGGATATGAGTAGACAGCTGCTTCTGGGATTGAAGGTCTTTCATTAACAGTGGCGACTATGATGGGCCAGCACCAGCATGAGAACTGGAAATCCACCTCTGTGCGCATGAGCGGCTGCTCCTGGGAAGTTTTGAAGAATTCAAGAAGAGAAGGGAAAAAGTTACAGTGTGGGCTGCCATTCTGCAATTTTCATATGCAAGGAAATTATGAGAGCATAAGACATCTGGCACAGCAGTAAACTTTAAGATCTGGAAAAAGAAAGGAGAATGATACTGTGTGAAGTAGAAAGAAGATTCTTATCTGTCGAGTTTCAAAGCAGTGTTCTTTTGGATATAACCCTCTATTCCTACTTTCAGGTTTCTTATTTAATCCACAGCCTGTTTGCAGTGCTGTTTCAGTGCAATGTATTATGCAGAAACGCGGGACAGTTATTGCTCATATATCAAGCATTTGGAAAGCAAGACTTTTTAAAAGCCAAGCTATACTGAAATCAACTTTTTTGATTTTTTAATTTTTTATGTCTTAGAGTTGGTTGATGACATATAGACACATGATATAGAAATAACAGCTAGGTGGAGTGATACTGTCATATGGCACCAATGGAGCTCAGATGATTTGCTCCACCTGAGAATGTGACACATAAACTTTCACAGGTGGATTTGGCCAGAACTAAGAAGCAGCAACATGAGCACAACTAAGGAGCAATGGTAGGGAAGTTACCATAGTCTCTTCCACCTGTAAAGAAGAATCTGTAAAAGACTCAGGCAGTTTCTTGTCATCTCCTTTTCTTGCATGTCTCATTTTTCTTGCATTTTTCTCACATTTCTTGTTATTATTTTTCACTCTGCGTATATTTGTGAGTGGGCTACACTGGCCTTTCTTGCTCAGGTGGCATCAATGCAGGTTTTTGCCTCTTGGTGGTTCTGGGTCCACACTGCAGTGCTGGGCTCTCCAGTCACTCAGCCCCTCACCTGCTGTACGAAAACCATCCCCTGCAGCTCATTTTTGCACTAAGAGAGACCAGCCTTGGGGCACAGCCTGAGGCTTCAAGCTATCACTTTTAGCTAGTCAAAACTTGGGGAATTTTCCAGTTGCTCAGCCAAATTAATGCTTATGAGGACACACAGCATATGCAGGATCTGAATGTATGCGCAGAGGAGATGATCTAAAAGTTTCCTGTTACTGTACTACAGCTAGTAAATGTAAATTGACAGAATGCAAAGAATATTATCATGGAAATATAAGCAAGCAGAGTAGCCTGTGGGAAAACATCACAGGAAAAGAAGAAGAAGAAAAAAAAAAAAGGGTTCCCTTTTACATTTGGAAATTTGGATGAAGTGCTAAGCTGCAGGGGTTGGATCTTGAACTAAATGTCAGTGCTTCAGGGTCAGTGACCTTGCCTCTACAGTGCTTTATTGGTAGTGTGATAGATAATTTATAGCTTTAAAAAATGCTGGAAGGACATACTCTTTCATGGAACATATGGTTTGGATTTGCACTATGCCCATTATTCTTTTTTTTCTGACAATCTGTAATAAGTCTATATAAATTTGTTGCTAAATTGCTGTTCTCTAATAGATATACAGTATTTCCATTATTTGACGATATTATTATCACAGGGATACATATGTCAATTCCAAAAGCTCTTATGAAATGTATGAATACGTGCCAGGATTTCATTTTGACATGCAACCTTTAATTTTAAATACAATCATATAAGCAATAAAGCTTCAACATTTCAGCTTCAATTCCTTGTAATAATAGCCTTTTGTTTATTTTCTTCTTTAAAATAAAATTGACATTGACAGCATATTGGCAAGGTTAAAACAATCTTGTTATTACAAGCAGTTAATCACAATAAAAAGGAAACAATGTATTTTCTGAAAATATTCCTTTGAAGCATTACTGTCTGATTACCTCATAATATCTTTATCTCAGAGTTAGTCACTGCCAAGCCTGTGTTTCATTCCTCTGTCTGTTAAGAATGTCATTTTTCCCCAAAAAAAAGTAGAAGCAGAATATTGTTCAGTGGCTGTGAAATTCTTTCCTATTTGTGCTAGTCTTGCAAGAATCTCTAGCAGTAATTGCTCATGGGAAATAGATTTCAATTATTGCCGTAATTTGCTTTGACATTAAAATAGCTTTTGTCCATAGTTTGGCAGAATGTGGCTGTCTACATCAGCACAAACTAGCCATTTCCTGCATGTTGGCAAAACTGAATTTCTTTTGCATTGGAGGATTTAGTGCCTGCTGCCATCAAAGTCAATGAGGTTTTGTCATTGACTTCAGAGGGTGAAGAAATGAGTCCCAAGTAAGCAGTGGCTAAAAGACCTGATTTTTATGCCTTTTTTTTTTTTTTCAATTGAAAGCCAACTCTTTTATGAGATTTGGGGAAAAAATCCTGTATAAGCTTTTGTTTCTTTCAATACACTATCCAGCAGCAAAGGGTCACTGTGGAGATGTTATATCTACTAGAGACTGCCAAAGTTTGTCATTAAATACAATCACTTGGGGATATTCCAAACACTAATATGTTTATATGCGATATAATGATATTTTCATTCAAGTAATAACGTCATTTTTGCTAAACTCAAGTAATGCAAAAGGAACTTCTCTTTGTTTGTAATGGCAGGACCTCTTCTCCACGGCAGGTGTCCTCTGCAGCCCTGGTCCCTTCAGAGTCGTGTTGGGGCCCTCATGGAGGGGCCCTCCCTTCTGATTTAGAGCCTGGGTTTCCTCTACAGCACCAGCCAGGACTGTGTGGAAATGGTGCTGAGTCTTGGCACAACAGGAGAAACTCTCCTGAATCCCACATTACAGAAGAATTTATCATTGCCTATTTCAATTTTCCTATCTCTCAGTTCATTTTTAACAAACCATAACATAACATCTAGTAAGTGCTCTGACTTGTATTTGCTTGTAGTGTATCTTTCAAACACTGTGTGTCTTATTTACTTTTCAAAAATCAAGATCTATGACATGGCTGTCCTCCTTTTCCCAAGTCATGTATCAACTCTGATTTTACCTGTGCGCTAAACTCACAAACTAAACTATAATCTCCCATCCTATTGGCAGTGGAGTTCTGCAATTCACTCTCAACACACAGAGGAGTCAAGAATGTTCCGCTCCATCGTTTGATAGAACTGTATCTGCTCTTAGCAATAACAATTTTTTTGCACGTATAAATTGCATTTCATGCAAAGATCCCTGTGTGCATTACAAAGGTTGAATTATCATTATCCTTGTTTTACAAATTGCCTGCCAGTGTCACAATAAAAACATTATATCATTGTCTGTTTCTTGTAAAAAGATTTAGTAAAGACTAAATCTTTTTAAGCACTAGTGGCTGGGGTTAAGCTCACAATTCAACTCCCACGCAAGTATCAAACTAGTATTTAGCCCTCATTGTCCCCTGGTGACACTTTCATGGAAGCAGCAGTGATAAGCTTGAACAAATTGCTGAGTGCTGCATATTTGTTAAGAGAACAGCTCTAAGAGCATTACACACTCCACTCTGCCATCCACTCAGCTGTTCCTGGAGTAAAACAGGACTTTTCCTGTAGGACACCTCCCAGAAAGGTTTAAAACCAACCAGGGAAAAGAAAGTACAGCTACCAAAATAGACAACTGATCATAGCCTGCTATATTGCATTTTGCATATATGACATATACACATGTAGATATTCATGCATACTATGACATTTTGTTAAATATCTGCCTTTACAGTCGTAACCATAATCTTTCTGCAGGTACACCAGTATAGGCCACTCTAACAGTAAAAAACACATTGATTTGTATCATGCTTAGTGCTCAGAAGGATAAACTGTAGATATGCTGTGAGACACCCACATGCTCCTTACACAGGGAAGTGCAGTCTCAGCAGGCGAGTGGAATAAATGGTATGAAGAAAAAGAGGAGTAACTACTTCCTTAAGCTTTCACAGCAAGTTGCTGCTAGTTTTCCAGAGTGTTGTTCTCCTTAGCCAGGGGGTATCTCTCTGCAAGTATACATAAACTCGCCACTACTCTGAATGGACATCTTTGTGATCCTCTTTGCTAACTCTTTTCTCCAGATTTCTGCTTTGAATTCATCTACTATTGTCTTTCAGCTTTGAGACTGCTCTGTGTCTTCACCCACAAGGCTTTCTGCTGCCAGCATTACTTGCGTTCTCCAGGGATTTCTGTATTTTCACCTTCTAAAGGTCCCCAACAGCTGCTGGATAAGAGATAAAAGGGAAATAAAATATTGGACAACAGCATAAGTGTGTAACAACGAAAACACCTTTGAAATCTGGGTAAAATTATTTCATGCACATAGAGAACTCTGTTTTGATATTTCTGTCTTAAATACATTTATTTTCTAAGAACACCTGTGAATTCTACAGCTGGACTTGAGTAGCATGAGAGGCCCTGAGTCCTTCTTTGCAAATGCAATTTCTCTACTGAAATTGCAAAATAGATCCAGATACCAATGGCTGCATGACTCAGGGATAATAAGAAGCAGAGAATTCACCTTGAAGTTCTTCCTTGAAGCTGGTTTTTGTCCAGAAATGAGCCAGTGCTGTTACTGTCTTATAGCTCATAGGCATTGCCATCTCGGCACTGCAGGAACTTGGTAAAGTCTGTTTAGTTTTGGGACAATTGCTTGCATTCACTATATGACACTTTTTTTAGTAAACATTTTTGAGAGAACAAGTATTGCTATTGTGAGAGAACAAGTTTTGAGAGAACAAGAAAATACTCCAATTCCTCCAGATCAGATTTCATTATAGTGTTAATTAAACAAGAACAATCAATCAGTGTTAATCAGTCAAATAGAACAAGAACTACTGCCTTGTACTCTCTGCGCAAACAAAGGTATGAAATACTTACGCTCTGTTCATAGACTGGTTGCTTTATAACTGATTAAATTTGCAGATTATGCATGGAATATGTGGCTATATCAGGTTCAGAAGAAAAGATTATGACAAAGTCAGTACCATGATTTATCTCCTATCTGAAATCCTTTAAATTGGAAAAGAGCACAGAATAAAATGTATCTCTCTGTGAACACTTGTTCAGATTAGGGTTATTAAGGAAATTTGGATGGATGCAATTTTTATGGAAAATGAAGCCGTGGCCAAATTAAGGCTTTCATTAAACTGTTCCAACTTTCTTGAAACTTTTGTTAGGGTTATAATGAGAGAATTATGCTAAGAATTCCAAAAGGGGTTGTTTTGATGTTTTCTGATTTTTCATTTTTAAACTATTTTTTTGAAAGTTGACATAACCAAAGCTTTTAATTTTGTCAAAAGCAAAATGTTTCAATTATCCAGATTTTTTTTCTCACTTCACAGATTTTTTTCTTTTCAAAATGAGGCCAATTTCAAAATCCTAAGAAACAGTGTGAAATTTATTTCTACTCTCTTAATAATTCTAGCACACATGGTTAAGCAGTTTTATTTGATTGAATCACTCATTTTTGCCTGTATATTGCAAATGGTTTAGTAATCAAGTTTTCATAGAAAAAAACATCTTAGAAAACCAAAGTTCAAAGCCGCATGTCTAAGTGCTGCTGGAGGGAATAGCCTCATGTGATGAATGACACAAACAAGGAATCTGATTCAACACTTGAATTCATGTTTAATTAACACAGTAAAACAAACTATTTGAATAAATTAATGGGAAAAAATGAATCCACAAGAAGTCCGAGGTAATGGAATTTCCTCATGCATGTTCTTTCAGTGTGTTTTTCTTTATGAATTATTTGCTTCAATCCATTAATGACATCATATTCCATAATTGCTGCACTTTTCTCTTTTAGTAATTTTAAGACACTTAGTATATTTAACTTTGTTTCATTGCAAAGATACAAAGAATTTAACCAGATTAAAAGATGCAATTGGATATTTACACAGATATTAAGAATATCTAGACTATATTACATAAAAAAAAAATGAAGCTCTATAAGCTGTAGAAATCCTCACACTTCAAGCCTGAAAATGATTCAGGATGAAACACATTTGTCACTGAGTAGTTGATATCATAGCTAGTGACTAGTAGTTATTGTCTGAAACAACTATTGAGGTAGACTAGTCTATGCAAGCATATAAATAAAGAATGAGATTGGATAAGAGGCTTTATCTATTCCTCAGTATTCTTCATTCATGTAAAATCCTAAACATCAGGTATCAGAAGAATAGCATCAGATATTTTTCCCCTCAAATTGGTTTGACTTCTATTAATAGTAACCCCTCTTGTTCTTGCTGCTGACCTAAGGCTCCAGGCAGGCACATAAATAAATTAATACACCACCAGGAAACCGAGCACCAATGCTAGCACGATGATGCCGTCCCTCCTGCCCAGCTGAGGTGAGCAGCCGCCCTGTGTAGGCGGCAGACATAGCGGTGAATCCAAATTTCAGGAGCCTGTGAGCCAACCTGCCTAGTGAGAAAAGCACGGTGATGATATTTGGATAACTAGGCAAATTCTCCCTCCCTCTTAAGATATCTGCAGTTCAAGCAAGCAGCTTGGCGGTACGGTAAAATGTAGTGTCCAGAGAACCTCAATGTGCCTCAGTGATATACTATACTAATTCCTGTTGCTGTCTTGTTTCAAGCAGACTTTTCACTGAATGCAAAAAAACAATTTTGAAAAAATAATTATGGATCCCACTCACCTTGCTCTCTAGGTGCCAGGTTTCAGGTCCCAATAGTACACGTTGTGCAAAGTGCTTTACCATCTTTTCCACAGATTTCATCCAGAATTGGGAAAGGATCATGACACTTCTTAAAATGAGGAGCAACACATCTCAAATTAACTAATAAGAACATCATAATCAGTAACAGCTCAGAAAACACTAACAGTTCTTCTTTATCATAACACACCTGAAAATGGGTAACAGTGCTCATACAGAATATAAGGTATTTGTTTACTTAACATCTATACAGCACTTAAAAGAAAATATATTGGTGAGTTAGAGTGAAGCCCTGTCCGGGTGAGCAATGTGCCCCACTGAGCTGGGGGCAGGTGTCCTTTCCTCTTCTACAGAAGCTGGCAACCAGGTTCCAGATGGGGTCACCAGCCTAAGCGACTCTGCATTGAAAAACATGTATGGGGTCTGGGTCTCAGTCTGCAAAAGCCACCAAAGAAATCCCAGCAGGGTTTTCCAGCAAGCACAATGAGAATCTCACCAAATATGAATGGCCATGCAGATCTGCTGAAAATACCCAAACAAACCAGATATGCAGGGGATTTCTGCTTCTTTTCAGTCTCGAAGCAAGTACAATGGCTATTGCACTTCCTCACTCTGTTTTTTCCCTTCCTGACCATGGCTGGCTCTGTTCAGCTACACCAGAGAGAGCTGAAAAAGAGAACACGTGGGCTCCACCTCTACTATTAAATAAACCAGATTAGCAAGGTTTTTCTGGGTGCCTGGCCAAGCGCCTAGCTTAGCTCATATCCGCAGGGCCAGCCTGCTTTCCCCCAAGATCAGCAGAGGCCATCGGCAGAGCATTTCTCAGGAGCAGTTGCTGCCACATGTTGTCCTTTAACCATTCGCTGGAGTCAACTTGGACACTGTTGGAGTAGGTCAGAAACCATACTGGGGGCATATAAGGAACCAAGCAATAGGGGTGAGTCTACACCCTCATCCTCCCTATATCCTATCCCCTGTACGGGGATAGGTGTAGCTCAAGAAGCCGTGTCCCGCTGCTGTATATTCCTTGCACCAGCTCATCTAAAGCTCTCAGTACCTCCCCACTGTCCCCAGCTGTGGCTTGGCCCCAGCCCAGGTGATGTGGGACCTTTCCGGAGGCAGCATCCCTCATACTGCCCTTTTCTGTGCACCGGCTTCTGTCCATGGTGTGGTTGAAACCAGCCGTCGCTGTGCAACTCCTCACTGCATCCTTTTATTAATCCATGGCATGCCCCTATCAGGATGACTAATGGCTTTATTTTACATTCTTTTAAATATACTATGTGAGCCAGTTACAAGAAAAAAAGTCAAGCTCAAGGAATTTGTACTATTTCTGTCCTACTGGTTATATTTGGGCACAGAGGTTTTATTTGCCTGTAATAAGAAACATCGCCACCTCCTCCCCCCAATAAAATGATTCCTCTAAAATTTAAGCTTCAAGACCATACACTGTGTTTATAAGCCTCAGGCCCTGAAGTACAATAAGATTGAGTTTCCCTCAGGTAAATACTTCCAGACACTTTATCTGCTATATCATTACAACTATACTCTATTTGTTACTGTACTATGTAATACAATACTTGCATTATATTCCGCATGAAAAGCTGTTTCTGCAGCATCTTGTCATCATTTCACGAACGCTGCTTTGAAGCCGTTTTGAATTCTGAATTCAGTGCATAACAGCTAAGGCTCAAGTGCACAACACCGTATTATTTACTCAGATGGGGTTAATTGCTGAATAAAAGAATGGTTCCTTTCAGTTTACCTTTTACAATCTCACTCACACTGGATATGGAAGACAGGAGAGTCTGTGATAAATATCAAACTTTCTAATCAGAAACGAGCCTGGTCGTATTTGAAATCTTGAACTTAATCCAGAATCAGGAAATGCAGCCACTTGTGTTACTGTTGCTGAAAGAAGAAAATGACCTTTTTATTGTAGCTTACATTCACTATTGTAATTGTGAACCATGGGGAATGGAGCAGGAGAAATGCAAGGGCTTAAGCAGACCTTCTTTTAACAAGAAAACTGAAATTGTGTGTGATAAAAATATATAGCTGGTATAAACTCTGGGTTTCTCCAGGGGAAATTGGTGACTTTGACATTGATTCGATCCTTACAAATATTGCCTACTTCCTAGCTACTATTAATGTTTGCTCTCAAACACCCATTGCTTTTAATTTTGCCAGCTTCAGTCTCAGTAAAGATTTGTTTGAATATAGAGAAAAGAATCTGTACCTTTAAGAGGAACATAAAAAGTGAAATAATAATATAATTTTTTAAGTGGAGATTAACTTTCAGCAAACACATTTATTTCCCAGTGATGTTACAGGGTGAATTCACGTAGGATTATTTCAATATAATGACTCTTTGCTGATGACTAATTTATAGCTCAAATGGACTCCTGGATTAATATCAGTAACAGGGGGCCGTAATTCAGTTGAGCTCTCTTGGACTGCACACGGTGATAGTTAATGCTGGAGCAGATGAGCTCAGAACCATAAAATTATTCAAGCGTTTTTGTGATGTGGAACCTGGATTAAATTTATACCTTACATGACACCAGTCTTTCTACACAGGTAGTTTATTATGGTGCCCTCTGATGCTGTGGAGAATCAGATGCAAAGGGCACAATAGCACAATTGGAACTAGATACGCAAAGCAACCATAATACAGGGTAAGCACTTAGATGAAACAGAAAAATAATGTTTTGAATATTAAAAAAATATTGAGAGCCCTTACACATTTCCTAGAGCTGGTTAATTTCTCTTGGGAAGTCACATAACTTTGCTATCTGGAGAAATCAGACCCTAGGTATGAGTGAAATATTTAGCTGATGGGTCAGACAGTGGAAAGTTCTTAGAGCTTTCCATGCATTTTTGTAAAGTCTTCCTTATCTTTTAAATGAGTTAGCCTTGTTTTCTAATCCCTAGATCTCATTTTTCACTCTCCTGAATATGAGTTTTTTGATTTTTTTTCTTTTCATTGTCTAAAGTGTAAAATTGTAGAGAAGGTACTTAAAATGAGATCAAAACAAAATCACACATCAACAAAAAAGAAAAACTCATAGAAAGTTGCTTAAGCTTAGGTATTATTGAATGAGATATTGCCATTGACTGAAAGAATAAGCTTATACTTTTCTGCAACAAGACTTGTGATACTTTTCATCATCTGACCATCTCCTATGAGGCACAGTGAAAACTTTTGCCATTGGTTTTAGCTGTAATATATTCAAGGTGTACCTAGCTAGTATTTTAGCTATCATGACCAAGGGTAGTAAAGGAAGAGTTGCTGGATAAAAGCAGCATCTGTCAGCACTGCTGTGTGTGATTGCCCAGTGCCCCATCTCTAGTACTGTAGTACTATCTGTAGTACCATCTGTAGTACTGGCCACCCAGAGTAATTATATTGAGTTCCCATGGTCCAGTAGCAGCTGCAGGTGTAAAGAACAGGATGTTGGTGAACCCACGCTGAGCCCATTCTCAGCCTGGATAGGAAGCAGTTTTACAGTTGCATCTTTGCTGCAGTACAATCTTGCACTTCTCTCCAGTCTTGCAGAAGAAAAAGGAAGTTAAGACATTTGGAAGTGAAAAGAAAGAGCAACAGCAATCAAGATGATACCAACAATTGTCATACCTGTGTTAGGTCACTGACTTGAAATCTAGTAAAATAACCTCCATGTCCTTGCTATGCAGCATTTAGAGCAATAGGGAACAGAAAGGCACATAACTGATCAAAAAGACTGCCATAAACAGCATCCACCACACACAATTATTTTTGTTAAATCATTGATCTCTGTACATCTCTAGCCTGAGCATGTAACACCTGTAACACCACGTTTAGCCTGAAAGACACATTTATCAAGATATTAAACTAGACAGGCTATCTGCCCTTATTATCTACTTTGATGCCTATTTCAAAATATCACAGTTATAGAGCATAGAAATTTCTTCTGATTTTCACCCAGTATTTCTGTGTGGCTAATGTATTTCCACTTGTTCTTGAGTGAACAGTGTCCTCCAACACAAACAGTGCATTTCCCTCCCTGATGTTCCTAAGAGGTATTTATATAGATTAGTTATATCCCTTCCTGCTCAACATTCTGCTAAGCTAAGTAGGTTGAAGTGTCCAAACCTAATCTCATACCAGCAGCATTGGCTCCTCCAGCCACCCTAGCAGATCCGGCTGGGATGGATGCCTGCAGAAAGTTTGCAAGAGGCTTTGCCAACAGTATCAATCCCTCCTACCCACTGGCGTCTCCTAAGATCAAATAAAGCTTTTCCATATGGATCATGGTGAAGGCTCACAGCTACCCTGCAGCTGACTAGGACACCTTGATCTTCCATATCCTCTATCGTTTCAAAGCAATGAACTCCTAACCCACCAGAAAAATCTGGTACTTTGTACATAAAATAATGACTTTGCCACTAGAAATGCATTATTTTAACCTCTTGCTATTATTGCAGACCTACTCCTCTGAGCTGGTGATGCTTCTCAGTTTGATTTCAATAGCAAATATGCTTACTTCTCTCTATAATAAGGTTTCTAATGAAAACATTTTATAAAACAAATGTAAAAATGTCCTTCCCGTACTTTGTCAATAATTTTTTCCTAGCCAGTTTCAATTTTTTTGCAGATGCAGATCTGCACAAGCAGATTTTGCAGATTTTTCAACACACATACACACACACACACAAAGGAAGAAAGCATGTTTGTACAAAAAAAAGTACCATCTCCAAGCTGTTTCTAGAAGTTTTGGAGCATGTAAAATATGTACATTTTCCATGTTTTGGATATGTATTATCTCATAGGAGAGCATACCATCTTAAATCTGGTTTGGTCTACCTTTGTTACACCCATTTTGCATTTTATTCTCCTTTCTGTTTACCTCCATCTTTTCTTATTCTTCTTTATAAATTTTTCTGTAGAGTGTTGTGTACTGTTAAAACACACATAAGAAACCTGATAGTTTCAGAGCCACTTTTCTCACCTTTTAAAGGTATCTCATCTCCATCTGTTACCATCTGGCCTAAGTCCTTGCTACTAAACTGCCAATTCCACACACCAGCACCTCCAGAACTCCAGGATGGGGATGATTCAATAACCCAGTTTAAATCAGGAAACTTTTAATATCAGCCTCCAAGATATCCTCGGAGCTCAGAGTGCCCCTGTAGGATTTGCCTCTTCTCCAGTGACAATGCCAAGTTCTTTGTCATGGTTTTTCTTCTGCAAACAAGCAGTTGTGCCCAAATAATGGCTTTGTGATGGCACAAGAAAAGGGTTAACAGAACAACAGCAAAAAATGTCCTGCTTCAAATACTTTTATAGCTTTTCTTTACGCTACAGAGCTGTGGAGAAAAAAAAACATTTTAAGTGTTGCTCTTTTTTTCCATTAGGTTGTCTGCTTTTACAGGTGGCGAGTTGCTAAAAGATCCGAAAATCCCCGCACATGAAAATCAGATGGAGAGATGGTCTGGAACTAAAACACTCAACCTGCTTGAGCCATTGCTTGCGAAGGTTTATAATACATCACTTGCTAAGCTAACAGTAACAGCCTGATGTATGGACCCGTAATGCTTGGTAAGCTGGAGCTACAGCTTTCTTTGGCAGTTGGTTCACTCATTGCCCTGACAGACTTCCATTCACAGCCCTTGGGAGAAGAATCAACAGTCACCATATCTACACATCAGTCAAACGCTGAATTTCACTTATAACCTCTTCAGTAGATGAGAAACCCAACTGATTAATTTCTACTACTGTAGAAATTAATGTTTTTCAAACACTTTCATGTTTGAAAGAATTGCACTAGATGATCTCTAGAGGTCCTTTCCAACCTTAACGATTCTATGAAAGTGGATTGTTTCCATACCACTTTTCTGCCATAAAGGTGAACACTTGGATCAAGGTAGCATTTGGAGTCAGGTAGAATATAGCTGACATGTTAGGTCTTATTATCTGCTGATTTCACCAGACTTACCTTGTTCATAGGATCATAGGATAACTCATTTTGAAAGGGATCTCAAGGGCCTCTAGTCCAGCATCCTGATTAAAGAAAGGTCAGCTCTCAGGTAAGACCAGGTTGCTCCTCAATGATCAAAAGTAACAACTTGCTTTTAGCGAAATCACTGGGACTCAGACCAAGATGATTTTTGAGTGAAGACATAAAAGGCAGGGGCAACAAAAGATTTTGGTGCCCTTAGGTATCATTTTTTGTTTGTATGCAAAAGAAACAATTGTTAGGAAGATCACAGAACACACAGTGTTACTGTCCTAACGTGCCTGCCATGCAGAACAGGGGCACGCACCACCACAGAGAAAGCACAAGGAGGGGAGAAGTGGACAAAGATAAAAATAACTGACACACAAGGTTTTGAATAATATTGTCATATCCTTTTTGTGATCTAAAAGAAGATGTAAGTCTGTAAGGAAGAACCAGAACAAACCAGAGGAAGAAGATCACTTACTACATCTTCTAATGACCTGACAAATTGTGTGAGTCAAAGAATAATAGAATCGTTAAGGTTGGAAGGGCCCTCTAGAGATAATCTGGTCCACTCTCCTGCAAACGCAGGGTCACGCAGAGCGCGTGGCACAGGATTGCATCTAGAGCACATGGCACAGGGTGGCATCCAGGCGGAATTTGAAGATCTCCAGAGAAGGAGATTCCACAACCTCTCTGGACAGCCTGTTTCAGTGCTCTGTTGCCCTCACTGTTAAGAATTTTTTCCTTAAGTTCCTGTGGAACCATTTTATGCCTGCCAACGTGTTACTAGACTGTAAAACAGCTCCATATTTAATGTTAGCATCAGTGAAGCTGATCACAATATGAAACAGCTACTGAAAAATGTCTACAAATGAGTGGGGGCGGGTGTCAATAGTAGAGTGATTTATACTGCAAGACAGCGCTACATGAACAGACTAATGCAGTAAGACTTTCCACGTCAAAAAAGGCCTGAAACAAGTAGAATTGTCCTAAATTTGAAATTAGAGATTTTGAGGCAATTATAAGTCTTCTTCTTATATTAATAGGAGAGTTGATGGGGTTTGACTTGTCCCTTTGTAAGACTGTCCTAACTAAGAAAAAAAGGATAACTTGTTTGTTTGCTTTTCTTCTTTTTCCTTAGCCGTGCTAAATCCTTCTGTTTCAAGAAACATGAAGAAGTCAAAGGCCACTCAAGACTAGCTACATTCTTTCCAAGATACAGTTTTCAGACAGCCAGAACTGCTTTTCCTACAATTTATTGACAGCGAAGAGGAATGGAAAAGAGGTGAAGAGATGGCCCATAAAAAAGGTTGTTCTAGGTTGGTGTCTGATCTGGAATTTCACATCTGGAAAGGTGGAAAGTCAAAAGGCTCAATTTTGCCCTTTAGGTGTGGAAAAGTGAGTATGTTTTATAAATAACATGTCCTTTCACTTGAACAAAAAATAATAGCATGCTGTACATGACATTCCTTCTCTGAATAGGTGAGAGTGAGAAGGGGGTGGTAGCATCTGAACTAAAGAGGGCGGTGAATCAAATTCTCTCACTTTTTACCTATCACAAAAATTGCAACTAGAGAGGAGCAGAAGCATATTTTTGAGAACACAAAGGTGCCCAAATGAGTGATTTAAAGGTGAAAAGAGAGACTTCTGTTCATTCCTTGTTTCTTCCTGTTTTATTTGGAAGGTGTGAAGATTTTGTTTTAGTTTGTTTGGATTCTAAAACATTTTTTTCTAACATTAGATATTCATATTCCAAGAAGGCTGGAAGACAAAGTGATTGCAGGATTAATAAAGGGGTGCCATTACAGAATTTCTGGCAAGAAAGAGAATTTTAAGCTAATTAAAGTGGCTTTTAAAGTTTATTTAACACTCACTTTACTTCAATATTTAATTAACATTTTAAACATAAAAAGACTTCACTGACCACCTAAGAGTCTAAGAATTCTGAGTCATAGTAAACACTCCTTGTACCTTCTAGTTATTCTCCAAAGAGCCAGAGAATTCTAGGCTTTTATTTGCGATTTTAACAGTATATAAAAGGAAAAAGAAAAAAAAAGAAAAGAAAAAATAAAAGACCTTAACATATATCTTCCAGGTTGTCCTACTGTATAAAAAAAGAGAGAGAGAGAAAAAAAAAAGATAAATGTCTTTTTAAAACATGACTTTAATGAAATAATGTTTCCAGAGTGAAGCTCTCTGGAACATAATAGCGAGAACACCAGTCGAGTTCTACAAGAAAGATTCTTAAGTTCTAGGATGGAAATCTGAATCACTTCAGAAGGCTGCTGAATGTGATTACAACACACTTTTTTCCATTCTTTGTTACTTACCAGATACAGGAATTCAGTGTGATTCGAAGGTGGTTTAAAGGTGATTTCTTCTGTGCGTTACTTTTATCAAGCAACTAAATTCTATTCTTGAGAGATTTCTAGTCCTGCTATCTTGGTCAGCAATACCCACCTGTGACCATCAGACAGTCTGGCACACCGGCAGCTCTGCCCAGGCCGTGTCTTTTTGGATGGCCCCGGCTGGGACCTGGGGACATAGATTAGCAGAGCACGAAGATCTCAAGATCAAAACAGCTCCTCACACTCTCAAGCACCGCATGGAATTTAAACAAAGGACTGCCAGGACTGAGATCTGGCACCTAATATCTCATCTTTCAAAAGCCTGGAAAGCTTCATAATAGATTAGATTCTGAATATCTCCTTAGTATCATATTAATGACATAGGATGTCTTTAATGAAATAGGTCAACGAACCACAATCCCACATTTTCTTGAGTGTGCTTGTCATTATTCTGTAATAGTTTCTGCTGTGAGAGGGATATGGAAGCAGAATTATTTCCCAGTGATATTATGTGATGATAACTATGATACTATTTAACAGATTGCATCTGGGATGACAATAATTAGCAGATAAAATTTTTCACCTGACCCAGTATTTCTTATTGGTTATTTTTAGCTATACACACTGTGTATATCAATGAATTGTCCAACATCTTATATACCTCAGGTGGGAGAGACTAAGGAGGGCACATCTTGTGTTCTGTTTGGATCAGACAGACAGTGCCTGGATCTGAGAGACTCTGAGTGTTGACCTTTCATTGCATGAACTGGTTTGGTTACCTGCATGCAGGTTTCTGTGTCCATAGTTGTGTACGGAGAACTACAAAAGAGGCTCACCTGAGGCCTTCCTGTGGTAGAGATTTACAGCATCTGATGCTGAGGCATAAATTTAGCTGTGTCCAATTATGTGCATGAGCACATACTATAGAGAAAGTCCAAGCCTGAGCTGTAACATGTTGTTTAGCTTGCATCAGTATCATATATCTTAGTTATTTTGAGAATTTGGTGCTTTTCTGCTTTTTGGAGTCTATCATATCTAGAGTCTAAAAAAGGGCTGTACATTGATTTATTTTAGGTGCCTGGGTTAATCCACATGCGTAAGTCTTTGCATGTTATTGGTAAGTATCAAAGGTCTGTTTAAGAAGATGAAAAAATATGTGTGTTTCTCAGAAGTGAGGGCAAATAGAGACATTTTCCTATAGCTAGGATCCTGAATGGCTGTTCTTCTGGATTCATACGAGGAAACTTTCTAAAAATTCACCACCAGTATGATTTCTGCCTTTTTATTCCTTGTTTGCAATATGCTAAAGCAAGTGAGATAATGAAAGCTCAAGAAATGATAATGAAAGATAATCAAAGATGCACAGAATTCAAGGAGCAGTGCTAGGAAACATCTCTGGCCAGGATGCTAGAGGTCACCTTTCTGTATTTCCTTCCTGCCATCTGGCTTCTCTTTCAGGAGGGGTGAGGGGTGTAGTGTTTTCTCTTTAAGCCTGTCAATGTGCTGTCTAGCAGCAATTTCTGCAACATTGAAGCTGTTCATTGATGATTGACTGTTCCAAAATGAAGGTTAGTTGCTTCCCCAGTGAGTCCTCTCCCTCTCCAGCAGTGCAGAAGAGATTCCTGAGGACATTTGTCTGTCATGGATGCAAGGACATGGAAGTGCCTGCTGTGGCTGGGGACATAGAGCTGGTCTTGCTGTCTGTCTATATGAAGGAAGAACAATCTGGAGCTTCTGGCAGGTTTCAGGTCAGGAAATTCTTTTGCACTAGAACAGTTCGATCTCTGGCTTTTCCCTTGTTCCACAGCTCAACAGCTTCTGGTTCCAGAGAGAGCATGGAGGGGAAAGGTGGGGAACCTGCACGCTTACGTCCCACAGCAGACACAGGGCATCGGAGCACAAGATGAGGAGAGAAGAGTGATGAGTGGCCCTGGGCAGTATGCTGCCAAGCGAGGGTCCTTCTGATGTAGGGAACTTCCTAGACCCTGACCTGCAGTGGCAGCACAGCCAGGTGACAGCCCCCTTTGTGGTCACACATGACAAACAGCAATCAGAGCCAGGCCAGCTGCATCTCACTGAGCAAGAAAGAGGCCACGCATGGTGCTGCAAATAGGTCAGGAACTGGCCAAGCTATGGAGAAAAGAGTTGGGAGCTAAAGGAGTGTTTTATGCTCTGCCCACAAAGACTTGGCAGGTGAAGCAAAGTGACCTCCAAGGGTCCCTGGCCCTGAGGGACTGAGGGACTCTTGCACCTTGGCCTTAAAAGATTGGACTAAGGAAGGGGAAAGCAAAAGCCAAAGAAGCTCAGTGTGAACCTCTGAGCTGTGCCCAGATTAAAATTCCCTGCCACTTTAAGATCACAGCTCCAAACTGCACATCTGGCAGGACCAGGAGTAGTCTATGCTCCTCCATGGAGCCGACTTGGGTGGTGCTGAATTCCTGCTGCGCTCCGGAGAAACCTCTCCACCTCAAACCACAGTCAGCTATGCCAACAGCAGCGTGCCATGGGCAATGCACAGAAAACAGAGCTGGTTTGATATCTCTACTAAGTGGCTCATCACAAGAATCTAATTTCCGTTGCCGTCATGGAGATCTTGCTCTTATGGTCACAGTCATCGCCCGTAGTGAATGAAAGAACAAGCTTCCAAACCAAGCTCGAAGCCTCCGCTGTCATGCTCAGCATGGGTTTGCATTCTCCAAGCACAGCTGTAATACGTTGTGTAGTGCTTTGCATTGCTTGAGGACAGTGCCACTGGCAGGCATGAACATTTTGTCAGGAAAACAACATTTCAGGCCAGTCCCGGTCCTAAAGTTGCAATTTTTTCACCCACACAGAAGTTGCAGAGGCAAGGCAGAGGGCATACCAGGGCAGGAACTAACACCCTGCAATTAATTCTACTCCTGACCTAATAATGTTGTGACACAGCATAGCTTTTTCTCCAGAGGAACAATCCTGGATTGTAATCTGAATTAGCTTTAAATGGATTATTTACAGCCCATCAAATTCTTGTGCGCATGTTATTATTCAGAATTAAAGTGACCGGATTTCAGTATAGCTTAATTCTGCTCTACATGGAGTTAAGCTAAATCTGAAGATGAATGCTTTGTTGCAGCTTGTAAATCCACCTTGCACCCTTCTGGTTAATTTGGATTAACACAAAGGATCCTCAAGCCCCTGCTGGTTGCCAACTTGGTTTATAATATTTGATGCTGTCTCTGTCAGTAATACTAGCAGAAAAATATGCTATGGGGAAGTTCTGCAGACTGAAGGAGGAGGAGAGGGTCAGTCACCATGGATGGCTACTGCAGAAAATCAACATGTAAAGTCCTTCTAACTTGAGCTTTATCACCAGCTGCCTCCTTAGGCAGCAACCATCGTGTCTCAGTGCAAGGGGAGAGAGACAGGATTCATGCCATCAAGAGGGTCCTCAGCCAAGCAGGTTGAGATGACCTCCTTGCAGAACCCCATTTTCTCAGCCCATGAGTGCTCTGCAAGAGTGTGAAGTGCATGCCCATGCCCTCCGCTTTGGCTTCTTCAAATGATTCAAATGAGCAATGATTCAGCCTGCTCTCGCACTGGGCTTCCGCATCAGCCACGATCCTGCTGGCAAATGCTAGATCCCATATCACTGTTCAAAGGTAAATCAGTATTGTTATAGGTAGCAAGTTGGAAGATGGAGATGACTCCATTTGGTGCTCCATTCAATACTATCAAATAGTGGTGTATTTGGTGCCCAGGGACCAAAGGGTCACTGCTAAGTCAAGAATGACATTGCAGAGACATCTGTTACCATGACTCCATCTTCCTGCCCTGCTGGTCCATGTGCTTGGCTGGTGCCCCAGCACCACACTGACAATCAGCAAAGCTCCAAATCAGCCTGAATCGTCCTGCTCAACATTATTCATTTCCCGAATATTTGTCTAGCATGTCTGATTGCTAAGGCCAACTGAAGCCTTCACTTCCTCTGTAAATATTTGTGCAATGACCTATAACTACTGGCCAACATGCTTGCCAGCACTCCATTAAATGACATCCCATTTTACAATTAGCTATTATCATTTGATAACCTCTTGAGGTTAAGAACACAGATGTAAGATCTCCAAGATTTCAAATGGGAATACTTCATATCAGAAGTATGTTTCCCTTGAGAATGACATCACCATAGGGACACATATTTCAAATATTTTGGCCATCATATTTCAAAAGCTTCTTTGGAAATAGAAAAATGCTTTTTGAGCCCTGAAAGAACTTTCCTGTCAGTCTCAAGTAAACACACTGCCATTTAACTCTTTTGAAAGCCTTGGGCAACAACAACAAAAAGTGTCATGGGAAACCAAGCAAAGGACTGAAATGTAGCTAAAGAAATAAGTATGTTTTGTATATAGTGTTTATATTATCTGAAAAAGTTCTTTGCTGAATGCTATGTTAGCATTTTTGTGATGAAGCAGTTCAAGTGGAGCCCAAGCCACAATTGCAGAACAAGACTCTGACAACTTGTGTGTCAGGTGCCAAGTTTTAATTTAACAAATGGTCTCTGTTCACTGTGTAGCACTAGGTAAACTAAAGTCCTAGGTCTGAAATCCTCCAAGCAAAAAAATTATTAAAAGTTGGAAATTCAGGATTTTTATGGGCAGCTGAGAACTGAAGCTAAATCAGTAGCTATGCACTATATATAAAAAGTTCTGTGTGTGTGTGTGTGAATACATGTGTAAACCGGATACATATTCAGGGATAACTTGCTGCTTTTCTACTCTTCCACTTCATTTCTGTCTTCTTCTGTGGGTCATAAATCTATCCCTGTGCCATAAACTGTAGAGCATAGGAAAAAAAAGACTATGAAATTGAAATGAGCAATATTTACTGCACTTGAACTGCTGATTTCTCCATCCACAAGATAAAGTGAGAGTGAATAGCGTAGACTTAAAAGTTATCCTAGAGAGAAAGCAGTGCAATGTATAGAGATAATCAAGTCTAAAGAATCATCTATTTTATTTGAGGAAATAGTAATACTGTAAATAATTTACCTGGGGATAGATAACAAAAGAAATTCAGATTTTTTTCCACCTTGCTGGCAGAAGAGACGGTACTGCCCTCAGTTTTGACTCTCTTGCTTGTTACAAGGAACCAGAGCTGCTCCAGTGCCAGGTCCCAAGCTCAAGGGTCCTCACTGTAGGACAGCACTTATTCACTGCACTTTAATGGTCTTGTTTCATTATTGCAGCTGATGGACAGGTCAGTAACTGCACTGAGATTTTTCCTACTCACAGTCATTTTGCTTGATTAATTCTTAAAAATAACTCATGAAACACCTTCAACTTTGTTCAAAAGGTAGCCACGAGTTTATTACTCTTTTATTTATAAAGCCCTATCTATCTGTAACATTAATTTAATAATATAATATGAAAAGACACCCAAATGAGGCAGTAAATATATCCTAAAGACAATATTCAAACTAAAAATGAGCACTTAAATATTTCATTAAATAAGTTAAGAATAGTTTCAGTGTACAGTCCTATTAATATTTTTTGAGTGTAGCACTCCAGCTGCTTTCATTCTCAAAAACTTTGTAGAATCTCTAATACTTTGATAGACAATCTCTAAAATGAGTTTAATAAGAGTAATGATAATAGCAAGTCATAATTTAAGCAATTATTTTTAATGGAACTTAGCATAAAATTAACATTATATAATTTTTTGAAAGTCTGTGAAATATTTTAAAAAGTAAAGCTTTTAGAAGAAAAATAAATTCAGTTCTTCTTTGGAAGAACTATATTAATACAAATGCATCTTGTCATGTTTATTTATACTGTGAGACACACTTAAAAAAATCTGTAAATTAAAGTGACCCATAATTTGCTTCTGCCAGTTCAGAAGGCCAAAAGTTTAGGTGCATTGTTAACATAAGAAGCAAAGTTCACTCCTATTTATCTTACTTCAGTTCACCTGATCAGTTCACACCCAGACATTAGATGCCTGAGTCTTCACATAAGAAGCAAGAGCAGCTAAAGTATTAATGAAAAGGAAACCTATCCTAAGAGCTCTCACACAGTTCTGGTTGGCCAGGGCACCCGCTCCTTGTCAGCACGTGTTTGGAATCAGAGAATTGGAGAGCAGACTCTGAAAAAGCACCCTGCATCATGTTCACATGAAAGATAAAGATTGATTGTTTTAAAAATGACAAGGAAAAAGTGTTAGGCTACCACTTTTAAATGGTGCTGATATCTTCCAGCTTATTGGAAAATTTGGAGATAGACTTCAGTTTGGTCTTTTTAGAAAGTTAAGTACAAAATGTTAAGTGTGCTCTCTGGACTGAAAAGCTCAGCTATAGAAAAAATATCTGTTTATAGTATAGAATTTGTTATGATTTATGTGAGAGTAGAACTGTCCACCTGGCTGTATTTCTCATTCTGCAAAGTAACGAATCTGTTTTGTAGTGGTGACAGCTTGCAACTCCTTTGATTTCAGAGAGAAGTCTTCTAATATAAATGAAGCCTATTCAGAGTGGGACAAATATTCCCTCTTTGTTTTTCTTTCTCTCCCCCAACGTCTTGTTCTATTTAGATATTTATACCAGACTTATTAATCACTCGAATTTTCCAGTACATCAGCCTGATTGCAGTGTGGGAAAGAGGAAAATAAAACACAAACTGACTCTGTTATGTAATGGCTATTTCCTGTACCTTTCTACCATATTAAAAATGATCATGACAACACTGATAGGATGTCATCAGATTTATTGCTCAGAAAAATATCATCACTATTCACAGTCTAACTAACACATAAAGTGATGCAAAAATATTGTATCGCATAATCTGCCTAATATTCAGAGTCTTACTGTGGTTACTGCCAATCAATTTTTTAAATAGGAGCATCATCGTAACAATAGAAAGAGAAACTCACAGGACTTGTGCTTTAAATTGATAGATACATGAAAATACAAATATGCCTTTGCCCCTCTAACCCTTCATGTGAGACTATCACTCAAAGAAGAAATGAAGAAATATCTGAAAAGCATAATGAAGTTCCCAGAGTGATAGCGGTACCAAATTAAACAAATTTTGTTTTCAGGTTTTGACACTAGTAGATAACAGACTTCACAAATCAGTACCGCAGATTGATTCTAACATGACCTAAAATTACAAAAACATAGGAGAAGGAATGAAAAACTTTCAAATTTAGTAAAAAAAAAAAAGTACAGATGTCTGTTTTTTCATTGCCAACTCCAACACTATTGCCTTTGGACATTTTATTTTTAAGAAACATCTGTCCAATTTGGATCTGTCATACTGCAACTGTGATTAGTTAGAGATGTTACAAAAAGCAGAATTACTCTTGCAAGTGAAGTCTACACAGTTAGGCTCTCATGAACACAAAGTAATAAACTTCATCAGAAAAACAATTTGAATTGCTCTTATGACTTTCACCCACAGACCTCAAACTACCTGCAAAGCATAATTTAATTACATATTGAACTACCTAGAGAGATAGACGGGATGTGTTAAAAAATTCTTCCTAGTCAGGAGGAGAAGCCACCTGAGAAGCCACCTTTAGAAGTCTAAATAGGTGATGTGAGAATAGTATCTAATGAAAATTCAAGAACATCTAGGAAGACAGCCTGTAAGTACTTATGTTGTGTTCAGCTGAGATATCGTCTTTAATATCAAGTTTTAGGGGGGTTCTTCCTTTGTGATGCTTATAGCCACAAGCAGACAGTCATTTTTTTTTCCCCAAAAAAATATGGCAATGGCAACTGTTCTGTTTCAAATCTTGTCTATGAGAACTTCAAGATAAATTCTAGAGCTGGACAAAAATTTTCAGACAAATAGTTTCCTCGCCAAAAAACGCAGGAAGCTTGGATTGAGTTCAGCAAATTGTTTCAGCCAAACAATGCGGGGGAGGAGAGTGGAATTTTGAAAATGTGAAACATTTTGTTCCAACATTGTTGAAATTACAAAAATCCTCTTATTTTTTGCATTTTATTAGAAGTATTAGAAAAAGCAGGCAGAGTAGTCAAAAAAGAAGAAAAGAAGGGGAGAGGAGAATGACACGAGACAATGAGAAAAACCTGGAGTGTGTCACATTTGGAAGCTCTTCAGCCCAACTATTCCCAGTTTGTTCAAGAAAGCCTCCAAATGAGAATGAGCTGCACCATGGAGACTAATGATATGTGCACATTCCAGCTCAGAACATATTTCTCCTGTGAGTTAGAGCAAAGATGCACCAACTGAAAGCTGAAAAATGCTGCTACTAAATTCTACCGGTTCAATCTATTTGCTTGTCTTACACAATACATTTGACAAAAAGCGATGAAAGGTTTCTCATTTGCCTGGACTAAACTATTTTTGCATGGGTCATCTTCTGCCTTTTAGTGGTTACAAATATTGAGCAGATAAACCCATCAGTTCTCCTGAACAGACCACACTCCTTAAGCAAATGCTTCCTTTCAGCAGATTACAGTTGCCTGGAGCTGACTAGTGGAGAACAAACTTAAAAGTGTCTTACCTGCTCACAGGAAGACTGTCTCACAGCAGAAGAGACACCATCTGGTGACCAAAGAACCAACCTAATGCAATTTATTTTCCCATTTCCCAAAGAAGCAGGATGCAAGTACCTTGAGCTCTGGCAAAACCCCTTGAATAAGTGCATGGCTTCAAATAATTGCCCTATGGCACGCATTGGATTAACATTCACTCAGACTTGTATACAAAGTCATCAGTCAGCCAGCTCAAGAACAAAGAACCCAAGAATAATAAAACTACGTTTGCATGTTCCGTTCTCCTCACCTGCCATGAGCTGCACTGAAAGAACAGTGACAATCAGTTTCTGAATCCTAAACAGAGAGTAAAGATAGAGAAATATAGAAAAAACCTCTTTGATCTAAACCTTCCTCACAGAAAGCAGTTTTAACCACAGTTCTCCAAGAGCAGTTACAGAAGAGCAGCTACCGCAGCACTGCTCTATGCACTGCAAACGTGTCTGACACGGCACTCTGGACCAAACTGCTGCTCGGGCAGACTGGGCTACTCAGGCTGCAATTTTGGAACTGGCTACTTGAGTTGTTAGGGAGGAACGGGAGATCGGATGACTCAAGCCCTAGCATTGAACTCCCACTTGATAACAGACAGGGGGAGAATGCTTACCCGTAAACTTCTGTGATGTTCAGATGTCTGAAGCATCATTCCTTCCCCTGTAGGAAGCTGGCAGAGATGCAAAAGATTAGAGACCTGCAAGGATGCATAGCTCAGGGATGCGTGGGAGGCTCTGACCTATTTCTGGCTGGATGCAGAATATGTGTGAGCCTGTTCACAGGAGCACATTGACCCATCATCAAGATTGCAAACTTTCAAGCCCCAGCAATTCCCCTTCAGCTTCAGAGCTCTCTAGAGTCTGATCCCAACCTGTTGCTGCTCATGCGGTCTGGACAGATTGGACAGGGCTCAAATAACTATATCTTTACTTGACTGCAGAAATCCTAAGATCAGCCATGCTGGGGCTATATGGCTCTATTTTCAGCTCATAAAAGCTCTCCTATAAGGAAAAACCTGGCATCCAGAATTGCAGCTACCAAACTCCATGTTCTGTCATCCACACATGATCTGTCATGTGAACCTGAGGCACAACATTGTTGTGAATGGAAAGAAGTGATGTGTGGGAGAGAACAACATTCTTTCTTATAGGGTGCAAAACTCATTTCTATATTTTCTTTGATTTGTTTACTTCTGCAGGGAGGAAAGGATGGGAACAGAGAGGCCTTTGAGTGTTTGTATTGCAGCATCTCACATGATGCACCAGGCCACTCATGTGAATTTGGCTCAGGTCAGAAGTGACTATATGTTGACTTGTGTTAGTAAGCAGCTTTTCCCAGCTGTGTTTGTTCTGGTGTTGGTTTCTGGTCAGCGTTCTTTCCAGGCCCCAGAAGTTGCTATCTACCATAACCTGTGGGAATACACAGTCCTCTGCATTACAACAGGAGTTGTAATGACCAAGACGATTGCTCTGTTGCTAATCAACTAGAGCCAGAATATGATATAAAATAGATGAGCCTGTTCTGTTCTTGCCTTTGGCTGTTCTGGATGTAAAAATGACATGTTTTCTATTGACCACAACTGCCAATTTTCCTGCCTGCTTGTACACAAGCTACCTGATCACCATTTATGTTAGTGTGCTGTTATTTCCCAGTTCCCATTTGTAAAAAAACACATCAAAATCTATAGTACAACCCACCACTTGGTGTAATTCTCATTTGCGCTCCCTCCTCCCACTCAGTTTGCCAGCTGATGAACTGAGTGCATTGAAGCACTCCTCATCTAATTCATTCGGTTTAAAAAACACTACAACTTAAAGTGGTTTCGGTTGCCTAGCTGATTTGAACCAATGCAGGTTAGAAAACACCTCACAGCAACTGCACCACTAAACTGTTGGGACAACAGTGTCTGCAGAAAAGGAGTGGGGAGAAGACAGAGTCGAAAGAGGGCAGGAGGTGGGAATCCCTTCTACCCAAACAGCTGAGTTTTACTGAGGAGATCTGTCCCAAGGAAAGCTTAAAATCTCTGACCAAGAAAGGTTTAGGAGAGAAGGGATAGTGCAGACCGAGCCTGATGGTAGGGACAAAGCTGTAAGGAAGTAGCTCTTCATTTAGGTGACTCTGTCACATCTCTTTTATGAATATAGAATTCATAATTCATTTCTTCTTCATCCATGAGCAATGCTCCTCCTTAGGAGGAGAAGGCCCCATCAGCCTATAATAACTGTGTACACTGCCTTCATTGCAGCATTTGAAAGAAGTATCAACTCCAAGTTAGGTAGCCTAAGCATCCCTTGCATAACGGGAATTGAAGTATGGGAAGTTTAAATGACTTGTCACAGACAGAATAGGCAGAATACAAACCTGAGTTTCTGTTTCACATTGCTCAAAACTTCAAATTAATCCTTCCTCTGACATCTAAAGCAGCAGAGAAAGGTAAGAATGTTAGTATTTCCTTAGTTTTCAGAGTAGCTTCTCCTTTCATTTCTCCACTAAAAGAGAGAATGAGAGCTGAAGGAGCAAAAAAGAAAATGGAAGAGGGAGAAATGATTTTAAAATTCCACTATATTTTGTTTAAAGGGGTAAAAAACAGACCTGCTGTGTACCAAAAGAAAGAGTATCTTTCCTTGATAGAGATGATCATTAAAGAAAATAAAAGAGAGAATTCATTGTTTTTGCCATTTCCAGGGCCCTGTAAAAACTCAATTATTAAGTTACAGGAGTTGTGTAATCACACCTAGACATGATCAGTTTATCATTCTTCTTATTCCCTTCACAAAGATTTGATTTTATAAAGTGCTGAGGAAAAGGAAATTGAGATTACAGTACTTACAGATGTCCTGAGAACTCTGGAAATTGTTGATGGAATAAACTGTCCTGAGAGATCATCTTTCCTTTATTTCAAAGCATGTATTCCCTAATTTGGCTGATGCTGAGAGATGTTTTCTTCATGGGCCTTCTGTCCCTTCCACTTTGGCAAGCAATGGAAGAAGATGATATAAGAGAAACTAGTCCAAATTCAAGCACATGCAACTTGGTCTTTAATTCATGTTTGGAAGGAGAAGTTGTTTCTACTATATAAATAAATCACACCCTTTACAAAATCTTTTCTATGGCTGTCTGACAGTAATCCTCAATGGAAAAAAAAATGATATTTTTTATCAAGCACAATCTGTGAAAACTGTCCCTTTGTCACAAGAAAGGATTAGGGCTGTGTTTCTTTTTTCTTTTTTTTTTTTTTTTTCTGTTCTTGGCACGTTTCCTTAGCCACATTTTTTCTGTATGAATTTAGTGCTGATGAAAGATGCCAGCTTAGCAGCTTGGGAAATGGAAGTATTTTATTCATCTAGAGAACAAGAACAACGCAAGTGAATATAGTGTAGAGTACCACCAAAGCCAATGAGACTTGACAGGGACAGGAAAAGTATTTCAGGTAAATAGCTTATTCCCCTCACATATATAATTTTTAGTCTCCCCATGGCCTTGGCCAACACTGTGCCTGCTAGACATGCTATATTCCTGAAAAGTTTTTGCCCCCAGAATTTAAGAGCTTCTTCATCCCCACTGCTAAACCAAAACATGAATATTCTCAACTTTAGAATGGACGAAGGGGTCATTCTCTGGTAGCGAACTGATTCCAAGATTTGGATGCTAAGTTGTGTGCTAAACTATATTTGAACACAGAATCACAGAATGGTTGAGGTTGGAAGGGACCTCTAGAGATCATCTAGTCCGACCATTATTTGATAACTCAATGGAATGCAGTCTAGAACGACATTATATACTGAAAAAAAAGACAGACCTTAGGATGTGCTACTTATAATGCAAAGTGTTTGCAAATGGATATGTCATATGTTATATAAAGTGCAACTTCAGCCCCTGCAGGATTTTTCAAAACCCTTTTAAAAGGCTAGGCCAACAAACAGTTCTAATGTTTGTAGCAAAGTTTTAAGACAGAAGCCTTTGTTATTTCGAAGTTATACTGAACAGTTTCTGCCATGAGTGCTGTAAAACATCTATCTGTCAAACAGTATGTGAACTTAAACTCTTGTCTCCATTGAAGACTGTTACTGAACTGTGAAGACAAAGCAAATGTGAGTCAGAGTACATGATAATAGTCCTTAGATGATTTAAATCAAAACACTGAAGGTCCCTTAAACTTTAGTTACTGATGGATAAGAATGAGTTTATATCCTTGATGACCTCTACTAAGTTTTTGGCTGTAGATGTGCTCTTCAGTAGCTTTTTTTTCTCTCATATTGAAAATAGGTTTCTTCAGGATATCAAAAGCACATCTATTGATAACAAAATATGACAATACTGTGGACATTGATAATAGTTTTGATAAATACGATATTGTCGATAGTATGTACTCGCCTGGACCTGATCCTGGGAAGTGTGCTATAGATGACCCTGCTTGTGCAGAGGGGTTGGACTAGATGATCTCCAGAGGTCCCTTCCAATTTTAATCATTCTATGATTCTCTATGTTAACAGCATGGCTGAGAAATGCTTAAACTTTGTCCATGGTGTGAGCCCTGTGATGCTGGGCTGTGTCACCTATGGCCCTCCCGGCTCCGTGTGGGACTTCACATGGTGAGCGCTCCTCTCCAGCTCAGGCCAGGACTAAGGTAACCGGAGAACCAGAACCAGAAAGTTCCCCTGCACAGTATTTTAGATGTAGCCTGAGAATACTTTTAGAAATAAATCCAAATATCTTCAGCCAGCTAATATGTGCTCAACAGTGGTCAAGAGCAAATAAGCTGAGAGTGAAAAAAAAAAAAGAGAAGCACAATTTTAACTTACACTCTGCTATTACTTGCTCTTCTTACTCCACTCTTCTTTTTCAGCTCTTTGGTGGGGATTTAGCTAACTTAAGACTTCCTTAAATGCCTCAAATGTAGCTTTGGATGGCCAGGTTCAGATCTCATGTAAAAAGCCAAGGGATTCGTACGGCTGCTGGTGGGTGTGAGCCTGAGTACATCGCAGTGAACATAAATGAAAATTAGGTCGGAGGGAAGCTAGGTCAGCATAGTGCACCCCTGGGAGGAGGGGAGGCGGAAGAAGGTGTAAAATACACCAACTCAGACTCCCTCTAGAATTGCAGAACTCAAATTCACATCTGAATTTGGCTCCCATCGCCTGACTCAGAAGAGTGAACTCTCTCCAAGTCTGGAGGCACCAGTACATTCTGTGCAAAATCCTTAAAGGGATCCTGTTAAGCGTGTCTAGCCCACAAATTAACTCAGCCTGACATATCTTAGGTTTTACTCTGGAGGCAGAGACTCTGGTCAAAGAATCTGTGCAGTAGAAACGAGGAAAACAGAAGGTGTTGCTCTGTGCCCTGCCACAGCAAACCTCCACAGCCCTACAGAGGCAGGAGATGCTGCACGGGCTGTGCTGCTGGGCAGTGCCCTGGGCATTTGTGCTGAACATGAAGGGACCTTTGCTCTTTTGCAGAGGAAGGAGAAGGAAAGAGTGTTAGACATTGTGCTGAAGCACAAACACATTACAGCAAAGGCTCTGGGATCCTAACAGTAAGATGTAACCTAAAAAGCACATGACAAAGCAGAGGCTTGTCAACCTTCTGATTTGTCACAACTATAAATATTGAAAGGATAAAGCTCCACAAGTTAGAATCGCTCCTGCCATCTCCATAAGAACTCATGAGAAGGTGAAAAGATAAAGCAAAAGCATTAGTGCTGGCAGTTGGCATGGGATTTTAAATCCAGGATCAGATTTAAAGAAAGAAGAGGTTTTGTAGCAAGGCTTACTGTCCCCACAGAAGCTTTAATAGGGTCCTGCCTTCATGAAGGACACTACTGCTTAGTGATTTAAACTAGGGATGAGCAGATGAGCAGACTAAACAACCGTGGCATCTCTCTCAGCAGTCAGAGCTCAGTCAATGATCAGCAGTCAAATAGGATGACCAAAAGTTGCCTCAGCAGAGGCAAGGTTAATTCAAATCTAAGAGGAGAAATCTAAATTGCTAGCAAGGTCTTTGATCAGAAATGTAATGCTAGGTAAATGACTGCATAGTTCTGCTGCCCAGGAAGGTAACAGGACTGTTCTGTGACTCTTTGTCCCAAGTTCGAGTTTGTTTCTTGTCCTTTCATCCATAAGCTGCCTAGGTCAGCCTGACCTGGATTCAATGCCTTGTCCAACTGAAGTGCACTGTGTGGCACTAACAGGGCTTGACTGAAGAACGTCTCTCCTTCCACCCTCTCCAGAGCTGCATTGGAAAGCAGATGCAACCACTTTCATAAATTGCTACCTCCTTCTCTTCTGCCATGTCTTTGAAGAGCGGTAGCATAAATTAATTGGCATGATTCAGATGCCAGTAAAGAGCAGTGACTAACTCCCACAACTCAGGGAAAGGACACAAGACATAGTTGTGCTCAAAAGGCTGTTGTCACCGTTCAGAACTATGTGTTTGAGAAAGTTTGGGGCAAACATTGTCATTTCTCTTCTATCAGCAAAAATTGAATTTACTATGGAAAAGTTTCAAAAGTAAAAGCAGACCAAATCAGAGACTTTCAAACTCAAAATAATTGGGAAGAACTTTTGATATTGCTAATGTTAACCCTCAGACTGAAGAAGTTTAGGATTTGCTTCACTTTATTTCCTTCTTTCCCAAGTCCTGAGTGCAAGAAAAAAGTCTTCAGTACCATACTCTTCCCTCATCTCCACCTCCCTCTTCCTCCCTCAAAGACAAATAGGTTTGGACAAAATCTAGAAGGATATTGTCCTGCTGTATCTCCCAAAAAGTTGGGAGGGATTGTTTATTTGCTTGTTTGTTTTAACATGTAGAACTTCCAGCACTGGGAAGAAATGGTTTGAGTTCTGATTTACTTATAGCTAAGAACAACACAGATTTCTGAATAAAAAATAAGCATATTACAAAAAGACTATGCCAGAAATTAGAAATGTGAAACTAGAATGCTATTTTCTGTCAAATATTAACTCTATCAAAGGGAGACTGAAGGAGTCAGAAATGTTCATTGGGATTCAAGTTCTGTTTTGAACTCTACTTGCTCTAAGAAGTAATGCCCAGGAGCTCCCCAAAAGAAACCTGTGTATAATACAGCATAATAAATGATCATCCTCTGTCATCCACCCCGTTGGGCTCCTGAATGGAGTGGAGGATCCCCACAAGCCATGCAGCTGGCACCAGTGAAGATGGACAGACAGAACCTCAGAAAGACAACTGGATTTTCACTGGGAAAGAGAGTGCAAGGTAGAAGTGCAGCGAGGCAGCGAGCAGCGTCAGCAGCTCGAGGCAGCACGAAGTGTCTGTGAGAGAGAGCAGCAGCCCAGCACAGCTGTGTCCCAGAGACCACATTTGTAATGACTCGGCACAGCACATGCCAGAACGCGCCTACCCCCGCAACCGTAGAAGTTGTGACTAGATGCTTCGGGCCAAATTAATCCCTAGTGGAAGCTCAGGAAAAGTCAGGGGAGCGAGAGGCACAAAAATGTGGCTCTTTACTAGCATCATAGTTGGGAAGCCAATTTCAGTGCATGAAGAAGTGACAACCAATCAAAATAATGTCAAAACAGATGAGGACTTCTCTTTCTAAGAATGTCTGAGCCCAGGGTTACTCATCTTTATTTCCTGCTTTCCCTGCTATAGAGGCGTGTGTCTGATGAGAATCCAAAGCCTATTAATTACCTTTCACTAAAGAAACACAATGAATACCTTCCCGAGAAAGAACACTGAAATTTGGTCAGCTTCATGGACATGGGCCAAGAGATTAGCGCTAGATCGTGCAAGCAAAAGACCAGCTCGAGGCTTGCTGCAAGCCCACACTTAAAGTGGGGGAAAGATTTCCAGACTTAAGAATTACACCTGAAAACTGTGCAGTGTAATATGGTAGAACAAGTATCATCTGCCAGCTTTTGAAAGATGTTAAATACACAAACATATGTTTGGGCAACTTCATGCAGACTTTCATAGCTTATAAAGATGACACCTAAAGAAGTACACTTTCAAGCACTGAGGTCTCTGTTTTTTTGTGGGGGTGATTAATACTGGTTGGAAAGTGAGCAGTAATGGTGCTGAAAACTGGGAAAAATAAACTTCAATAAAAGTCTCTGCAAAAAGCAGACGTTCCCAGAAAATGTTTAGACCAAAGCCAATTTTCCTTTGAGAAAAAGTATGAAAAAAAGCAATCAGCCCAAACACTGACTAGCTCAGCTTTTTGCTTGCTGCCAGGCACTTAAAGGTGCAAATAACCCAGATTTCCATTTAGAACTGAACTGCAGGTGCGGGTTTGACTGAAATCCAACCACGAGAAAAAGATGCAAAGCAGGTCTTCAGGGTGCAAATTGCAATCACATTAAGAGGATTGTTGCATGTTATGCTTCAAGTATGCACAACTTAATGTATGTAAGATTTTGATACTTGGCCACATAGAGCTAAATGAAAACAGGCTGTTAAGTGAAAGAGAAAGGAAATGAAGCAATGGCAAAGATAACTTCAGGCTGAAAATACCAAGTGGTCTTTGAGGAAACAATAGGGATGCTATTAATTGTTAAATACGCTGTAGGCTCCAACCAGGTTGGCACTTTTTAGCTTTCCAAGCCTGGGACTAGAATCAAAGAGGACATTAAATCATCAAAGCAACCAGAGCCTAGAGATCAGAGGAGCCAAGAGTTATGGGGAGAGTGTCAGGGAATGCTGGCAGCTAGACTGAAACTCAGAGACCATGCTGGAGCAACACAGTGCACCCAAGACCCAGGATGGAGATAATTGGGTTGAAGAGGAGCTCACGCTTGCAGGAGAACGGTAAATTCTTGCTTTAGGTAAGGATTTACGTGCCTGTAGGTGATGAGCTTGCTGTGTGCTCCTTCATGGTCTACGGTTCTTTGAGCCCATTGCACCTAAGTGCAGAATATCATTATTGGGGAAATACCAAATAACTATATAGCTAGGTATAGGAAATACAATCAACTCTTAAATGGTTACTGCTAGAAGTAGCCAATCAATAATAAGAGCTATAACTCAGTGATGTGCATTTTTGCATTCTTATTTACTGATTACCACGATTATACATAAATGTATCGTGGCATGTAGACAAGAAGAGCTGCGAAAGAGAAATAAAAAGAAACCAGTTTATATTTAAATCAATGCCTTATATAAGTTACTCAAGTCTACTTTATAAAAAAACTGAAGAAATATTTTAGATCAAAATTTCTACTTGAATTGTTTCAACATGAATTGATTCAATTACACTTTAGATTTTAACACATTTTGAAAAAAATTAAATAAAGTAAGCTAAGCTAAACTAAGCTAAACTAAGCTAACCTAAACTAAACTAAAATAATAAAATAAAATAAAATAAAATAAAATAAAATAAAATAAAATAAAATAAAATAAAATAAAACAAAACATCAGGGGTGGCACTGCCAGTGGCAGCTGCAGAAACACTTCTCCTACCCCCACTTGCTCAGGGCTTGTTCCAGCACTGAGGAGCACCAGTCCCAGCCACAACTGCTCATGGCAGGCAGGGCTTGTCCCAGCACAGAGCTGGCCACCCTCCACCTGCACACAGCAGAAGCAAGCTCAGAATAACCTAGATCACCCCTGGTTGTCCCCACCTGGGGGTGTTGGACAGGATGGACATGCATAAATGTCTTCATCTTCCCTTTGTCCCCTGCCACATCCTACCCACTTCTTGGTCTTGCCACCTCCCTCTTGCTATAAGTCAGCCTGATGCTGCCCAGCCTGACTTCTGACTTAGTCCTTCCAAACTATGTTTATAGAAGAAAATTTTATCACTTCAGTGCCCATTCCAACTAACTTGCTGATGTTTCAAGGGGCAACAAATTTATTAGCACAGACTCAGATCATATCAGTCCAGGTGGCCTTGGTGCTACAGAACCATGCCTTGGCATATGTACTTTGCCATTACAGATGAAGCCACGAGAAGCAGGATATATCATGCAGAATTAAATAAATACATAAAAGAGAATATTGTCCAATATCTACAAGGAAATTTTGGAGGACATGACTGATGCCAAATATTTTTTTATACTCAATGTGTCAGCAGGGTTCTGGCAGGTGCCCTTAGGAAAAAAAAACAAGCACATATTTGTGCACATTCAACACCCTCTTTGGGAAATGCTGTTTCTTCAAACTGCCATATGGGTTGTATTCAGTATCCAAGGTGTTTTACCAGAAAATAAAACATTTTTTTATCATCTACAGAGTGCTTAAGCCTGAACAGATGAGAAAAATAGTAAAACAACATGACAAAAGACTCCAAGCAGCTTTTGAAATAACTTTATCTGCTACAGCAAAGCTAAACAAGCATTAATATTAATCAAAATGCTAATAGCACACCTGGAAGAGGAATTCTGACAACACATTGTACAGGTAGATTTCAATATGTGTGGGTTGTCACTAAATTGCCTACCCCGACAAATGGAGGTAGATAGGTTCCTTGTAATCTCAAAGAAAATTTATGCTTTAAAACTTTATCAAACCACCTGAGAAACTGAGATTGTGAAAGAGGGCTCTGTTCTGAGATGGCCCAGCACTATAAGTGCCCAACAGACTTCCTAATCGGGAGGTACTAAGGAGGTACTAGCACAAGTCTCTCAGGTCATGTAGGTCTAAACCTGAAGGACAATTAGCTCTGTGCATTGACTGAAAGATGACCATTAGATGTCACTGGGTGGCCTCCTCTTCCCACGCTGTGGAATTTCAGAAATTTATTTGAGGAAGAACAGTGTTAAGATTTAAAACCAAGCAAGAATACTATATTGCTGTTACAAATAGTGCCCTGCCAAGCTCTTCATCAAGAAAGTACAAAAACTTTTTTTTTCCCAGCTCCCAAGTAAAAATGTTGCATTTGAACACAAAGCCAGAGAGGCTAGGAAAGTTCTGGAGCATTTAACAGAAATGTGGAGGTCCTCAGTCCGAGATAGCTTATCTATTATTCAACTGGGTGGTTGTCAGGTTTCATACAGAACATGATCACCAGAATGGCTGGTGGCAGAACCACTGCAGAAGACAGTTTTAGCTACTGGTGCCTAGGGCTGCAAGGGCACATTCCTGGCACCTTCCATCAATATCAGAATTACCTCTCTTCTCTGTCAGAAAGCACTACCCACAGACAGCAGTCACATCCCTGGATACCTGCTCTTCAGGATTTGGTGAGGACTTCTCCAAACACCAGCAGGGATTGAAGTACAGGGCACTGTCTTGCCTGAGAATATCTTGTGTGAGCAATAGCAAAATCCAACTGACTCAGCTATATGCCATGACATGACACAGTGATCTCCATATAATATCACGGCCATCAAAAATTAGCTAAATTGTGCCCTCGGTAAGCTGTCAGAAATTTTGTATTATTTATATATTACTCACTGTTGTTTTTATAATATGATTTATAATTTATAAGGTGATATGGGGATTTCTACCTTAATTAAAGATTTCGGCCAGTTTTCATGTTGTGCAGAGCTTCCAATCACACAGCACTAATCATTTAACATCACTGCTCTAATGTAAGTGACTTGTTAGACTTCTTGGCTTGGAATGATTTCTGACCAAGATATTGTGCTCAGCCATGGATATCTGCACCCCGGGTGCCTCACGCTCCATCTATCCCACAGTTCCTCTCAGTATGCCAGACAGAATAAGAGCCACTTTTTGAGCATGGTGGCATAATAAATATAGAGCTTCCTATAGGAAATGAAAAGATTAGGTTCATTTTGATACGGAGAAGGAGTTGACTGGTTAAACCACAGAAGAATCCAAACACAATGACCTACTGTTTAAATCAAGACTGATAATGAAGAGGAAGAAAAAAATAATCAAACAGTGACCTAGCTATTCCATTCTAAGAAGTCAGACATTTCCTTTTATAAATAACTGGTATGAAACAACAGATGGTGGAGTAAGAGGACGCAAGAATATATTGTTTTCATCAAACAATGTTGCATTTGGGGATTAGAGGAACTTGTAATTATGATATTTTAGCAAAGCCTGGTTTTGGCAGCTCTTTCAGCATCCACACGCAGAATGAAATGTCACGTCCAAATACCAAACCAACAGTAAATCTCATCCCGCTCTTTCTCCTGAGCTTCATTCCACTGATTTTCAAATTACTGAGTGATTTAGAATACCAGTGCTTCAGAAATAGAATATGCTTGGTGGCATTTCAAGTCTAACATTTTAGTCAAATGTGCATTGTATAATTCAGCAGATTGTTTAACAGGAAGCAGATACAGGGGTTAACAAACCTGACTTAGCTGTGAAGTTACTGGAAGAATCCAAGTTGATAAATTTTTAAAAAAATCTAAAATAAACCACATGATTGGGTTTCAAGCTTTAAATTCATTTCACAAAGTAAAGATCTGGAAAAGAAACAGTATCTGAAGGAAAAGTAGCAGAGGAATCAAAACCTCTTGGTAGTCATTTAAGTACTTGTCCGATTGTTAGAATAAATCAGCGTATCAATGCTGACAGAGGAACTGTTACAATTTTCTATGGAAAGCATGTTTCATTAAAGGGGCTTCAATCTAGAGATCCCTTGATCATTAAAATTCTCAATAATCAAAACAGGGTCAAAAGGCAAATAAATGAAATAAAATCCAGTGATTACGAAAATAAACAACCGAGCAGTAGATGGTAACTTTATAAAGCATGTGCAGTAGTTCATATTGCAAGAGTGGGAGGGCTGGGAAAAAACACTGTACTTGGGAAAAAAAAAGTTATTTGTCTGAATATGATCTCTTAATTTTTTGGCTACTTTCATCCACCACAATTGTGTGGTCTGTTTTTCAGAGAAAGAAGAAGCCAACTGAATTTCCTTTGGCCACAGTTACATTGTCTCAGGAGTGGAGTCACGTTTCTCTTAAATAACTGAAGGCAAGATTGTTGTCTTATATTATATGTGTTGTTACCAAAGCTATTGTGGATAAAGACCATACCCAAGCCATAGAGACTGTACCAAGTCCAAAGAAATATGTCCTGTCCTTCAGAAAAAAAAAAGAGTTTTCCATTATACAACTGAGAAAACATCTGCTGCTAATCCATGTAGTTTTAGAAGATTGACTAGTAGCTTTGTCCCTCTAGACACAGATTGATTTAACAGGCAAAATACTAATTTCAAGAAAAAAAAAAATTACCAGTGCCTCAGTGCCTTCCCTGTACCCTGGATATACCAAAATAAAGAGGGAGGATATACTAGATTTCATCAGGAGACATTATAAGTTGAACTGGAAAACTCTCTGGTTGTCCAAGAACACAATCTTGAGTTTACCTGCAAAGTTTTATTTTCTTTTCATTTACTCATGCTATCTTAAAGCTTCCATCTGCAAAATCCACAAACAACTTTCTGGGAAGTAAAAAAAAAAATCTAAAGATGTGGATACTGTGGAGTATCCATAGATCATGAGCACAGGGGAATAACTAAGAGCATGCAGCCTTCAGATCTCAAACCTGTGATGACTGCCAGCTTCCTTTAAACTGTCTAAGAAACTGTTGTCTTTGGTATTTGTGCATCATTACAGAGTTTTGTTTGTTTGTTTTGTTTGTTTGTTTGTTTTGTTTTGTTTTATTCTCTGTTTTTTTTCTGCATCTGCCTCCTGAAAAGCATAAGATGAGTTCTACAAGGGGACGGGGCAGGAACAATGTTTGTCGAGGCAGCCATAGCTCAGCCTCTTTCCTGGAGTAGGAATCTGTACACACAGCAGTTTGTAAAGAGAAACAAAATACTAGGTGATGCTTTTTAATGTCATCCAGTGGTAGCTGGGAATGTGTCTGAAACCCAAATCATTTTAGTTGAAATTTGTCAGATTATCTTTCATTTTTGCTTTCTCCCTGATTCTGTTTTCCTTACTTCCATATCTACTTTTCTCTTCTGCTCTCTTTTACTTCAGTATTGCCCTCTCCAGTGTCAGAACACTCTAGTTCTTCGGTATTACTTTCTGAATCTCTCTAATTTTCTCTTTTCCCTTTCCTACAATTTTATTTCAGCAGTCACATAAAACAGCATGGGATAAGGTATTTCCCCTTCACATTACACCATAGCCTTAATCCTTGTTTGATATATGTTCTCAGTCTAGATTTCTCTGTCATATAATATATTGTAACAATCATTATTTCAGATTTTCAAGAGAAGACATCATTAAGCTCTGATGCTCCTTACACCAAGGTTAAATTCTCTTTTCTCTCTCCTTCATATAACAGAGTTCATCCTGTAATAATCATTACCAGTAAATGACTGATTTAGGTGCTAAACCAGTGCCTTAGACCTTCACTGCCCAGCAGTGCAGCGTTTCATAACGATTTGTAAGGAATGACAGTGGCAAACCAAGGACACCTTTGCTTGCTGGAACCTCAGGAACCACGGTAAACTGAAGGCAATCACTTACTCCTGTATCTCCTTCAGGATGTAGATGAAAAAAAGATAACCAGTGGATCTTTGAACAAGGAAGCTCAAGGACTATACAATATTAGATGAAACATCATAAGCACCATTTTAACTTATGTGCTATGTAGGCTGGTGCCAAAATCAAAACATTCTGAAAGAGACACAAAAGCAGGTCATCACTTGTCTGAAGAGATAAGATGACATTTTTGCTCCTACAAAGAACTAGTGTTCCAGAGATATGCGTTCAGGTCTTGAAAATGGAGTGATTTAATTTTTTGTTGTTGTTGTTCATTTGATTAACTGTAGAACTTTAGATGTTACAGATGGATGGAGTTTTGAGATCTTTGGGAGACACAGTGGAGTTGAAAAATCCTGATTTCAGTGTCAAGTTGGCCTTGTGTCAGCATGTAGATTACATGGCGATCATTTCTGAGTAGCTGCAGGTTAGAAGGAGCAGTAGAGGATGATAATGCAATACATTTTGAAGCTTGAATGAAAGGGAAAGGGAGAATTTAACTCAATGGCCAACAGTTCAAGAACACCAGGACTACAGAAGGGAGAATGGAAATGGAGTCTTCTTGCTTCATTGTCTACTCTGAATCATAGAATCATAGAATCATAGAATGCTTAGGGTTGGAAGGGACCTCTAGAGATCATCTAGTCCAACCCCCCTGCATACGCAGGGACACCTAGAGCACGTGGCACAGGACTGCATCCAAGCGGGTTTTGAAGATCTCCAGAGAAGGAGACTCTACAACCTCTCTGGGCAGCCTGTTCCAGTGCTCTGTCACCCTCACTGTTAAGAAATTTTTCCTTAAGTTCCTATGGAATTTTTGATGTTTCAGTTTCCAGCCGTTTCCTCTAGTCCTATCAGTGGCCACCACTGAAAAGAGACCATCCCCGTCCTCTGCACTCCCTCCCTTGAGGTATTTATATACACTGATTAGATCCCCTCTCAGCCTTCTCTTCTCCAGGCTGAACAGGCCCAGCTCCCTCAGCCTCTCCTCATAGGGCAGATGTTCCAGGCCCCTGATCATCCTTGTGGCCCTGCGCTGGACTCTCTCCAGCAGCTCCACATCCCTCTTGTACTGTGGAGCCCAGAACTGGACACAATACTCCAGATGCGGCCTCACCAGGGCTGAGTAGAGGGGCAGGATCACCTCCCTCGACCTGCTGGAGATGCTCTTCTTAATGCACCCCAGGATCCCATTGGCCTTCTTGGCCACGAGGGCACACTGCTGCCTCATGGTCAACTTGTCATCCACCGTGACACCCAGGTCTTTCTCTGCAGAGCTGCTCTCCACAAGGTCGGTCCCCAGCCTGTACTGGTGTCTGGGGTTATTCCTTCCCAGGTGCAGGACCCTGCACTTGGCCTTGTTGAATTGCATGAGGTTTTTCACCACCCAGTTGTCCAGTCTGTCCAGGTCCCTCTGGATGGCAGCGCAGCCCTCTGGGGTATCGGCTACTCCTCCCAGTTTCGTATCATCAGCAAACTTGCCGAGGGAGCACTCTGTGCCTTCATCCAGGTCATTGATGAATAAATTGAACAGGACTGGACCAAGGACTGACCCCTGGGGGACCCCACTAGCCACAGGCCTCCAACTAGACTCTGCACCGCTGATCACCACTCTCTGGGCCCTGCCATCCAGCCAGTTCCTAATCCATCTCACTGTCCACTCATCTATCCCACACTTCCGGAGCTTGCCCAGGAGGATGTTGTGAGGGACGGTGTCAAAAGCCTTGGTGAAGTCGAGATAGACGACATCCACCGCTCTCCCCTCGTCTATCCAGATTTAAATTTTAAAAAGAAGCAAAAGAAAAAAATGTATTTTTACATCCCTGCTTATCCTTTGACTCCTTTGACTTCCACCATCCTTTCAATAATAACACTCAGTGATGCCTCAAACCACAGTAAGCCATTCTTTTACTTTGTAAAATAATAAATAAATAAATAAATAAACAAATAAGAGAAGCCGGCTTGACTGTCTTGGGCACTATCTGTACCACCATAGAGTTTACTAGTTGCTCTATCTCTCTGGTACTTAGACAAAATGTTGGAGAATGGAGTCTAAGATATCCCTCCTTGTTTTCTTATGATATTCCCTGTCCTGTGGCTCTTCCTTACCCCCACCAAAAAAAAAAAGGAGAAAGCTTTGCTGGCATGCACTGCTACAAAAAGGGATCCCTATTGTTTTATATATCCAATTCCTAGCTAATGTGGAAAAATGCAAATAGCAAAACAGCAATTTCTTTACATATTAATTTGGAAAGGTGCTTTTTTAATATACAACAAAGAAACTGATAGACAAGGAAACTAATTTCTGTTCTAATACCCGTGGCTACAGAAATTCATGTTGGATAGAATTCCCCATGTGCAGGGATCAGAATGAGGTCTGAATATGTTTCAACTTCAGTTAGGTTTACACGGCCCTTCACAACACCAGGATATCACCAAATGGAGCTGGGAAAACCCTTGTGTGAAACCTGCATTACCCAAATTTCTTATGACAAAGAAGACAATTCATTTCTTTCTTACACCTCATTCAGAAACTGCTATTGTGTAAAAGCTTAAAATTTCCCAAGGACACAAGCATTTAGCTAAAATGCCCAGTTGCAGTAATATTACAATTTCCAAATAGAAATAGAATATTTCTAGACATTTCCTTTAGATTCCATCACAAAGAGTAAAAATCTATTTTTTCAGTGGGAATATATGACTTCTCTTGCTTTTTCATCTTTTCTTATTTCTTCATTCCTTTTATTTATTTTTTATTTATTATTATTCCTTTCATTATTGCATTATTATTAGCTAATAATAATGATGAAGAGTGTTTAAATTATATCAATATTTCCCTACAATATTATGGAAAGGAAAAACTCAGACAAATGCTAAAACTTAAGCTTTGCTTAAGCATACAGATAGTTTCAGAGAAATCTCTTATCTATGACAGCAGTAAAGCCCTGCCTTACTTTCCACAGAAAGTGGTGTTTAACAACAATTTTAGGCTGACCATTTACTCAGAACAAGAAAAGCATTATTCTGCATGCATCTTCTTCAAAAAGTTTTCATTATGTGTCATATAAGCCTGAGAAACAAAATATAAAAGATGATGAAAATTCTTTTGCCTGGAATATTGACAAAGAAAAAATTACAACGAACACCTCAGAGGAGGTGAACAATAAAATTTGTTCATTCTGTTTTTCCACATTAACCATATAATGCATTTAGAAGAATAGACATTTGTATGCTAAATCACTTGACTCTTTCTTTTGCTAATAAAACCTTCACAGAAAAGCTTTGCTTGCACTGGTGTGGTCCTACTTTTTCACAGGTAAAACAGAGAGTTCTGTTCATCTTTACAGGAATGTAGAAATTCCAAGAGGTGAACTTTTGCTGCTAGCAAAATCAGTGGGAGTTTTGCTATCAGCTTCCATGGAAACAGGATTCAGATTTAATGACCTTCCTGGGACGCACTGTGGCCTGTTGGACTACAGACGAGCCCTCTATATTGTCTGAGGCGTAAGGGCAACAGGGTGTTTTAAGTAGGGCTGGTTATTTCTATTCTGTTTAAATGAACTTTCAATGGATTTTCAGCCCTCCATCAGTGAAAATAATAATAATTAAAAAATCATTTTAACTTCTTCAGTGTAATATCTTTTGGTTTTCAATATCAAGACTGTCCATATATAACAGTATATAACAGAAGATGAATTTTCCAGCCTCCCATCCTGGACACCCATGGCCTGATCTTGGATTGTGTTTATAGGATTAATTACTGCTTTGCCCAGTGCTGTGGTCCATCTGTGAACACTTCATCTCCTCCTGAGAAGGAGGCTGTAGTTCTACTAATAGATCCTAGATCGTAATAACCTGTGCACTTGTCAGCTATATCCCACAAGGTTCTTTTAGGCTGAATAGTCACTGTTCTGGAAGCTGTTATGTTGCAGTCTTAACACCACAACATAGTTTAAGATTGAAAGTTTTTAAAAGCAGTAGGTTTAATACACTTATCCTTTCTAGAAGTTTGCCATCCTTCAGCTAAAAACTTGGACAGGATTTCTTTATTAGCTTTCCCAATAAATTACTCCCTTTTAATCCCATTCCCTGTCTCCAGAAGTTCTCTGACTCAGTTTCCTGGAGTTTTGTTTCTCCTCTGAATCCTGCCTGGGACATCCTCCCCAGGTGGGCTGAGTTTGGTAATCTCAGCAGCTGCACAGAGGTACTGCATCAAAGCAGATGGCATTTGCAGCATCTCCTAAGCACAAATACATTCCTCCTTGCCCACGGACAGTCAGCACCTCCTAGAACTAAACACATTTTCATACTGTAAATCCCTCACCGTATTTAAAGACACATATAAGCATATGGAATCCATAAATAGCTAGAGAGCAGTCCAACAACCTTTAGATTTTTCCTTCAAGCTGAATATCTATAGAAATGACAAAGCTATTATTATTATCATGTCATGTGGCCAACAGCAGCTGGGAATAATGAAGAGACCACTGCCACTTTCTCTTTGCATTGTGTTATCCTAATATATGCTTAAAGTTTGCTGGACATTGAAAATTTAAAATAACCCATTGTTTCACAGCATTTTCCTGTGAGCAAAGAGATTGAATTCAAAACATATTGAGCAGAAATAAAAAATTCCAGTGCTAATAATCTTAAAATTACTAAGCTAATTAACTTAAGGCAAGCAAATCACAGTCTCTATGTTTCAATTAGATTTAAAATAAGGGGAGCTTGAAGAAAATGGATTCAGCTGTTACTTATTAATATGTATAAAATTTTGCATTGGATTGTCTGGAGAAAATTGCACTGATAAAAGTGTGGAAACAACTGGATGTATTTTGATGAAACAGTGAAAAAAAAAGGCAGTTTCATAGGACAATCTCATATAAAAGGATTTGTTAGAGATAGTTATAGTCAATTAAACATATGCTTTATTGAAAACAGTTGAAGCTAGTGACTCCTTCCCAACTTTGATGGGCTTTGTATGGGATCATGAAGGAAGCTATAATACGAGCTCCACGCTGTCCTTGCCTATGGCAGGTGTCACTGTTCTTGCTACAAAAATCATTGACATATAACAAATGCTAAAAGACCTCAAGAATTTTGGATGATTGGATGATTTTTGGCCAGGTTCCTGAAAAAAAACATCCATATCTCTGGTGAATATTTGGTAAGTTTTCAATATATTTTGATTTTTCTGACCTGATTTTGCAGCTTTCTGCAGCCACTGAACAGTTGTTCTGATGCTGTTCTTTGGACCCTATGGGTAAAGGTCTCTCCAATGGTAAAAATTATAAAAGTGATTTTCTGCATGGGAGTTCAACTGAAGGCTGTATGCTAAGTCCTTCTTTGTTGTAGAGGTGGAGGCCTGCAGAAAAGGATGCTAAAAGATTTTAGTAGAGAAATGAAGTAGGGCCAGTGGAGGGCAGTGGGACAGAGTGTCTCTGCGAAATACAGCACTATTCTAGCTCTCTTCTTTCCAGAACACTGGCAGTCCTAAAGCAGCATAATACTGTTTTTTTTTTTTCTCTCTCTCTTTTTCCTCTCTGCAGCCTTTTTCTTCACAGAGTTTATCCAGGCAGAGAAGAGAATAAGGACCTTATTTCGGTCAAAAATAATCTTAGCATTCTTTCTGGAATGTTATTTTGAGCTGTGTGATGACTCAAAAATAAGAATATTTGAAAGTCCACATATTCCTAATTTGGGGGAAAGATAAGATGCTGATTTATGTGGAAGAAGGGTCAGACCACTTGGGAGGAATACAGGACCATTGTCAGAGAATGCAGGGATGTGGCAAGGAAGGCCAAGGCCTGTTTGGAATTAAGTTCAGCAAGACATGTCAGGGACAACAGGAGGAAGAGCTTCTACAAATACATCAGCAGCAAGGAAAGGCTTCAACAAATACATCAGCACATAGGAAAGCTAGGGAAAATGTGGGCCTGCTGCTGAACAGGATGGGTGCCTTGGTGACAGAGGATGCAGAAAAGGCAGATTTATTAAGTACCTTCTTTGCTGCAGTCTTTACTGCTAAGGCTAGTCCCTGAACTATAGACAAGAGAGAAAATCTAGAGGAAGACTTTTTCCTCTTCAAACAGCGTTCAGTTAGAGATTATGTAGGCAAACTAGACACCCACAAATCTGTGGGCCGCTATGGCATGTACCTGTGGGTGCTGAGGAAACCGGGAGGTGTTACTACGCAGCTACTCTCTGTCTTCTTTGAGAGGTCATAGAGAATGGGAGAGTTGCCAGAGGACTGGAAAAGGGGCATGTCACTGCAGTTTTCAAAAAACGCAAGAAGGAGGATCCAGGAAATGACAGGCTGATCAGCCTCACCTTCATCCCTCGAAAGATGATGGAGCAGCTCATCCTGGAGATCATCTCTAGGCAGGTCAAGGAAAAGGTGATTGGGTGTAGTCAGCATGGATTCACCAAGGGGAAGTCGTGTTTAACCAACCTGATAACCTTCTACAATAGGATGGCTGACTATATGAATGAGAGGAGCGTAGTAGATGTTGTCTACCTTGACTGCAGCAAGGTTTTTGACACTATTTCCCATAACATCCTCATAGGGAAGCTCAGGAAGTGTGGATTGGGTGAGTGGACAGTGAGGTGGAGAACTGTCTGGATGGCAGAGCTCAATGGGTTGTGATAAATGATGCTGAGTCTAGTTGGAGGCCTGAGGACAGTGTGTCCCCCAGGGGTCAGTACAGGGCCCAGTGCTGTTCTGCTTGTTCATCAATGACTTGGACGAGGTTGAGCAAGTTTGTGGACAATAATATACTGGCTGGAGTGGCCGAGACTCCCGAGGGCTGTGCTGCCATTCAGAGGGACCTAGAAAGGTTGGAGAGCTGCGCAGAGAGGAACCTCATGAGGCTCACCAAGGACAAGTTCAAGGTCCTGCACCTGGGGAGGAATAACTGCAGACACCAGTACAGACTGGGGGTTGACCTGCTGGAAAGCAGATCCACAGAGAAGGATTTGGGAGTCCTGGTTGACAACAAGTTAACCATGAGGCAGCAATGTGCCCTTGTGGCCAAGAAGGCTGATGGGATCCTGGCCTACATCAGAAGGAGCGTTACCAGCAGGTGGAGCGAGGGGATCCTCCCCCCCTACTCAGCTCTGGTGAGGCTGCACCTGGAGTATTGGGTGCAGTTCTGGGCTCCCCAGGGAAAGAGGGATGTGGAGCTTCTAGAGAGGGTCTAGCACAGAGCGACGAAGATGATTAAGGGATCGGAGCATCTATCATGTGAGGAAACAGAAGGGTCCTGTTTGCACAGGACTGCATATGCACTTGGAGTGAATTTTCATGGGGGCCTGGGGAGCGGAAAGCATTCTCCAGGATAGCAAGCTGAGTATGTCATAAACAGCTCATTCTGTCAGCTTTAAGATTTAAGCTGCTGCTTGGATGCTAATTTACTTGGGGTAAATTAAAGATAAATAATAAATGAAGCCATCTATAGACTCCATAAAGTTATTAGGCTGTTCCCTGGCACGGTTTTGACCTGGGTTAGCTACCTAGTGTACTCTCCATTTCTGGACAGAAACAGGATGGGAACCACTTCTAAGAGTTGATTTGGACACAAGCACCTTGATCTGGAGAATTAATAGCATGGACGTAGGCCCACTAATTTCAGCGCTAGGGAAGGCCATGATGTTGTTAGCATAAAATATAATCTTAAACAACCAATCTAAATGAAGTAACACACCAGGACTTCAGATGAGACAAAACCTCAAATATAAAACAAGAAATCAAAATCCCCACCAGATCTGCACACCTGTCTATGGACCAATATCTGACGTCCTGAGTCCTGATGTGGAGGTTGCTTTTATTCCCAAATTTTTAGTTTCCTGCTGCAGTGGGAAAGAGAGAGCATATAAAAGCATCAATTTATGGAACACGGACATGGTGGCCTTGGTGATGTTGCCTTCAGTCTTGCCATGGAGGCATGAATAGGAATCAACGGATAGTGTATGTCAACAACTGGTTATGCAGCTGGTGTCACCAACAGGGATTTGTTTTTTTAATGACCATGGAATGATCAAGAACTGCTAGGAAGAGATATTTTCCATCTGATAATGTGTTTCAAAAACATCTTTCCCAATAGGCTGGCCAACTTGTTGAGAAGAGCTTTTAATTGGGAATGATGGGGCAGGGAGGTAACAGCCCTCAGCAGCGTGAGGAAGAGGTGGACTGGGTCATCCATCAAAGAGTGTAGGGTGATGTGGACAAGGGAGAGACCTTGTAATCAACAAAATAGAGCTGAAGGGGGCCAATTTCAAGCATATGCAAACAAATAAGGAAGTATCTGTAGGGAAAGTTCTCATTCCTTTCCTGGGAAATCCACAAGAGTGGCTGCCCCTCTGAAGCGCCTGTACACAAACACATGCAGCACAAGGGAAAAAAAATAGGAGCAATTAATTAGTCTAAAGAAAAGCTCCTCTGCTGTAAGGGTGATTGGACAGTAGCACAGGTTGCCCAGATTGGTTATGACATCTCCGTCCTTGGAGATACTCAAATCCTGACTGGACAGGCTCCCAGGCAACCTGCTCTGTCTGACCCTTCTTTGAGCCGTGGGGCTGGACAATTTCCAGAGGTCCCTTCCAACCTCAGTAATTATGTGATTCTGGGAATGTGTAGTTTGGGTACATACACCTGAATCAAGAGGTATCAGGAGAGCCTTTAGTTTCTTCATAGAGGGTGCAGTCCAAGTTACCTCGTAGCCTTTCAGGCTCATGCTTTTGTCAAAGACACTGGCCAAAGAGTCAAAAGAATCAATCTGCTCCATTCAGTTTGCTCATGGGCTTGATGACAGCACCACTGATGACTATGATCCAATTTCATGATTCCGCTGTTCAAACTGAAATGGAGAAACAGCAGCAAGCAAGAAGGGGAAGCACTGTCAGAGATTCAGTTTTCTTGTGAAATATGCCTACAAACCGGGGCTGAAGATCTGGATAAGATGGAGGCAGAGAGGAATCCACAGCTGGGAGGAGGATGGGAGAAGGAGACGATTTTTATTTTAAACATATGTACTAATCATGGCAAAGAAGAGAAATAAGGGTGGGAAACTGCAGCTGGGAGGGGGAGGGCAGACAGAGGCACTGATGATTATTGTAGATATATTTATTAAATCATTGCTCCAAGCAGGGAGCCAGGGTGGGAATATGCAGCTGGAAGGTGGAGGGCAAGGGGAAAGCAGCAATTTTATATTCAATGTTTGCACTGAGCAGGGCTCAGGATGGGGACCAGGGTACAGTCTTGCAGCTGGAGGTGGGAGTGCCACAGGAGAACGCTGGTTCCTAGACCTGTCACATTAAAATATGCATGTTCTTGCCTCTAAGAAACCTTGGCGCGAAGGCTTTGCAAACCTTGCCGTGCGAGAGAGCTTTTATTTTAAAGAAGTGAGGGAGAAAGCTCGTTCACCTGCTGGGTTTTTGCTAAGCTCTCACAGCTCTATTACAAAATTACTCCATAAACTTTTACTGCTGGCCCCATGCCAGTGAAATGTCATTATTAATACTGCTACGGAAAGTGCCAACAGAACTGAAATACTCGTGGGGAGACACTGCAAAAGACATACAAAACACCAGACCTTTTGAGAGCAAGAAGAAGGGAAGGGGGAAGGGGGAAGGAAACTGCCATATGGACCCTGTATGAATTAAAGGGGTTTATACCAGAACAGAGACTCCTCATCAAAACTGGCAAGTGCCCCCATGTTTCCACTGAGGCAGATGTAAGTGCATGAACTCTTCTCAACAGAATTTGCATGGGGATGTGTTTAAGGTAGGGGAGAGGATCATCATGTGTTTTAGGTGGTCCGCAATGCTAGAAATGAAAATGCAAAATGCTGGTTGTAGAGAGGACCTGATCCTAGTGCTGAAGGCTTTCATTTTCCAAAGCAGTCACTGGGGATAAGGCATTCAGTAACTCATGGGCCTGACTTTTGAGCCCATGCCATGTCCTCCTCTCATGGCTTTAGTCTCAGGCTAATTGAGCTATAGACCTCTGTCAAGAGGTCACTGAATCTGAGGCACAACCTGGCAGTAAAAGTAACTGTGAAGAACTTTTTAGACCCGTGTAAAAGGGGAAATCCTTCTGCACCTGTGGCAACACAGCTGAAGTTTTCAGAGCTATTAAAAATGATGAACCCTTTTTAAAAAATGTTATAGATGTATGTATAGATGCATATAAATATATATAGGTTCAGGTTATGTGTAGTCCTTCAACTTTTCATTTTGGATTCGCAATGGCTAAGAAGCTCTGCAGCCATATATCACTTGGACATTGATTTACTATGTCAAGAAAGGTCTCAAGCAGAAGATTTAGATCTGTATCAGGAGAAATAACTGCCAAGTTTGGAAAAATCTAACATGAAGTGGTGCAGCAAACAAGTAATGGAAAAATCAGATCCATAAAGTCTGTCCATCCATTTAGGTCCCCAGTTAGCCTCCTTTCAGCTCCTCCCAGGATAATCTGAAGGAGGCTGAATGTCAGTCAAAGAGGTAACATTAAAGTGTAAAATTTTAGATGATTTTAGTATAGACAATTTGTCATGTTTTCATCCTCAGATTGTCAGGATATTCTGGCTCAACTGCTTTCCTGAACAGCATTGCTTTATTGAATCAGGGCCACAGAAAACATCTGTCCGTGCAGCACAGGGGATGCTCTTCACAACAATCATCATCAGAAAGTCCTTCATAAATAGAGTATTAAAGCAACGTTTTCTAAATCCTGTTATTTTTCTTATTAATTATAGGAAAAGCACCATGAAATAAAACAGGGCCAGTATCATTATCTTGTAACTAATCATGAATGTTATCTTTTGTACCCTTTGGATGGCAGAACCACTTACAATAATAGAATTACTCATTAGAAAAGAAGTAGCCATCTTGCACTTTTCCTGCCAATGAAAGATTGCTTCCTGTACTTTGTAAAGTCTTGTCTAGATTAAGTTAAAAAAGCTCAGGGAAAGCTCCTTTTTAAAAGGAGCTTAAAAAAGCTCCTTTTTCCTAGGAAAGAAACCCAAAGAGCTGAAAGTTAGAAAATATTTCTGAAGCTTAGTTTAAATGTGCCCTCTCTTAGCTTTGTTTAGATTTAGACTTCTCTTTCCTATAAAGTGATTTGGAAGCAATACTCTAATGAACTGAAAATATTTTATTTCACCATTTTGATGTTTGAAACAAAGTCTCGTAAATTAAAAGTAAAAATAAATGACTTTATGAACTGCTGAGTTCATATAACTGATCTGCTGTTGTCTGTGGTCTCTGGCTCCTGACAATTGGAATACACCAATTTTGCATTGATTCTGTCTTAGTGTTGTCTTTCTATACATGTTTGTACAAATCACTGCCTTAGACAGAAATGAAGTAAAAAATTAGTATACGCCATTTTTGTAGATAAACAGTACATTATGTTTTTAATAACTATTCTTCAGGCATTCAGAAATTATGATAATGTATATAGTAGATATTCACAACATTTTACTGAAATAACCATTTAATTTGATCACTATTTATTTTATTGATTTGATTAGCTGTATAATTTGATTTGATTACCTATATAATTTGATTTTACATTAATAAAATTATTTTAGATTTATGTAGAACTTTTTCATTTCCTTGGTGGGAAGACTGAAATGCAGAAAAAAAAAAAAAGTTGGGGCTGCATCATTCATTCTCAGAACCACTAGATTTCTCATACTGGTTTTTTTTGTTGTTGTTGTTTTGTTTGTTTTTGTTTTTCTGAGTGAAGGAAAAAGGCAGGGGCAGTTGGGCCGGGTGCAGTCACAATATCGATAAATCATTATGGAGCCTCATCCTTGTTCAGCACATCTGTAACTGGAGGAGAAGAAACCACACAGCCTATGCCTTGATTTGACCCTGAGTCTGTCAAAAATAAAGAAAAAGTTTCCATTGACTTCAGCAATGTAGATCTCAAGCCTTCTCATTTGTATGTTTTTGTCATATACTCAGACTTCCCTATATTACCTTACCTTATTTCTCTGCGTATTTAGAATGATTTAAGATAAACTTGGGGACTGAATGTAAATGAGAAAAGGACAAGGTTCCAATCTCCTATGCAACACCATAAAGCCCAAGAAACATCATGGACTAACTCAGAATTATTTGACTTTTACAATAGTGTGAGATCTAAGTCCCCACTGAGCTCCGCCAATGTGACTGACCTCACACAGGTGGCATCAGCCTGGTATTTCCAAGCTTTTGAGTCCAATAGCTAGCAATTCTTAACCTTGGTGCTTTTCTAAAATTATGTTTAAAAACTTGTAATCTGTGAATTAAATGTTCTCTGTGTAGGTTTGTTTGTTTCTTTTTTCTTCTTTTTTTTTTCAGGTGTATCAGAAAAAGATTACTCTTACCTAAGACAACAGAATGGGTGGTTCTCTGATTTACACTAACTGGATAAGGGGTAAGAATAATGACTCCAGGGAAATTTCTTCTGATTTGCCAGGTGGAAGAAGAAGAAGAATCAGGTCATTTTTTATTTCTCTCTTTTTTTTTTTTTTCAGTTTTTCTACCCAGCCAGACAGGTGTGCTGGCCACATTATAGTACCATATGTCAGGAGAAATATATTTTAGAGCAGTTAAGACTATACTTGGGAAAATTCTTTGTAGCATATGCCATTTAGTATATTCACAATTACACAATTGGGTAAAATATACAAAATCAAGTTGTATTTAAGATGATTTTTGGTTATAAGCCAATGCAAATATTATTCTCCCAAGATTCCAGGAAGGGATTAAGCATAGAGCAATGACTGGTGCAACTGCTGACTAATTTTACGCCCATCACTATTGCATCCACATATGCAATGAGAGTGAAAATTCACAGAACCACACAGCAGAGCATACTTCAAGTAGCAATGGTCATTTTGAGGCAAATTGTTACATATTTTTCCACTGTTAATTTCACTCAGTTGTTCTATGGTCTATGGGGACTCAGAGCATCATACCATTGAAAACGACGTATTGGACATGAATCTAAAACAATGAAAAGGCAGGGATGAGTATATATACAGAAACTGAAATCTGTAACTTTGAGCTACTTTCAACTCTCTTGGTGCTGGGGTGCATAACATTTTCAAATTCATATAACCTTTCTCATCTAAGTGTAAAAATGAGAGAAAATTACAGTTCTCCTCATGCATTCTCTCTATCAGCAAATGTTTTATAAGATAGGACCCTGGGAATGTTGTACATTATCACTGGGGAAAATAATTACAGCAACCACAAGGTATATATAGACAGAGAGACATGTTGGAAAAACATTTCCTATAATTGCACTGTGACAAAGTGTGCAGTTAAATATTATACACATGGTGAAAATTACACCACAATTAATGGCATGCCTCAAACATAATTCATTCTTAATGCTTTTTAGCAGTTTCAGAAAAGGGAGCTATCACTGAATGTTGCAAGTTATAATAGTGTTAGACAAAAGTTTCTTAGCAGGTTTCATAAACTGGTAATGTTGGTGCTGGCAAAAACTTCTGCCTCAAATCAAGAGGGTTCATAGAATGATGTTCAAGCTTGCTTTCTCTGACCTGTTTTAAGTTTGGTAATAAAACTGAGGTATCAAGAGAACAGATTAAGAACCTTCTCCGGTTTGTCTCATTTTGCTTGAAAAGTGTGTCTGTATTTAGAGAAGTTGCTATATTTGGCATTGTGTTGTGTTAAAGCTGTGTCATTGCTAGTGTCAAGTTACTAGTTAACCCTAACTAGTGGGTTACTTTGATATCTCTGCAAACAGGAGATTTTCTAAATGAAGGACAAGCCTCCTAATCTGGGAGACAGCTGGGGACAGACAGACATGCTCAAATAACTGTCACCTAAGTGAATGCTAAATAGATACTTCAGTACTGTATTAAGAGGTGCCATTCTAAAGGACGTGTCCCCAAACTTAATAAAGTTCATGAATCTCCTAATAACCTATGGTCTCCGGCATCACTTAAAAATCTACTGATATTTACAGCCATTGAACGTCTCTTCTGTGTCCTGACCACACACAGCATGGCTAATTACTCTCAGGGAACTTAAATTCCCACTTCAATTTCAACAGGACTGCACTTAATTTCTGTTCAAATCTCTTATGCAGCAGGAGTGTTTGCTGGGGAAGATATCAGAACATAGGGCTCTGAGGAACTTTCTGGGCCATTAAGTCCAGTCCCCTGTTACTGCAAACAAACACAATGTATAATTTCTTTCATATACTTTTCGAGCTCTGACATAAAAGCATTTGTTGGATTTTGGCCTCTGTTACTCAACCAGAGAATATTCCAAAATGCACTTGCTGTAATGATGAGAAGCCTTCCTCTAATTTTCAACTTAAACTTGTTTTCCTAAGGTTATAGCCATTCTACATGTGAAAATATCGTAATATAGCTTAAACAGCTCTTTTTTTCCCTGCTGCTTTCCCTGTGCCTTCCTCTCTACCTTTGCAGCACTAAAGTAAGCAAGTGAAGCTCTTCTACCATACTTTTATGAGGAAAAAGACACTTTTCAACCTGTTTGAATCTTCTCCTGCATCTGCTAGGCTTTTGAATGACCTTTCTTAACCATGAATGAGCAGAAGAGCATACAGTGATTGAGATGAGGTCTAGCCAGAACTTTGCATAATGACACTAGCAGTTCTTTGTCTCCAATGACAATAGCTTCCCTGCTGAATTCCGGGATTGCATTTGTCTTCTTCATGGTTACATCACATTGATGGCTCTCAGCCAATCTTTGATTAACAAGTAAAAGAGGATCTTTCTCAGTTTTTTTCCCAGTGGATGAGCTCTGAGCTTCTAGCAGATTTTTTAATTAATCCTATTTTATTTTACCCCTTCACTATTATCTGGGTGTCTAGACCCTTCTTCTCTTTCTAAATGGTACTTCAACTCTCCTGTGTGTTGAATGTGCTTCCAAACTCTCCATGTCAGTAAATTTTTCCAGAATCACAGAATGGTTGGGGTTGGAAGGGACCTCTAGTCCAACCCTCTGCTCCAGCAGGGACACCCAGAGCACGTGGCACAGGGTTGCATCCAGGAGGGGTTTGAAGATCTCCAGAGAAGGAGACTCCACAGCCTCTCTGGGCAGCCTGTGCCAGGGCTCTGTCACCCTCACAGGAAAGAAGTTCTTCCTCACATGGGGATGGAACTGCCTGTGTTTTAATTTGTACGCATCACCTCTTCTGTTACTGGCCACCACCGAGAAGAGTTTGGCCCCATCCTCTTTACATTCTCCTCTCCAATATTTATACATATTGATCAGATCCCCTCTCAATCTTCTCTTCTCCAGGCTAATCAGGCCTCGCTCTCTTAGTCGGAATCCTAGCAATATTTGTGTCAGGTCACTAAGAAGGTATTAAACAAGATCCACACTGGCAATTTCTGTCTAGTCTGATCCCTTCCCTTTCCATATGACCTGCTGTTGTCCAACAATGGTGTCTCATCCCACCTGCTTTACAGTCCCTCTACTAATTTCTCTCTTTATGACAAGTAATGGTTCTCTATTTGTTGCCAGAGCCTATGTTTCCTGTAATCTTGATAGATGATATCTACCACATCATGTCTGTCCAAAAAAAAGCAGTATTTAAATAAAAGTATGATCAGTATGATCTACCTTTGATAAAGCTGTTTGTATTTTTCTATTTCTTATCTCCTAGTGCTCACATATGACTTCTTTCAAAGCCTGATCTGGGCCCTTGCATATGAATGAGATCAGACCTACTCGTCCCTCGTTGGTCTGCTCCCTTTTCCCACACTTTCGTAGAGAAGCCCTCCTTGGTGCTCCTCTGGCCTGCATGGTCAGTGCTAACTCGGCCCAAATATGAACTGTGCGTGTTGCCAGACTTGCAACTTTCAGTTTTCTGGAACAGAGACTGGACATGTGCTCCTCTTGAACTCACCCCAAGAGTTAACCTTCCCGCTCCTCTCTTCACAACTATTGTAATTCCCACTTGGATGCCTTGTTCCCATTGATTCCCTTGTCTCTGTCCTCACGGTCAGCACTGCCATCCTTACTGAACAGTGGGGCAAAGCATTTAGCACAGTTGTTTCCAGATCTTGTAAACCTTTAATCTCCACCCACTCAAAGCATAGAAGCCTCAATTCTATTTAGCTGCTGTAGACAAAATATGTACTTGTTTTTTGTGCTTCTATTTAGACGAGCCTAACTCATTTTGACGGCAGTCCCTTTATTCCTGCTCTTTCTGACTTTTATATGAAGGATTTGCAGGAACTTTCTTCAGTTCCTGTAGGCTATGTACTTATTCCCAATCTTCTTCTTGCATTAGCATCCTTCCCACAAGGTGCAAAACTCCTCTTTCTCCATGTTTTTTTTCCCCTAGCTTGGGATACATTGAGATTCCCAATAGATTCCTTAGCACCTTTCACTGGAGGAAATTCCAAGCCTTCTCCACTTTCAACACCCTGAACTCTTCAGCCCTAACTATCTTTCCTAACTACCTCTCTCAGTTTATCAGCTGGCCCCACCAAAATCTGAAAAATCAATTAGAGAAATATTTTTGTATAACCTTCCATTGAAATGGAGTCAGCTCAAGCTTACTCACATTAAACAACTGCCAAGTCCTATCCAAGAGGCGACTGAACTTTACTAGTGGATGAAGTGATTAGTTAAAGCAGTATATAGAGCCAAATCCTGACACCTTTATTCTGTCCTCTTTACTCTGGCATAAATTTGCTGAAATCAATGGGAGTTTTGTTTATGTAAGAACTAAAGGGTTGGGCCTACAGTTTGTAGTTCTCTTTGAAATCCCTTAATATGAAAGGCGCTACACAAATGCGTTGTTATTTTACTTGAGTTTTATAAAGCCCAAAATATTATTGGCCATTGAAAGTTTATGGAAACTTGATGCAATTGCAGTTGGCATTGACCTTTTTCCCAGCACAGGAGTCCCTAGGATAACACAGATGTCATGTGCAATGAAATTAATGTTGTGGGCACAGCTGTTTAGTAAAATAAAGTAAGATAAAAAGAAACAATTACCTAATTTGATATAGGACTTTTTTTCTTTACCTTGCACTACAGTTTGCAACTTATTGACTCATCCAGTGCCAGATAAATTTTTCTCCCATCTGTAAAACCAGTTTTCGATTACATATACTGCTGGGAAGCATTATTCGAAATGATGAAGTGTAGGAAATAGGGCCGACAAGAACATTTTACATAGCTAGCAAGTATACCCTAACTTCTCTTCTGCAATTTACTTACTTACAGACTTAACTTGATTGTTTTCAGGCTAATATGCACAATTTGGAAAATTGAAATAGCCTTCTATAATGTTCAAACACAATCCCATAAACTGAATCAGTTGTTAAAGTAAGCTTTACCTCAAGACCCCACAATGAGGTATCTATTACCAGGAGCTCTAAGAAAATGTTCTTTTAATTAGCTACATTTATCTTTAATCCCTGTTTTGACAGAAACTCTAACATAAACATACATTACAAATACAGAAAATCGAGCTCAAAGTATGGTTAATTTTTATGCTTGACAGAGCCATTTGGAAAAAATAACTGTGACCTTTTTGGAGCCTGGAAAAAAAATCTTAATGTGATGTCATTATAACACAGTTTCAGAGACCAAGCAGAAACAGTGGCATCTGTAGCAAAAGTACAATAACAATTCTTAAACTATTCCTTTAAAGTGGCAATAAATCCCTAAAAAGACCTTTGGGCCTTATGCTGAGGCAGCTGCAAAATCATGTTAAACAATTTCTGTAAAGACAACAGTAATTACAAACCTGATCAAAGTTTACCTACATTTAATTCCTAGAGTGTTTGAAATGAGGACTAAGGAACCAGATGGTTACAGAGCACACATGATGGATATATTCCATCAAGCACGTCCGCTGTCATGGAAACAACAGGAATAACATTATCTTTAGTGTCTATTTCTTCACCAAACTGTTCATTTAAGTGTAGCTGCCAATCTAAGCAAAATCCATATGAATTCTTAAGTATCAGCTCTGAAAAACAGGTTTGCCTCTCCCCACCCTGAAGTAAGTGTGTTGGACAATGTTAAGTGTTGTAAGAATGACAGCAGCGCGTGACCCGTCTTCAACGCACACAATATTCAGCTGCTTTCCCACAGCCTCTTTTGTTCTTTCTTTCGGAGGCAATTTGATTCAATTCAAACCAATCATATTCAGACAATTTAATTGCCATTCAAATTAAAAACAAATCAGAGGACAAATATCTCTCCCTTTCCTGCTCTCTGTGCTCATAAAAGGAACCAGAGGTAGAAAAGAGGAGTGCGAGGCAGAAAAGTGAGGATACAATAGCGGTGTTTAATGGGAAGTCATACCCTTGCAAGTAAACACATGGATTAAAAAACAGTCAATCTGTCATGGAATGAGGGAACATTTATGAATTGGGACAGCTGACAGCATTGACACTTTAATAATTTGAGATGCTCTACTTTTATTCTCCTTGTTATGGATATCTTCTCAAGAAGATAAACACTCCATCCTACCTTTCCCTTTGTTCAATAAAACCAAATAGGAGACCATGATATATGTAACAAGCTGTACCCAGCCCTTCAACAGACAAGAAAATTGCATGCTTTCTGGTTTGCACTGGCCTTAGAAATGTGTGGGACCCATCAATGATCTGGAATTACTTTATGAATCCAGTGATTACAGCAAATAGAGGCAATTCAAGAAAATCTCCTGTACTTGTTCTGCTCATTTCAGTCTCTCTCTATTAGGAGTTGTGAAGCAAAGGGTTCAGCTTGCCCCGTCAAAGAAAATGACAAAAATCCTATTATTAGTAGCATTGGAGCAATGGTACATATAATTCCTTCTCCCTCACAAAGTACACCTTGCAGGTCCATCCCATGGCACATATATGCAAGTTAAAGCACTTCAACCACCAGGTGTTCCCACAGCCAACAAGCTCAATGATGTGTTATGCCACACAGTCACTAGATCGAGAGTACCGGCCAAAACTCGTGAAAGCATTCCTGAAACCAGGTGAATGAGATTTGCTTCTTTGCTGCATGCAATGGTCACATCCATAAACAAAAGATTTAACAAAAAAAAAAAAAAAAGAGAGGATCTGAACATGTCATATCCACTAGCTTGTAAAAGCTGCTGCTTAAGAATGTCACACCCTAGAAAGACGGTGTGCGATATGCATCATGGTCACCGTGGCTTGTGGAGGAAAGTGAGGGAGGGCTGCAAAATAGAGGCACATACCAGCTCAATTTGGGAGTAAAATAGCCATGACTGCATGTATTGCAACTTGGCTTGCCATCAGAATATGCCCAAATCACTTGTGCCTTGCTGACTTTAGCATATCAGAACACACAATTTATATAGGTGGGAGCAGAGGCTTTTCTCTCAAGTTCATCTACTCACACAAGGACTTGAAGTCTACGACAGGGGCACAACAGCCACAAACGTCTGAAATTGCTGCTGCCAGAGAGCTGCAGATATTCTAGTGAGGGCTATCACATTACTTAGGCGCTTTCCATTTTCATGTTCAAAGCCCTGCATACCTGTGCCCTGACCCCTACTTAAGTCCAGTGTCTTATCATATTCCCTCTCCATCCTCCACTGCGACCACTGTTTTTAAACTAATTCCCTTGCAGACTGCACTTCTCAGAGAATATGTGGTTGCTGTGAGTCAATATTTGGGCTCCGAGGGCATTTTTATGGTGAGAGTTGCATGATGCTGTTAGAACAAAGTGCACTGTAGTGCCCTGAGTGCACAAATTAAAATACAGCACATTTCCCAGGCACACGGAGTGACTAAACATCCTAGGGCTGGCCAGACACTCCATGGTGTACATCTTGGTTTTACTTCTCTAAAGGAGATTTTCAGGACACATCTCAGCACTTTAGAATAGTCATAGAAGTCAACTACACCTATGCCTTTTTGTTCGGGACAGGGAGTCTTCTTTGTTTCCCTTTCATTCTTCCTCACCGAAGAGAGGTGAAGGAAAGTGTCACAGGTTTCTGCACAGCGTGCAACCCTCCACAAGTGTCCCTACAAGAGAGTTGCATCCCTCTATCACATAATCTGCTGCTGAGCGCAAACACAATTTTTCTTTAAAAGATATGCATGAAGGTATCCCCACTCCTATTACATTATTGTTATTTCCAAGTTGTTGAATGAGCAGAGTTGTTCACCTGCTACATAAAAATTGTCTTCATATGCCTCAATGATAGTGACTCCAGAATAACTTTCAGTGTTACACTCAGCTACCACCAAACCCAGCTGAGCCATCACCCAAATTTATCTTCTATGGCCTTGATTTGCCCCTCACCATCCTGCTCTTCCTTGGACACAAATCCACCCATCAGTGCAAGGTCCTGCTCTTCAGCTCTGCTCACACACCCTTGCGCCTTGCAGCGTGCACAATGGTTTGATGCATGCTGTAAATGTATGTCACATGCAGTTCTTCCCCACTTAGCCTCCCTAGAAAGTAAAAGCCATGTGAATATGTTTTTCAATATGCTTGTTGTACATTTTGTATAGGCTGTGCTTTGTGCTTTTATTAGAAAAAGAGTTCAAAGAAATAAGCCTTTCTTCAGACCAGAAGGTTGGGCTGCAAGCAACTAGGGAAAATTTTGATCCCAGTAAATATGTCCTGCAGCTATTAAGGGGAGTAAAGAGCCCAGACCAAAAAGAGTTGGAAACAACATAATGGAGCAGCTGCATGGATTGCATTAAAACATGTTTATCATCTGGTCTATTTGGTATTGTATTTTACATTGTGTATTTATTATATTTTGGCTTAATAAACATGAATTCTCACATTCTTCCAAAGTTATAAGTAAGTCCAGATATGCTTCCCACACATTTCTTCATGGTCTCAAGTTGTGCTTTTTAACCTCCTATATCAATGATTATGTTCAAAATATATGCAACAAATCAGGCCCCACCAGGTGCACATATCATACTGGACTGCCTTTCTTGAGACACAGCATGAAGATCTCTAGTCATGAAAATAAACTTCATTCATGCTTGAAGGTTTCAAATGCTACAAGACATAAACACAAGTGGAAAGAACAGAAGAGGCTCACTACTACAGAATTGGGAAAAACTAAAATTACTTTAAAATATACTGACTATTGAACAGAACAAACTGCAATTCCCCCCACCTTCAGGAGATGCTGACTGTGGTTTGCTGAAGGTGGGTAGCAGGCGCTGTGCTGTGCTCAGCTGCCAGTTGCCCATGCAGTTCATTTTTTTTTTCTTGGCTGTTCACCCCCAAATCCTTCAAGTATCTTTAATCTCATCCTGTGCAATCCCTACGCTGGCCCCCGTATTGCTGCTTATCCTGTTAGTGGGAAGGAAGGGAGACTGCTGCAACACTATGCTGAATCCCCATCACCTTTATCCATGTCATTCCCTTGGGACTAACTGAAGACTGTGAATGAGGGAACTGAGCACACTAGTTCTCAATCTTGCTTAGTTCCTTTTAGCTGTTATGATAAAAATGGTTAAATATAATAACATTTTTGTAAAGGCAAGTTCCTGTTCAGCAAAGCAGAAATATTTATAATATTCCTCCTATAATCGTTACCAGAAATTATTTTTAAAGTTAGACATACATTTTTCTACAAGGCCAAGTATGCTTGAAATTACCTTGAAGTTGTTTAATGTAGTTAGCTTTCAGACATTACTTCTATGTGTTAAAAATGCACTATGAAGAGGCAGAAATCTGAGAACACACTGAAGTGCGGGGTGGGCTTGAAGAATTAAATGAATGTAGTCAGAGAGGATTATGTATTACTAAAAGGAAAGGTTCCCAGAGCTGAGAACCAGTTTACTGATTCTTGTCAACTGAAATGAGATCTATTTTCCTTTTTTTGTTTTTCTTCACAACTCCCTAGGCAAGGAATTCTGATTCTGCAATGCTTGTAGAGGCAGGTAATTCAGTGAGAAATGATGAAGTGCTTTATGTTATTTCATAAACAAAGCCACTAGAATTTTATTTCTACAAAAAAAATAACTAAAATGCAGAATGATCCATATGAAGAATTGAGACAGCCCTTCCCAAAGCCTGATCCAAGCAGCCAGGTTATTACCAAAGATCAGTTTACAAGGGCTACCCAAGGAAGGGAGGGTAACCACATTGCCCGGGACAGTTTTGAAAGCCCCAATTGCCACCCGTTTATTTGAGTGAGCACCACCTGAACTGGCTGAGGAGGTCAAACTCCAGGGGGCTTAGTTAAAAATGTTTAGAAAGGCAGCAGGTGACAGAGGTATTGGGAGCTCTTGAAAGGGATGTGGTGTCTCCCAGTGTGTCTATGGAAATGCTGTGCATATCGTCCATTTTGCGGGGGAGGCAAAGCATTAAGAGAGTGGTGGTAAGCGGCCCATCTCTTGAGCTGGGAATGCTGTGCCCTTAACTGCTGCAGCCCCAGGATGTCCCCTACACATGGCCCAGAGGATTGGTGGGGGCCATTTCCAGCTCTTGCCAACTCCTGGCCCGTCTATAAGTACCTCAAGGGAGGCAGTGAGGAGGATGGGACTGGCCTCTTTTCAGTGGTGGCCACCGACAGAACTAGAGGAAACGGCCAGAAACTGAAGCATCAAAAGTTCCACAAGAACTTAAGAAAAAAATTCTTGACAGTGAGGGTGACAGAGGGCTGTAACAGGCTGCCCAAAGAGGTTGTGGAGTCTCCTTCTCTGGAGATCTTCAAAACCCGTTTGGACGCAAGTGCAGGTGACCCTGCATGTGCAGGGGGGTTGGACTGTGTTATTCTAGAGGTCCCTTCCAACCTTATGCATTCTATGATTCTATGATCTTCTAGGTTCTTTGGACTCTGTGACTCTGCACAACAGGCTATGATCCGGGTCCTATTACAGTCAGCATTATCACTGATTTAGTTTGGCAGGGGTGAGAGCACCTGCCTGACGTCTGAAGGAGAGCAAGAGAAGTTTTCCATAATGATCAATTCTCCCATTTCTCCAGCAAAGGTTTAGGTTTATTTAACCCTCTCTTCTTAAATTGGTGCTTGAGCAGCCCAATTCAGACCTTTCCCTATGCACAGCAAGGGAAGTGTCACTGCTAGGCCTCACACCGGCTCCTCTTGGCTGTGCCCTCCACGGGCCCGTGGGTCGCTGCTGGCTGAATGCTGCGGTGCCGCACGGGCCTCGCTGCTCATGCGAACAAGAGGAAGCAGCTTCTCCAGAAGGGCAAGCTCACGTACATGCAGCTTATGCCACATTATACGGGAAAACACCGGGCCCTTTGATTTCCCGACTGTTCATTTTACTCCTGCTGACAGAAAGAGTAATTGCTGTGTGCAGAATAAGACTGATCGCCTAAAATGTTGAACTTGACTTTTTTGTTACACTTGTACAATATACACATTCCTGAGGCCTGAGGTTTAGAAGGATAGATATGGTATTGGTGTTTACCAGAAGGGCATTTCTGAAATGCTTGGTAGTGCCAAAGTACACAGCAGGCTCATTTACCATGTTGGAGGAGCAAATGCAACAGGGGTGTTTCTGCAGAAATAAAATACACGTATATTTTTATTTCCTATTCTCTTACATAACCTTGCTATTAATTTGAAACTCTCCAGGCATTCCGCAGATGATAAAAAAAGAGAGAAGTTATTTCTAGAAAGCTGAGCAGTTCTCATTTCTTCGATTTTCAAACTAAACATGTCAGCTGAAGCAGAACGGTGTAACCACACTCTGCTTCGGTGACAGGGGAGCAGCAAGGCCAGCAAGTGAAAATAAAGGTCAAAGAAATTTCCAGAAGAAGATGTGGCCGTAGGCCACCGATCGCAGGGCTTGGCATGCAGCAGGAAGGCCGATGTCGTGAAGGGAAAAGCGCTCAGCAGTGTGAGTGGCAGCCCATGGTCTCCACTCCTTGCTTGATGCTGAATTTAGCACTTATCTGTATGGTTTGCTCCCAGCCGTCCCCTGCGTTTCCACAGGACGGCACCACTATTAATATATATCCTGGTGTAACTCAGCACCACGTACTCCACACCTATTGTTCGGATTTGCTTATACCCACTGAAAGTTTGTGGCCTTCCGGGCTTAATCAGCTGCACAAGTGAAAAAATGTTGCTTTAATTAAGGATTGGTAGGCGGCATACGGATGAAAAGTGTCACAGATAAAGAGAAATGGTGTAATAATCCCACAGGCAGTACTTACTTCTCTTACATCCGCCTCTCTTCTAGCTGGCCATCTCTCCGTGGACCTTCCCACACTGTGTGTGTGCGTATACGGACATACCGCCACCATGGACGATAAGGAGGAAGACTGTCACACAGTTATTTTCCCCTTCAAGACCCTTTCCCAGAAACCGTGTCAGCTGAATAAACATTCCTCCCCACTCAAAAAATGAGGAATGAACTCGTGACGTTGATAAGGGTGGGATCCTTCTCACTGACCCGCAGATGCTCACAGTTCAATAGGGCCAGTGCGTCGATGAGCCCATACGCCTTAAACCTCTGTGCTTTTGCTATATAGTTCTTCTGAAAATATGAAAAAAAACCCTGAAAATAACACTTTAATGTTGTATTTGTAATACTGGGTATTTATGCAGTTGCATTGCATAAACAGTGTATTTGAACTGAGGGATATTTTCTCATGGATAGCAATAACTAGTGTGCTCACAGCACTAAGTTTTTAAAGGTAGTTACTGTTACCCATTCTGAGCAGGGAGGTTGAATTAAATGATCTCCAGAGGTCCCTCCAACCTCAAGCCTTCTGTGGTTCTGTGAATTCGTATTTTCCTGTGTCACTCTGTCTTCAGAGCTTGTGAGAGGAAGGTTGTGTAAAGCTGCTCCACCTGCAGCAGAGCTGGGTGCTAGAACCAAATACAGAAACCTTTATTCTGAAATGGTCATTTACCATGGAGTTAGGCCACCTCCTTACTGCTCTCCATTTGGTTTCACACGTACACCACTAAAGTCTGGTTCAATTGAACTACTACGTACAGCTGTTTTAGCAAGCTTTAGCTCTGAAGTCCCCAGATCGAGTTTATTAATTCTCCAGAGACTTATATTGGTGCCACTCAAGGGAACTTAGCCCATAAGAGAAAGGTATGTTAATCTTTTTATTGTTATATAGAGAAATTAAAATACATGGATTATTACACTTGCCTCATAATTCTGTATGGCTGCATGCAAAAAATGACAATAAAAATGAAGTCATGCTTTTTATAAAGTAACTACTAGGATAATTTTATGTGAGTAACTACTATTTAGGATATATTTAAGATAGTAAGAAATTCTTAGCTGACTACTTCAGCATACTGTATTAATCAACTTGGGCGTAATTGTATGATGGCCCAAAAGTCAAACTTTTCCTTAAGTTTCCTGACCTTGACCCGAAGAAAATGTTATAAAAAAAAATCAGATTGAGTTTCTTCAAGGCAACAGTTCCTCTTACCTAAACATACCTTTGAAATGGAGAGAAAGAGCTTGCTGATAAATGTTTCAACACCATACTTTATTAAAACAAGTTATTTCTGTTGTTTACTATGTGGTTAGTCCATGATGAAAAGCAGATCTTCACCAATACATTTTTGTGCAAATTCCTTACCTTTCTGTTTACAAAAGAAAGTGAAGTACCTTTCAGTGGTATTTGTCACAGAGCACTAGCAGCCAACAATGCGCACTGTCAACTGCTCAAGGTTTCACTTCCTAATTAACTTTTCTAGAAGCAAAAGAACTGTCTAAAAACACAGAGCTCTCACATTCGCCCTCCTGCCCCTCCGTCCTATTCATCGGCAGCCCCACGGCTGTGGCCACGGTGAGCAACAAAGTCCTGCAGGAGGGTCCCCGCAGCCCCAAACATCAAGGGGGTAACCTGAGCAGGCTTCCTACATGACAAATTGGTTATCTGCTTTAGCTAGGTCTCTCTTTTAAAAGGGTACAATTCAAATGCAATTCTACCAGTTTGCTAATATTTTTGCAAATATTTTTCTGAAATATGTATCCTTTTTATTTGTTTAGATGTTTGTTTATCTATATATGCATATAGATAACTTTCTGTTCCAATTCCATGTTTTTTTCTAGGCTTGTACTGTCCTCAGCTATAAAGCATCTTTTATTTCACTGAACAGCAAAAATACTAAACATCACTGAAATTATGGAGATCTATTATTATTATTATTGTGATCTATTTGAATTTGAAATTGATCTATTTGTATCTATTTGAATCTGATAAACAGAAAAAACAATATCCAAGGACTAGTTTGCAAATACCATTATGCTTACATTTACAAAATGGTTTGGATTTGAATGATTCAAAATGTAAGTCAGTACAAAATCAGGCATGAATTCTTTCTATCTCAGACACATTCCCTATTTTTTCTAATTGTTCATCCTGGATTAACTTTTGAGTCTTAGGTATGCCTTTTAGAGCACAGCTTGTTTGCAATCGCTATTAAAACCTGAACCAGCTGAGATGTCCTGAACACAGATGTTACATCCATGATTTGGCCAAGTTTCCACAAACAAGCACTGGCTCAGTCTCTTCTGAGCATGAAAATCTCTTCTCAGTATCATGGACATATGTGACCCCTCAGCTGGACTGGGCTCATAGGAGCCTTACAGTGATTTAAAAAGTGGTTTGCGTCGAGTCTCAACAGCACATGTAACCAACATGTTTTGATTTTTCTACTTCAAGTGACTCTCTTGTCAGGGTGATAGTCAAATGTTCATTGTGTTATAGCTTGAATGTCTCGAGATGACTGCAGATTGCGAAGCTATTCTGAATCAAGGTATTTGACACAGAAACCACCTGGGTGGTTCAATGACAAAATGATAGACTCATCAGCTGAACAGACTGCTCTCAGGTGATGTTAGCTGGCAGGTATCTCAAAAGAAATAGTGCACGTCTGCACAGCATTGGCAATTTACTGTTTACGGGTCTGACTCCTACCCTGGTGATGGCATTTATTTCACAAATCAGTGTAATGAGTGGCACGTAGCCGCACAGCTCAGGAGCACAGCTAATGCACAAGGGGGAATGAAGGCCAGGAGCAACATGAGGTCCCGCCAGGATCCAGGTGCTCCTGCAGGAATCACATTGCAGCTTATGGTGCCTCTCCCAGCTATGCTCCCACACGGATGATGCCTCGTTGGCCACTCATAACATCGCCACTGTTTTTACAGTAGAAGAAGCAATGACACTAATAACCACTAATCCTCCCAAAGGCCTTCTGGTCCCTTGCCAGGTCAGCTCTAATTGACTGTGACTGTAAGAAAGTAAAACTTGTGAGGACTGCACGGCAGCATCAGTTACATTGCACAGTAAACCTTGCACATGCAAGTCCAATCTCCTAAAATCTGCCCGAATAACTGTTTAAAAAACGTATTCTCACAGCAGACACTGACAGTCTGCTTAGGAAACCATGACCAGTAAGTGACTGTGCAAGTAACAATCTACTTTCAAATATGCGTGTTTCATCAGCAAAGCCACAGATATAATATCTTAATTGTAAGCCAGAGAGATTGAGATGCCAAATAATATCAGATATCTTGGGATATTGTGCTCTAAATTGTATTTCCCCTCCAAAAAGTAAATGGGTCGCTCTAAGTGGACACACACCGCTTTACAGCCATGTCTGGCCTAGGTACCTCAAGCATTTGAAAACGGCCTCGTTCTCTGTGCCTGAAACCAAAGGCCGGACACACAGTGAAGATTAATAACATGATTCCTTTATATAATAAAGTAACGTTTATAGAAGGAAATATAAGGAGTGTATTAACAGCAGGAAATCCCATTTGCACTGGGACACGTCCAGATGGAGGTTCCTAATTGCAAACTATTGCAATGCAAAGTGCAGTGGGGAGCACTGAAACTGAACAAGCTAAATGAAGTCAGTGAAGGCACTTCCTACTCTGAGATTTCAGAAGCAGGACATCTGTTAAGATAAACAGGAAAGCCTACAGAAGTAAACAGCCTGCTGGGGAGCCCACTGATTAAACATCTCGTGCTTGCTGTGCAGGATCTTCCTGCGGATTCTGTTTTTAAAAAGACACTTAAAAATGGATATGAATTACCTGGGATTTCTTCACAAATATACGTCTATTTCCATACCTGCAGGGTCATATTTTTGAGACCCCTCAAGTTATCTGAGAACGAATAAGTAAGGTATGGCTCCTCTGTCCCCTTGCTGTGAAAGGTAGCTGGATAAACACCCATGAATTCCACCTCAGCTACTGGGCTTAATCTAGGGAGATTAGGCAAGTCTGTGGGTTTTTTGCTCATGGAAGAGTTGCATGCACAAAAAGTGGCCGTGTCATGTAATCACACTCCCTGTCTGGCACCAAGCAATGCTTGACTGCAGGTTCAGGGCAGATGCACCCTGTAATGTAATGCCGTGCTAGGTTGCAAGCAAAAACCTGGGATGAAAAGGCTGTGCCTAGCAGCCAGCACACAGAAATTCCTGATCTCAGCAGCCTGCCATGCACCACACGGCGCATGGACAGCGCCAGCCCTCGCGCACATGAGCTTGACCAGGCATCCAGGCAGAGGACAACTGCTAGTGCCCTTGAACACCCTCACCCCGACAGCCACTCTTGTTTTGAAGACAGGTAACTAAATCTTGTTGGTATAGTTTTCCTTCTGAAAAAATCCAACTGCTCAGCAAAATAAATGCAGAGAGAATATTTTTATTGGCTAAAATGTGGATGTTCGGATTAGAAAATACTGCTTTTTTTGCTACAGATCTGTAGCCCTGGACCCTCACACTCATTTTCTCCTCTGGAGATAAAGCTTCATCTCTCTCTTTCATCTCCTCAAAGGACCGTTCTGTCAGATAGCAACTAAACAAAGAGCAGCAGGTCCATCTAAAATGCTAAATGCACATTTGGAATTCCCTAGTGTTTTTTCATCAAGGGGAAATCCAATCCTTTCCATCTGAAATGAGACAGAGAGGCTGACTGTGCCCGTCCTAGGCCATCGACGGGGTCCCACAGCCTCTGCCCACCTCGGGATGGGGGCTGAGCCGGGATCTGGTTAGACACAGGATTGCCAGGGCCGCTGTCCTGGGCAGAGGCTGGAAGAGAAGGCAATTTCCAGGGCAATACTGCCCAATTCTTGCATCGGCAAGGCAGCCTCGCCAGCGACCCCCTGCTATTGCCAGGGGGTTAGGGCTCTCTTTCTTTCTTCCCATTGCATATTGTAGTTTTTGAGGTTTTTAGGGCTTTGGACTAACATTCTTATATTTTGAAGAGGGTGCTGGGGGCACAGAGGGAGGGTGAGTACATCCAGATGCTCTTTTGGGCTTTTCAAGACACAGCATTTATTGCTTGGGTTTTGCAGTTGTGGGAGGAAGGGAAACTGAACCCAAATATTCTGTTACTGTCATAAACTCCTCTAATTCTCCCACTTTGAATACTTCTAAAATTAGGGCCACGCACCATTGCCTCACTATATCCTTGTCACTCTGCTCTTTATAGCTATTCTATATGAGGCTGTTCTACAGTTTCTGTCATCATTAAAGGGTTTCATGACAAATGGGTTATAAGCCTGAACCTTTAATCCTTCCTATTCATGCAAGCGTAGAAACCCCAGGGAACGCGAGCATTGTATTCTCACGGAGGCGATTCTCTCCGTAGGAATCTTTTTCCCCTGAAGATATTCAAAATCCACTTCACCAAGGGCAGCTTTCTGAGGGGAGGTCCCTATAACGCCTCCATGTGAATCTTCACTGTAATGAAGTTGTTATGGATAACAAATGCTTCCCTGCGTAGGACAAAATCCCTGCCCGCAAGGAAGCCAAACAGCAAAAGTCCGGTTGCCATTAGGCCATGCTGAGCAGATGATATACTCCAAATGCTACATATGGAAACCCTGTTAGTGCATCGCCATGTAAAAATATAATATCCATCTTGGCTTCTTTTTATTATTTCCTGGTCCATAACAGGATCTAAGATATCCTTTCATCCTTCCTAGAGATCACATTAAAGAGCCTCACGTCCCTCCCACCCTAATCCTTGAGAGCAGAAGCAGGGATAGGCAAGATTCTCAGATCAAAAATACTCATCAGATGAAGAGAAAAAAAGCAAAACACCAACCAGCAATTTCATAGTTAAAAAAAAATGAAATCATGATTAAGATCTTCAAGCAGTCTACATAATAAGATGCAATATAACAAAATAACTATGGAGTTACGATGAAAGCATTTTAATGGCTGGGTCCCAGATTTGATTAAAGTTATTTTAAAGACACATTATGTGTTTTTCACCCCCTGATGCCCCAAAAAGACAGGGTTAGGTTTCCTAACTATAAATTATGAATTAATATTTACATTTATATTGTAAGTTTGAATTATAAATTTATTTAAAAATCTCAATCTTTCTGGTTAGTCTTATTCCTATAAGCAAGTTTATGGGTGCATTAAAGCAACTCAATACTTCCGGACCTGGCCAAAAAGCTGAAATGGCTTTGCATCAGATTGGCTGCATCTGAATGGTGCAAAGTGCCTAGAGCATGCTTGTAATTTTGACCTTAATTATTGTTTATGGAGTGTGTGAGAGGATGGAGAGCCCCAAATCCCAACGTCTAAAATTTTCATCATCAATTCTCTCCTCACAGTAGTAGCATATGGGACAAGCAAGACAGACCCTTGGCCAGTAGGTGAAAGACTGTGGACAGCAGAATCACCCCTAAGACCCGAGGGATTTTATAGTTTAAGCTGCCATTCCATGCACAGTGCTGCACAGGCAGCAGAGTTAATGTCTGTTTTCCTACAGTCATTTGTCCTTTGTCCCCCATTTACTTCTTTTCCCCAGCAAAACAGTCCAAGTCTCCCTCTCTGCTCTCTCAGACATCCCAAAGAAAAAGAATGAAAGGGGTTGACTCTTTGGGCAGGGTGTACATGGCATTTGAACAGTCTGTTATTCCCAAATGAAACAGAGCAGGCTGGTCTTCTAGGCATTTCTGCATCGTGGGTGTTTATCTTAGACATTCATTTCAAATGAAATGAGTATTCTCAAAATTTTTAGGAATGCAGCATTGGTGAGCTACTATTTCTCTCAAAACTGAGGGAAACTGGCTAAACATAAATTACAAATTTGAAACATTTAAACAGCCAGGAAGCATCATAATTAAGTTTGTCTGCAAAACACTTAACAAGTATTTTACTACTTTTTATTGGATATGGGTATTTTTCACAGGGTGCCTGTCCCATTTAATTCCCAGGAAAGACCTGCTTTAGAAACAGATCCAAATTATAAAAAGGTAGATTGTTATCACTAGCGCTGCTCTTTCCTGCAGAAGCTGAAAAATGAGTGATGCAGGAAACTGAAGAAGAATGGAGAAGTTCATGGCTGAAACCATGGGCACTTCTTCAAGGCCAGATGTTTCACATGTGGTCACTAATTGTGTTGCCTTCATTTTCTGAATGCCTGGCTGACGATCTTGGCACTTGATTCTTAAGCATTCCCAGATACAAGTCACTGGGAGCTTTCTAAGTCTATCTAATGCTTCGAACTCTCAGAAGGGGCAACCAAAATAATCATGGTCATTCTCAATTCCTGTCCATTTTTACCAGTCCACTTCTAAAACTTGGATCACAGAATCACAGAATCACACAACCACAGGATAGTTAAGGTTGGAAGGCACCTCCAAAGATCATCTCATCCGACTCCCTCTGCTCCAGCAGGGACACCCAGAGCACGTGGCACAGGGTGGCAGCCAGGCGGGGTTTGAAGATCTGCAGAGAATGAGACTCCACAACCTCTCTAGGAAGCCTGTTCCAGGGCTCTGTCACCTTCACACGAAAGTTCTTCCTCACATGGAGATGGAACTTTCTGTGTTTCAACTTGTACTCATTACCTCTTGTCCTGTCACTGGCCACCATCGAGAAGAGTTTGGCCCCATCGTCTTTACATTCTCCCCTCAGGTATTTATACATATTGATCAGATCTCCTCTTCTCTAGGCTAAACAGGCCCAGCTCGCTTAGTCTTTCCTCATAAGATAGATGCTCCAGTCCCTTAATCATCTTTGTTGCTCTATGCTGGACCCTCTCCAGAAGTTCCACTTCCTTCTTGTACTGGGGAGTCCAGAACTGCACCCAATACTCCAGGTGCGGCCTCACCAGATATGAGGAGAGGGGCAGGATCCCCTCCCTTGACCTGCTGGCAACGCTCCTCCTCATGCAGGCCAGGATCCCATTGGCCTTCCTAGCCACGAGGGCACATTGCTGCCTCGTGGTTAACTTGTTGTCAATCAGGACTCCCAAATCCCTCTCCGTGGAGCTGTTTTCCAGCAGGTCAATCCCTAATCTGTACTGGTGCCTGGGGTTATTCCTCCCCAGGTGCAGGACCTTGAACTTTTTCTTGTTGAACCTCATGAGGTTCCACTCTGCCAACCTTTCTAGGTCCCTCTGAATGGCAGCACAGCCCTCGGGAGTGTCGGCCACTCCACCCAGTTTGTTATTGTCCACAATCTTGCTGAGGGTGCACTCTGTGCCCTCGTCCAAGTCATTGATGAACAAGTTGAACCGGGCCCAGTACTGATTCCTGGGGGACACCACTGTCCACAGGCCTCCAACCAGACTCGGCCCCATTTATCACCACCCTCTGGGCTCTGCCATCCAGCCAGTCCTCAATCCACTTCACTGTCTACTCGTCCAGTCCACACTTCCAGAGCTTTCTGGAAATGGGAAAATCCCTATAGGAAGAGGATATTACCCTATCACAAAATCCACCATTCTAACCATGCAAAAATTAATGTGATGCCCATTACCAACCCTAGAGAACGTACATAGAAAATCTGCCTGTCATCGGAGCAGGGGTTGAATGCCATGTGGTAAATAGGGTATGGGGCCCACTATGTGAGCAATGAGCAACACAGCCATGTTAATAGCTGCTCAATAATTAAGAAATATTTATTGGGTGTGCAGAAGAAAGCAGCGGTTCTGTGGGAGATGAATAATGTGATAAAGTATTTTCAGCCTGCGTGAGGAGGAAAAAAAGGAGAACAAATGAAAACAAAGTGACCTTAATATTGACATTTCTTACCTACAGAGCACTTCATTATCTTTACAATGTTCCTTGATCAATTATTTAATTCAAGTCTATAAGACCAAAGGAGAAAACTCAACAGAACATGGAATTTCCTCCTATTTTGGCTCTGATTGGAGTATTTTAACAAGTATATGCTGCCCTATCCTTTGCTTCAATGCCCATCTCATCCTTCCCTGCTCTCCCAGACCTGTACTGGCCTACTCCCCTCCTCTCTGCATCCCTGGCTTATGAACTGGGGGACAAAGCAAATCAAGGAATGTCGAGTTAGAAATGCATTGTGAAGGTTTTAGCTGAGCCTTTTATGTCATGAAGATAACCAAGAGTGCAATCACAACACAAAGTTCAAATTTCAAGTCTTCATACCAAATACTGGCTTATTTTTTTTTCCAAAATACCAAAATAGAAAAAGAAAAATAAATAGTTTTTATGAAATTATTTCTTAAACCTGAAAAACTGTTGCTAGAAACTTTCTCCAGACAACTCTCTCCCTACATTAAGCAAGTAATCTTAATTTGGATGGAAAATTAAAAAAAAAAAAAAAGAGCAAAAAGTGGTCAAAGTTTTGCAAAATTCTCCAGAAAACAAGACTGAAAAGATGTAGCATCACCAGCCCTGTCTATAATAGCAGTTAAATATAGCAGTGCATAAAAACCATAAATTATTTCTTCAAATATATCCTGTGCAAGATATCTTGCACAATACAATACAGTTGAACTGTAGAAGTGTCTTTTATAAGCAAGAGTGTTTAAGAGGCATAAATGCTAATTTTTTTTAGGACCACATCTTTAAATTAGAATCCAATTATGTCTAATTTTAGCTGAGAAAATGGCTAGAATGTTTACTTGTGAAATGCCAGAAAACTTATCCAATGTACAGTGCTGTAAATTACTAGAGATTGGCTGCATCTTCCATATAAAACCAAAGATACCCTTTCAGAGCAAAGCTTAGCCTTAAAATTGTCAAGGTGTTTGGGCCTTCAGGCATTTTTATCAGCCACTGTTATTTCTTATTTCTTGCATATACAAACTCAGCTAGTAGAAAAGGAGCTTCAGTTCTGCAAACTTAATGAGTATTAGAAAGATAGAATCCCTGATCCACAAGGTTACCAACTAACTGTATTTCTATCTGAAATCATTACATGTGGGTATTTTCCCCCTTTATACTGGTAATTAGTGGGTATTTTCCCCCTTTATACTGGTAATTAGTTCTTCTCTGATCAAATTCACTTGCTTTTAAGTGTCTTGATTATTATATGGCGCTCACTAATTCAAAAAAATCCCAGATAGAAAAAATATATATACATTTAGTTGTGTAACAGAAATTAAAGGACTTTGATGTAGTCACTATTGATAGGAAGTAAAGAAAATACATTTCTTCATTAAATCATTTTCACAAAGTCTTATATATTTCATCAAAATTGACCATTAGTGTTATTTCAAAGACACGCCTGTGGTTTCTGCTAACTACTTTTTACACAACCATCATTTTATAATATAAACCAATGACTTGGTGATAAAGTACACCAGTTGGAAACATAAACAGATGCATTATGGATAACGTAAGTACTGCTTTTTCTTCTACAAATTCACTCTACGTCACTTAAAAGGAAGAAATCAAAGGAACTTTATGTTTAATGTTATTTAGATATTCAGGATATGCCTAAACTTAGCAAATTAAAGCATTTACAATATTCTGTGCTACAGAATATGGAACTTTGGGTTCAAAAATTAAATGAGATGGAAAATGCTTATGATCCCTCGATAAGCATAGCTAGGAATGAATTGGCACGTGCAAGGGAAAGAAAAGCCAAAAACAGCAAGAGTTGTGCTGTGCAGAGCTTTTGTAATGACTTTGTGGCCCTATTTCCCAGATTAAGTTTCCAGTTTCTGAAAATCAGACCAACAAAGAAATACAAGAAAACTATTTTGTAAAATCAAATTCTTCTGTAGAACTATCCAAATGTTTTTATAACTCTCCAGTGGTAAATGCAGACCCAATCCTAAAATACATACACAAACATGTAACGTTACCTGCAGATAACACCGTTGTCCATAGCAGGGCCTTGAGTGAAAGTGACATTCCAGTTGTGCCAAAGAGTTTGGTCGTTTGCTAGTACGAATGATCTCATATTCAGGTCTTTTTAACAACAGCTCAGGCCTTTCCTACTACATATTTAAAAAAAAAAAAAAGTTTCCATAATTAATCTTCCTTTGTGCTGTAGCAAGGGATGAGTTGCTAAATTTCATCAAAGGAGGTGTTTCAGTATTCGAAGCATTAAGCGCCAACTAGTGAAAATTAAATTGAAGATCTGACGTGCAGCTCCGAACGTGCTGCTTTTTCCCTGCAGCAGCAGATGTTGCCCCCATCTTGCTGGGTGGACCAGCACCACGAGCAATGCCCTCAGTGGCCAGGGTACTTCTTGGCCTCTGCCTGGCAGGAGGCACCACACGGCTCTGGGGCAGAGATAAGGGCAGCAAGAGGTAGAAAGCACCTAAAATAATTCCCTGCTCTTTAATGTGGTCAACTCTTCCCCCATTAACAGCTACACATACTGCTCTCACAGGGGAATTTCAACACAGTCTCATTTTTTGAAAGGAAAAACCCTAGGCACCAGCAATGTGATTTTTTATTTCTCTGGATAGGCTCCAGTAGCTGTCTTTATGAAATGTCCTTTTAAGTACAGACCCAAGAACAGCACCTTTCCGGCGAGTCTTTCCCAATGGAGAATGACTTTCAACAGAATCCTCCATAGCTTCCTTGTGCTCGCGATGAGACGTTACCTGGGGGAGGTCGTGAAGAAGATGGTGCCAGACTCTTCACAGCAGAGTGCTGAGGGAAGGCAATGCATGACAGGAATAAAATAAAGGAAGAAAGCTCCAACCTTGATCTTAGGAGGAAAAAAAAGTGTCACTTAGCAAATAATTAAGCCTTGCTACAGGTTGTCCAGAGAGGTTTTGCAGGCTCCGTTCTTGAAGGTTTTCAAGACCCAACTGGATAAGGCCCTGAGCAACCTGGCCCTGTTTTGAGCAGGAGGTTGTGCTAGAGAGCTTGTGAGACCTCATACCAGCTCAGTTATGTTATGATTCTGTGAAGGGAAGGACTGGTGTTCACCAGAGTGATTAACAGTGGCAAAACCTTCCTCGTTTTACCACTTCAGCAAATAATACACAAAATGTTGGTGCCATACCAGTGCTGTTGGAAGCTTTGAATAACTTATAGGTCACTCCAAACCCATTAGGAGATCCAGGCCAAATCTATCTTCGAGGGAGAAATATCGTTCCTGCAATCCTTTCCAATTGAGACCTAATAATGTCATTTTTGCCTCTACCTAATAATGTCATCTTTGCCCTAACTCATCCAGGTCTTTGTTTTGCACTGACAAAGCAAAACCCACTGCTCTTGGCTCATGCTGCTTGGCGCTGCACCAAGAACTGCAGAGCAGCTCACTCATCCCGGCACTGGCCTCGTACGTAGGTGGGTAAAGTGAAAATTATCCAAGCCTCAGGGCAAACAACAAACTGAATTAGCCAGCAATGTCCGTAGGGATTGCTGTTAGGGAGAAGCAGGAGCTACATATACGAGACCTTATATACCTTTGAGTGAACAGTAAAATAAGCAATACTTGGAAGCTTTTAAAATGCCCCCACCCTGCACAATGGTTGACATCAGGGCAGATGAATCAGAATTCTGCCGCTAATCTGTTGTTCATCTGATGAGCAGGTATATTTCTTTCCTTTTAGCTATTTCAGCTAATTGTGTTTTTTTAAAAATACACTATATATGATGCTATGTATGTCTATCTATAATGATCTGGGGGCCACTTGGCATCAGTACAATTCCAGTGCAATACAAATCCATTGTGTTATACATGGAACTTGTGTATTTTTGTTTGCTTTCCTTTTTAAACATTTTGATAGAAACAAAATGAATATAATAGAATTCAAGGATGCAAATATTTTTTAAAAAAATCGTACATTTTGCTATTGTTTTTTCTGTGTCAGGTAGAGTTGTGGAAGAATTTTTCCAAAATGACATTTTTTCTATGGAGACAATAGAAATTGTGATCAAAAAAAGCTATTTGCTGTGTTTACAATTTTTCAAAGAGCCATCATAGATAAATAAATTGTTGACTTTCACCCTCATACCACACATCCACTTACTTACATAATCCAGAAGAAAAATCTCAAGGAAGGCCAGAATCTCCAGTTAACATCAGTGCTTCCTTGCCTCCCTTTCTTGCCTCCCATGAAAAAACCTTGAGGCAATTTCTTGCACTAAGTCTCAAGAAACTCAGCTATAAAGGAAACTGTCTCTACACAGTGTAATGAGGCAGTAATGGGAAAGGAAGGAAGTTCCAAAAAATACAGAATAGTCACAACCAAACACTGAAAGAATATGAGCGTGTTTGTGACTATGAAATACCTAGTTAACTTTTAAACCAAAGAAGCAGCAAAGGAATAAAATGGCTAATTTTAAGCTCTTATGTTAATTGCTTAATGAAGAGTGGCAAGGATCTATGCAATAAGGTCATTTTATATTAAGAACAAACAGTGCCCTCTGTGGTTTAACAGGAAATGTGGTACTGGTTTCTTCTGCATTGTGTTTTTAAACACAGAAGCTAAGAGCACCCCAAATTGCCCTATTTAGTATAATCACTTAGCTGGATGAAAATCCTCAGTCATTTTAGCATGCTTACCTCAGGAATGCAGATTACAAGTAGCAAACAGAAAGTAATCCACAAATAGCTTTAGAATCCTGTTTGAAAAATTGGCCTGTGAGCAATGTGGGTCTAAAAGCCAAGTGAGTACATTATGATCCAAAAAAGTGAACGATTTTTTTAAATGATTTATGTAAACTAGAGAAGAAAAACTCAGTTTAAAACAAACTTGAACATGTATTGTTGATACAATCACATTTTAGAATACGTTAAGTGTTCCAAATGGCCCTCAGATCAATTCTGGGAAGTAAACAAAGCTCAGCTTTCAATGAGATTTAGGTTTTAAAACACAAGAAATTAGGTATAGGTTAATTCAAACATTCATTAAATCCAGACTGCCGTGAGTTATATTCCGTAGTCTAAAGTGATGACTAATGCGGATAATGGTCAAGCTTATGCAATCTGTTACAGATAATATGTTAAGTGAAACAGTTTGCACTAACTCTAAAATAAAGGATCTTTCTAGTTAACAAAAGAGGCAAAATTAAAACATCATCTGAAACTTGTATTTCATTCTATATTGGAAATCAGAGAGTGTGTCTGCATTTTGTGCACACACACACACACACACACACACACACACCACGTTAATAGATGCCAGATGGGAAGCGTATTTGACGTCCAGTTTACTTCCAGAGATGCAAACACAAGGGTCTTGCAGCCGTGCTCAGACAGGAGCACGCAGTGTGTCCCCAGCTGCTGCAGGGCACGGCACCGTCCGGGCAACAGCAGCCCCCGGAGCCAGGAATTTGGGAAGTGCTCTGGACAGGGAGGTGCAGGACACGCTTGGGCCAGGTCCTTGGGACACGCGTGAATGGTGGGAGGAAGAAACAGCCAAAATCCCTTCCGTCCCCTGTCAGCAGACACTTCTCGCGCAGCTAGGAATTTTGACCCATAAAACATTTGGGGATTTGAAGGAGTTTCTTCACATTTCCTAGCCCACTTGCTTTTTTCCTCATTCCAGCTGCCCTTTTCTTCTGTTGTCCCCAGTTTCAGCCCGCAGGAAATGCATAATGTCCTCTCAGGATCCCAGCCATGTGTTTTGCCACTATTAGCATCCAGAAAAGTCCTCTTTGATGCCATTTTACTCATGGTACGCTCCAGAAGTCCTAATCATGGACCAAAGCCTCAGTGGACACCGTCCAAGTGGAAAGAAGATGCCCTGTGCCCAAAGAGCCTGTAGTCCTGGCGGGTGGTGAAGGGAAGCCTGGAGGCAGCCTGGGCAGCTGGAGCTGCAGCCCTCGCTGCACCGAGCCCCCCTCAGCTCTCAGGTCACTGTGGCAAGGAAGACCCTTTTTCCAAAACTGTAAGACACAATTTCTAACCTGCTATTGTGAGAGATACAGGGACAATCAGAACCATGTCCAGCTACGTTTCAGAGGTTAGTCATCTGAAGCATCAGTGTGCTATTCTCCCAGACACAAAGCAGGAGTAATGAGACAGGTTTACAAACAAGAACGCTATTATCATACTTCATTGATGGCTGTTTGTAAAAGACTCAGAAGATGTAAAGAGTAATATAGGCACTGAGTGATATTATTAGTGTTTCAAAAGCTACTTTGGCTTTTAGGCTTGATACATTTACAGCATGCAAAAAGCCAGCTCCCAGTACTTGGTCCTGCAATTGGAAAGCCATTACTGGCAGAGAGTGAAAAATGAACTCACAAGTATCTATCAAAACAATTACATTAATGCAGCAATCTTGTATTTGTAAAGTATTATAGCGTAAAGTATTATTAGAGTTAGCTGGCTGTCTGGGATGGATATAGGAAGATGAAGAAATTAAATATTTACTTTACTATCCTGGGTGTCACTTTTGTTATGATATTTGGGTGCAGAGAGTTTTCTGGCTGGGCTTTTCTATAAACTCAGCATTGCAGGGCGCAGCTCAGACCTGTATAAATAATCCTCAAAAGCAGTTTCACTTTGCTGATTACTGTTTATATAGGTACACTTACATGGAACCTCTTGCTAAATTATCTGAGTACCTCTTCATTCACAGGCACGCAGCTTCAGCACGTCATCCCCATGACACCTGGGAGCATTTCCCAGTTCCTGGGAAACCAAACTGGGATTCCCACCTAATTGCATCCCAACTGCACGCCTGGACAAGCCCAGGCAGACACATCTGTGGCCCCACACTCGTGTCCAGCACACGTGGGAAAGGCAGCTGGCACAAAGGCAGGAGGCAGCCAGCGTGTGGCTTTGAAACGGGTGGAAACACCAGAGCCCACCCTCCAGCTCTGTCCCAGCCACAGGCCGTCACACTGCCTCAGGGCAGATCCAGCTCTCCCTGGTGCAGTGCTTGATGTGCTTGAGCTGGTCTGAAAAGAGCACGTTGAAATTGCTAGTCCGGGCTTCCGATTTTGCAACAAGGTGCTGGTTTCGCAGCCCAGCCTTTTCTGTGTTCCCTGCCCTCTTCTCCGATGGGCACGTGGTTTTGGTGGAAAGCCTGGTGTTGTGACTACATTAACACTCTCAGGAAAAGTGCATTTTTAATCATAAAATAAAGCTCTTAAAATGAGGTGAGACTGGAGGACACTCAGCCGAAGGAAAAATATTCCAACTTTGAACTGTTGTGGCAATGTTTCACAGGAGTGTAAAGCACCTCCTGTCTTAACTTGTATGTGTGGCTGCATTTCCTAGCAAGACCTTATTTTCTGTGGTGCCAGCATCACGCTCAGGACACATCCCCCTGTGAATAGGATACGCTGAGAATATCTTTCCTTTAAAGATACATAGGAAGCAAATGTGTTACAAAGAGAAAAACAAAAGTTTCTTAGCTTACTGTTCCATATTTGTGCAGAGATCAAAACAAAGTCAAAACAAACAAAAAAGTCACAAAATAGAAGCATCTTAGAGGTAGAGATACGTAATCAGCTTATTTACAGCAATTTGGGTAATAATGTGGACACTCTAGCTCAAAAGGGAGAAAGAATATTTTCTTAACAGATCTATTATTTATAAAATTAAATTATCATCTTGTTGAAGCCTCAGACAACACAGTGAAAAGCCATCCTGTAGGTCTAGTGAGAGTAATGATGTAACTTGTTTCCTAAAGAGAACCTAAGACATTATTCTATCATTAATCTCTAAACATATGTCTTTACAAGCTAATTTCAAATTTTCTCATGAATCACATATTTAAAATGGTTTCCCATGATCTCACAGAACTGCACTGTGGTACATTAAAGTGTGTTTTAACCAGTCTTCTTTGTATATGCACGTATGCCCATCTGCACATGAGGAGAGCCAGTTCATGTCACAGAAAAAAAAAATCATACCAAATCCCAGCATGTGGAAAGAGCTATTTAATCACATCTGTTTTTTTATTTCTGACCATGCAGGACTCTTTCCTACAGCAAAGCTTTCTTGACACTACCAGGTACTTTAGTAGTCTCAAATCCCAGTCCAGTGATGACCTTCAAGTGTTCCCCTACAAATGCAGATCTGCAGCTTAACATATTTCATAGTGATCATTTCTGCTGCATGATCATGAGATGAAAACCATTTTATTACTTCTTGCAGCCCTCCAGTGTGGTTTACTAGATGCTACACACCAGAGGCCTGTTAAATTCCATGAAGTTTTCAGAGGCATTAGGAAGTCTTCTGTAGCAAAGACAAAGGTGGAGAGCTGCTCTCTTGAGCAGCATTCACCTGCCTGAATCGCAGGACTATCCTTTTTCTTCCTATAGTCCCTATAGGACTACAGCCTTCCTGATTCCTAGATTTCCTATAGTTCCTTATATGGTAAACCTGTAGCATTCGTCCTTCATCTTCTAACTTCTGTAAGAAAAGAAGGTACAGACAAGAGGCACTTTCCTTTCGAAACCCCAGTTCATCTCTTCAGCATAACTATATGTATATATACGCATGATCGCTGTACAGTTCTACGAGAAAAGATAAGTAAGTAAAGACTTAAAATCCTAACTTCTAAAATAAACACATGGAGCCCCTGTGTCATGCACTGGAAGGTATGCTTGCTAGTCTTTTACACCTTCTATCTCCCTACACCTACACGTGATATCCTGTCTGTACGTTCACGGGTGTCATTAATTTCTTCAGGAGGTTACCTAGCAAGACAGTGTCCTTTTGAGAGCTATTGCTGAGAAAGCAGAGCCCCCCGTCTCACACACCAGGCTCCCTTTCTGCATCCCCAGAAACGTGACGTTACCTTTGCCACTCTGCTTGGCCCAGAAAACGCCTCTTCCAGAGTAACCACCTGTGTCTGCTACCTACCACTCCTGATCTTCTATCATCCACAAACACCAGCAAAGGTTTCCTTCCGGATCTTCAGTTAGAAAAATTGATAAACCAGGACCAAGAAATGTAGGACACCAATAAAAATAGACCTGTGAAGTGATGACCACCCATTTATTATGGCACTATGTCATCTAATCCAAATAGTATACTCCAGGGAAGTTGTTCTGGATTAAAATATTGCCCAACATTAAATCAAATATTTTACAAATCTTGATTTTAAAACAACTTGGAAATCCTCCCCCCATTCCTCTGCCCAAAAAAACAGCTCAGTTTCAGAGCTATTTTCCCAAAAACTATGTTTTGAGGACTAATTCTATGAAGCTCCTTCATTCTTTATTAATTGAGCCTTTTTTGTTCATGATCAATATAAAACTGAGAGGCTTAAAATTATTGAGGTTGCAGTTTGATTTTTGCTTCATCCTCCAAAACTTTGAACTGTTCCAAGACTTACTGAAAAATTCATTAATCATCCAAAGAGTTCTTGTGACGCAAATTATATGAACCTCGATTTTAAAATGTTTAGCATTTAGTAGCTGCTCAAATAACTGTTGGACTGAAAAGTGTTTCAGTATCAGCATCAGCATCTAATATGACTAATTCACATGACTTTTCCCCAAATGCATAATAGAAATACCTATTTAGCACTTCTATTGTTTCTCCATTACAGTTGACACTTTTTTCATTTCCATTCTCTCAATGTACAGTATTATTGGGATTAGTTTCGCTCCTCAGCTTCCAAGACTTTTTCTTATTGTATGTGACTCTGATGGGCATTGATTTGTTCTTCTGATTTTTTATTTCTGTTATCATGTCTTTGGATTCCTAGTTTCTTAATTATAATGATCTTCTTTTCCTCATACTTTTATTTGATATTGACTTAATAAGTAGGAAGAATACTAAAAATCTAATTTTTTTTAATCAATATAAGTTGATTGTCAAGGCTTGATCATCAAGGGCTTTTGGATAGCAAATAGAATGTTTTTAAATAAATCACACTTATCATTTTTCTCTTTGTTTTCATCTCATTGGCTTATACTTGTTTTAAGTCTTTCAGACCTTTCACACCTTCAGAGTTATTTCCAACTTTTTCATGCATTACAAAATATGTGTTTTGACATTTATTCTATTTTCACATAATAATCTAGCTATAATCTAATTATAGCCTAATCATGGCATGCAGTCCTGTCATTTCTTTTCTGTCCACTGAGTTTAGCTCTAATGTACAATTCAGTTCTGGCAGATGCTAGATTTTAAAAGATTCAGTACATCTTGAAAATCCTCCAGTGTGTTAATGCTGGCAGAATGGGACTGCCGTCTTATCATCCACATTGACACAGTGTCGGAAGGCTTTAATGAAACCCACTACCACCATTTTTCATCTGTATCATCAGTAAATTAGAACTATCTCTTGCTTTCTCACGGAAAAGTGTTTAGGATCATTTCTACAACCCGACGTGAACTGCCTGAGGAGCACGGGGCTGCAAGAAACGTTCTGAGATTCCCATACGCGGCCTTCAGCAGACTCCAGTTTTTACTTCAGTAACACCTGAATGGTCTGAATCTTTTTGTATGTCCTCTCTAGTTTTCAGCATCCCCCTTAAAAAATGTCCATTGGAGCTATATGCAGTACCCCTATTGAATAAGAATAAAACCATTGCCCATCCATGTTTGGCAGCAGGGGAGCTCAGCCCAGCTCCAAGCAGGGGCCCAGGCAGGAGCTGGGGAGTTTCCTAGTGGATATTTGTACCTGGCCAGGGAACCCCAACAACTGCTGGGAACGGAGCCGCTGACCAAGCCCTGCTCCTCTCCAGGGCACTCTGGTCTCTGATCGTAACTCTCCCCAAACTGGACTGCGAACCACGGCAGGGGAGGAGAGCAGGGAAGGGAAAGGATGCCCAGTGACGCAGACAGAGATAACAGCCTGTTTCACCCTCCCGCCATTCCCTTTCCCCTCTTGACTCTTCCTAAATAGGTGAAGTTTGGGCACTTCTGCATTCCTGGCACGCGCATCCTACGAGCAGCGTCCAGCGGTGGCAGCGCACCCAGATTTATCACCAGGTTTGCAACGCTGCCGTGTAGACATCCTTTCCCATCCTTTTGTGCCTTGGTTAATTTTAGCTCAATATCTTGACTGCATGGAAAGCGAGCGCTCATTTGTTCCCCCTTCTGCATCTTTTATCAGGCTAATCTAGTTCTTGTTCCTTACAAGGCTGGGATGGAGGCCCTGTCTGAACCTTGTGCAAGAAGTCCACTTTATGTCTGACCCTCCTCTTCCTCCATCTCGCACAGAAAGGATGGGGAGATGTTTGATGTGGGCCATCAGGGACAGCTACTCCCCAGTCCAGTTACTACTGCAGCACACTTGCCTTCTTTGCTTGCGGGTCCTGCCATTATTTGGATGGCTCCAAAATTTTGTTAAACGTGTCAAATAAAGGGAAAAACAGACATTTTCAGCTTTCATGGGTAATTTGAGGGTATAAAAATAAAGGTCACATTTTACCCATGTAACTCTCTTCTCATTGAATATCAAAGGCCTCTGACGTGCTTCTCAAAACTGCACTGAAAAAGAATTACTAATAACCAACAGTGTTAGGAGATGTTAATAGCCAGGATCTCTTCCAGCTCTCTCTACTCCATATTCATACAGACACACAGTGCACTGTGTTTCTATTCATCTGTATTTCTAGGCACAGACTAGAGGGGTTAATAGGAAATGCTCCTTTACTTAATCACAGTGACTTAAGGGTTCCTGTTGGGAAGCACAGCTACCAATACCATGAAGTAATTTTAAAGGGATAAATAAATAAATAAATACATACATGCGTAGCCCAGGGATTATTTTCATTTTGGCTCCAATTTTAATCGGGATAATGACACCCAAGAGCAGCATGGCAATGCTTTTCCCTTCATTTTGTGCCACGTTCAAGTGATGTTGTTTCATAGCTTTAACAGTCCTGTCAGCATCCATCAGCAAATCAAGACAGCCTCCAGAATGCTGCCATAAAAACACAGAGGATTTTTAATTAGAACAGGGCAGCCTTTAGCACACCAAATACATGTTAAATTGACATTTCTCACTACAAGCTCAAGCTTACCCAAGTTCAGCTGTTTCCAAATGAAGCAAATCAGGCTGAATGTGGGCTCAGCTGAACAAATGTATTTTCATAGGTTTACAGCAGCTTTTAACTTTTAATGCCATGCCTTATCCCTCCCCCTGCCTTTTTTTTTTTTTTGAGATGATGTTATGTTAGGAAAATGTTACACTTGCCTATGTGAGATTTACAGATGACCTTTTTACTGGACAAAAGGTCTGTGGGACATGGGACAGACTATAAATCCCAGACTCTGCTCCATCAAAAGCTGATAAATATGTGAGGAAGATTAAGAGTACAGTTTAATGAGCCAGTATGTTTTCCATTACAGATGTAATTATTTGCCAAAAGGTGTCCTTTCCACATTCATTTTGTTTTGAAAAATTATAGCTCCTTCATAAAGCTGTCTACTAAGGTTTCTGAGAGCACTATATTTTAAGAGATCAGTGGTTTGTGGTCTTGTTGATGTGGATCAGAAGAAGTTGCAGTCATTTGTTGCTTTTCCTGAAACCTTAAGTACCACAAGCTGCTGGGTCGTTTAATATTAGTGCCTGGGAAATATTAAATGGTGCTCAGGATTCTCATCCAGTCCCATTTAATGGTAAGAAAAAAAACACAGTAAAAATGTGACTCTGTGTTAGTTTCTCATGAAGTATTTGGAGCATGTTTTCATGTTGTTCTCCTGTTTAGCAAGTCCATGTTCAGAAGCTGTGGACTCAGGTAAAAGAGCCACTTTCAAAGACTAGCTCAAAGCAATGAAAATGGAAAATGATTTCCATTTCAGTACCCACCTCCTCCTGCTCTGCATTCCTACTGCAGCAGTTAGTTGGACTCCTTGAACTCAGAGAACTTTGCTTAAACAAGCAAGATGCAGGACTTACAGGCATGGTGACCTCGCCAGGAGAAGCAGCCTTTGGTGACTTCTACCACGACAGTCTCCTCTTCGGGGCAGAGAGGCTCTCCTAAGGCCATATGAGGAAACCTGGAGCCAGGCATATTGGAAAACCACAGTGGCCTGGATGTGACTTGAAACCTAACGTTCTCTGGGGCAGCGGAAACTACTCAAGGCTATCAGGAGGCAACTATTAGAGGTGATGTTCACAGGAAAAATCCTACGGATAACACCCTTCCTTGCTGTGCAAGTGCAGGATTTATTCCCCATTCTTGCTGCCTTGTGTTTGTGCATGGCAGGCCCTCACAGTTGTGTCGAGCTTGCAGTGCCTTTCTCACACCTCCGTGACCCAACTTGCTGAAGAGGAGAGCAGGGAGCTCCACCAAGGCCATCCAAGCCAAGCCCCGCATGCTGCTGCTCCCAAGCTCCTCCTCTTCACATGCAGCTCCTCTTTGCTGGGAGAACTTCTTATTAAGGGCTCTCTGGTGCCAACCATCCTGGCAGCACCCTGCTCTCTATGGATTTTAACTTGGTCTCTCAGGAAATCTGCAGGACTTGTGGGCTTTTGGACCAGCTTATCCCACGCAGCGAGTGATACATTCCATAAGGATGCTGGGAAAAAATCTCCCTGTGAGCACATCTCATGTGTCTTACTATTGGTGTTGGGTTTGGTCCTAAATGCTTTATTTTTTTCAAATAAACATACACATCATATGAAGACATTCCATATCAATCATTTTGTTCAGTCCTCAACCCAAAATATCCAGAAAGAGAAACACCTTTAAGTCAATCATCAAAGCTAAATTAAACAAGCACAAACCTCCATTTAGCTTTTAAATGGCAGTGAAGCTTTTAAGAAGTCTTCTATACCTGAAATTTAATGTGAAAATTATGACTTCACTTTTCAAATTTACCTTGGCAAAATTTCTGGAGTAAATCCATCAAATGCAATCTTCCTTGGGACGCCTACTTCCGAAAAGTTTCCTACACTGAAAAGCAAAGAATAAGTAAAATGACAAATGCATCCCTTTGCATATGGCTGTTCCATAGAAATATACAGTCATCATGATAATGCAAAACTCAGAAGGACTGGGATAATGTTTGCATTTTACCATTTTCCATCTGTTTCAGCTCCATGCTAAAGCTTGGTCACGGAAGGTGCTGAGTATGCCCAATTCAGAAAATATTAAAGGGTACACTTGACTTCAAGCACACAAAGAAGCCTTTAAAATTAATGGGGAACTAAGAAGAATTTAAAAAGGAGAAGAGAAAAGAAAGCACACTCTATCATAATAAAAGTGAATAAAATTAATCATGAATAAAGTGACCTCAGCTGTGCTAGGCTGCCCAATATAGAAGTGGAAAGTCCATCTAGATAAGTTTCTCCAGCCCTCTTTAGCAAGCTACTTGTTCACAAGTCCTTACTTTTACCTGTGCATGCCCTCCCTTCGGGTGAGACTGCTGTGGTGCTCTCGGGGAAGTGCCATGGAGCCAGGTTTCGATGGGGAATGTGACTGCACACAACCAAGTTACTCTCTTTCCGGGAGTAGGTAGCATCAATGGTGTCCAGGTAGCCCTTGGGTTTGAGAAGCTGCCTCTTCCCTGTTATTTCATACGTGATGGGCTAAGTTTCACCTGGTATGTGGCAGTCAGGTTCAATTACCTCAACTAGTTGAGGGACTTTGTGCCCCTTTCTGCTAAAAAAGAAAAGTCCTTAAATGCAAGGATATAGAATACAGAAGGGTAAAACTGGACCTCATTTTATAGATGCCCTACTCTTCATCAAATCCTGGCCACAGGTCAAGCAGGGAGCAGGTCTGCAGTGGTGTTTGCCGCTGCTCAGGCAAGTACTGCATCGCAGCCTTCCTTTGCACATCTGCAACAGGACTGCCCCTGCTTCTCAAGAGCTCCTTTGCCTTTCTAAATCTTCGTGACACGCCGCACGTGAATGACTTGGTAGCTTCATCATTAGTGAGAGAAAATAACCAGACTCCAGTCCCTGCTCCAACAAATGCGTGTTTATACAGATTAAAACATCCTCTGGTGGGCTGAAAGTTTGTTGTTAGGAGAATCAGTTGAGAGGTGAGAGCTGTGGCTTAGAGTTTCCAGGTCTCCTGCGTCCTGAGATGGGGCTCATATCACTGCAATTTTAGGTGAAAGAGGGCTGACACCTTCTCTTCTAACAGATTCATAAAGATTTGCCCCTGGGAATGCCTTAGACATTTACAGAACCTCTTACACAGACTTAGACTCTTACAAAGAGAAATAGTTAAGAAGAAACATGTGAGAAACACTCCTGGAAATCCATAAGTGAAAGAAAGGATTTATTTTCAAAGTTTAAATAATTGCTAAATAAGTCTGAGCTAGCAGAGAGAAGCTCGCATAAACATTTCACAAGTGGGTAGCAGGGGGCAAAGAACCAGAAAGGAGTAAATGAATCACTGCTCTCTCTCAAATAAATCATGGAAACTGCAATCATTCTGGGGAGGATGCTTTTTTTTCTCTGTAACTTTGTACCGAGTGCAGCAACACGGACTGCAGGCACTGCAAGAGTATAAAGAGAAAATTGCATGAAAATATGCCAATAATCAGGTTGAAGTATCCCCAGTCATCTTTCCAGCATCACTCTGCTGCACATGGCATTGAGCTGTCTTATCTTCCTGTACCCAAAAAAGTCAGTCCCAGAAATACAAGCACCAAAGGCTGCTCTGAGTTCCAGCTGCCCAGGCATCACCGTGATTTTATAATCCCATGCTAAATTTTTTTTCCACATGGTTCTGGGAATAAATCAGAAGTGTTTTCTTGAAACAGTCCCCAAGGAGTCTCCTCAAGCAAAAAACAAATCACATGATGGTTTTGCAAGGGGGCTCTATGTGAGCACATGCAATATAGAGGCATCTCAGCCCAGCTTCAACAAGTGGCAAGGAGCGCCTTGAGGCAGGGAGGAAGAAACGTTCCCACTGGAAACCCTGGATTGATTATTTTGTACATATGCCCTCCCCACTCAGAATTACATTGGATAATCCATGTGTGCTTAACCTTTCGGCTCTGAACTAATTAATTAAAGTTGTTCATAACACATGCAGTGTTAGTGAGGTAATATTTCATCATGTTCAAATAGCGAATGTTTTGGCATGGTGCAGTCTTTTCTTAGTCCACATTGGAATAACAGGGGCTATATAAATGCAAATCACACACTTTGACAGCTGTGTAATATCAACATGTTATGATGTTAAATCCCAAGACCCTCACTGATGGGTAAAATCAAGCTCCCATTGAATTTTGCCAGATCAGGGTCCTGCAAAAGACAACTCTCTCACAGAACCACCACAGCTGCATCCTTCTCTATCCATACGCAGCCCATCCCACCACTCTGCTCCTCTCATCAGTGGGGTTTCTAGCGGGCTCATCTCCTCCTCTCCTCACAGGCAGCAATCGGAGAGGTTCCTCCTTCTCCTATGCCCGTCCTATCTTCTTTCTTCACTTTCTCTGGCATATATTGCATTTTTTTCTCCTTCCTCAAACCCACCATCTTTCTTTCTAATTTCCCTTATTTACTCCTTCTAGGTACTTCTTCCCACTCTCGTCAGCATGCTTTCATGATACTCTCATTATTTCTTAAAATTTGGATGCTTTTTGAGCATTTTATTTTATTATTATTTTTTTTGATTCTGATGCCATTCCCTTTGCCCTTGGCCCTCCAGCCTGCTGCATGTCCCCTTCTCCTCAGTTTCCCAGTCTCTCTCTGCAGTCTTTGTCTCCTTGTCCCTCCTTCTCCCCGTGCTTTGCTGCAGTGGTGCCTCTGCAGGCAGTGGCTAGCTAGGGAAAGGGCATCAAAACAGCATTCAGCCTAATGGCCCAAGGTCCTGGCAGCAAGAGAGGCAAAAGCAGGGTGTCTAGACATCCTCCGTAACAAAATTGACAGCAAAATCTATTGATATAAAATAGTATGAAAGTATTCATAATAGTATTTATGAAATAAAATAGTATCAAGCTGTCCCTGGCCAATCAGACCTCTTCCACTTCCCAGATGTTCACAGAAAATGTTAATGATGGTGACAGGACAATTCCAGATGACTATGTGCTTAGTAAAAAATGAGAAAAAGGACATCAGCTTGCCATATAAGAATCCATCTAGATAAGGATTCGCTCCATCAACTCATCTTCATCTTCTGTTCAGAGCAGGAATTGGTTTGGTTTAACTTGGGCTATCCAAAAATGGGTCATCTGTAGTTGACTCCCCTTGATCTCCTTGCCCCAATTTCTCCTGCTTTCTCCATGTGCCTCTTGCCCCAGTGGTCGACCTACCCTAAAAGCTCTGCAGCAAACGCCTGATTTGGCTCTGCTGCAACTTCTATAACAGAGTTTGCCTGTTCAGAGCTGTTTCTGTTTCTGTTGGCTCCTATCATTTCTCAGAAGATTCTGCTGCTTCTACCTGGCAGAAGCAAGGACTCTCCAAGTTTTTGCTGCAGAAACAAAGTACCTCTAGCATTACCTTTCTTCCCTCTTTCTTGCACTCTTCTTTCTGCCATTTCCAGAGTCTAACATGGGCATGGAAGATTGGAATTTGTCTTTTCCCTGGGACATATTTAATACAATAATACACTACCCCAAAAAATGTTTCTTAACCCACAGACTTCAACAAATGGCAATGAAAATGACCAAAATGTTTATATTTGATAACAAAATGCAAATAAACAATGACCTAGTCTGTCTTTTCTATCAGACCCCAACAGTTTCTTTCTAAACCTGTATCATTCGGAGCCTCCTCCTCCGAGATTTACTTATATAACCCCCCTGGGAGAAACCCTACGTGTCACCCGCTTTGCTGACCACAAGGACATCTCACACAGGACATTGTCATACGAGACCTGCTCCACCAAGGCCTCACTGAAGCTGCATCTGAAGCCCTGGTTCATGACAACGGTTCTGTCTTACAGCCTGCCCAGCGGAGCAGCCTGAGCCCAGGAATGAGGACCAAGAGTAGAAAGGTGGGAAGATCTTGCTATGAGCCAAAGAATAAATACAGTAGGGTTGCTTTGGATGTGGAAGGAATCGAGAAAGGTGAAGTTCTGCCAAAAGCTAAGGAACATCTGATTTTACCATAAGACTCTTCTCCAAAATATGTAAGCAAGTTAGAGCTTCCTTCTGGAGTCTTCTAAGATAAAAAAAAAAAGTGTTAATAACACTTTGTGGTGTCAGTGTCTTTTATATCAAAGGATTAAGAAGTAATTTATAAAAACTGATATATTTATCCATTTGTAGTAGACAGTAATTCCCCCTTATTTTACAGGTGAGGAGTGGAAGTGAAGTGAGTTGCTCAGGGCCACACAAAACTAGAACCAAACACTTCCAGGCCTGTGACTTAAACAAAATCTTTCCCCCCCTTTTTTTTTCCACATTGCAACTTGCCTCGCAGTCAAGGCCCAGCACAGTGGTTATTGCAATTTTACACTAATTTTTCACTAATTTTCTGCATCAGTGCTCTGCATTTAATTACTTCAGCATACATTTCTGGCTCTGTTAATACACTGTAACTGCCTTTGTGTGTTACTAGAAGCATCAAGTGGTCTGGCAAAGCTCAGACCTAAATAAATAGACCTCCAGGGAAAAATCTGAGAGAGATGGGGAGATACTTCTTTTCCCCAAAAAACTGTGACTAACGTTATCCATATTTCAAGAGTCTGTTAGAAAGCACTATGGAGTGGAACTAAGAAAATAATCACCAAAAAAAAAAAAGTGATTGATGCAGTCTGTCTTTCAACCTCCATAACCTTGAAGAGCAGATTTCTGATTTTGGTAATGTGTTAGTTACTTATAGATAATCAACCATGAAAAACAACAGGCTGATCAGGAAGGGAGAGGAGAGCAACATATGGGAAAGAAAGAAGTTGCTGGCAATGAGGATCTAATTTGATAAAAGGCTTGTTACAAAACAAGGAGAATTGACAGGACAAAGCAGAAGTCTCAAAAGGAACTCAGCAAACAGTGGGTCTGTGGAGTAACAGGACCAAGACACAGACAGGCCTCTGCTCCTTCCAGGAGATAGAGTCTGTTCAGGAGCCTGGACCGCTAGGGAGGATGAAGCCACAGGAACTGCAGTGATTAATGAGGCCTGGAAATAAATATTTTATTCAATTTTTCGTAACAGGAAATTCTGTACCTTTTCCTGTGGATTTTTTTTTTATAATAGTAATATGAAAAAGTGACAGAGAGTAAAGGCTGAAATCTTTGATAAACACTTCTGTTATAAATACACTAAAAACAATATGTAAGAGTCATATTTTATAGTGGTAGTATGTAGGTGGCATGTAGACCGATGTGAAAAAAGAGCTGCTAGCAGCATTTTTTAAGCTCTAGGACAGAATTACTCTCCATTTAGCAGACGCTCGTAATGTAAAATAACGGGGGAAAATTCAGAAGGTGGACATGAGGTCACCCCCCGGCCGGGGACATCGTGGCTGCCAGCCCTGCAGCCGGCCAGCCTGCCGAGGGACGTGGGCACCAGGATGCTCTGAGACACGGCTCGACGCGGTGGACAAAACGTTGTGTCATGATCAAGGACTTCAACTTGGCACCGGCACAGCAGAATCTAAAGCCTGCTAGCCGAAACTGGAGACTAAATAAACCGCCCACGTTTAACAGCAAGGATATCTCTATCCATGGGTAAGGTGCCCTTTCCGAGACCGTGTTCATGTTTCACAGGAGGGAATTCACCTGCTCTAGTTTCAAGCCAGGGAGTCAGCTGCCAGGTCCAAGCTACTTGTCTAGGCTTGGAGAGGAAGGAGGGCCTCCACCTCCTGAAGATGACTCATCTCACTGATGTTAGACCCCTATTTTAGGAGGCCATGAATCACCTTCAGTTTGGAGAGCAAAGGCTAAGTGGGAAGAAGCGAGCCAAATGCACCCCTCTCAAGAGACGGATCCATGTCTCCGCTTCTCCAGTGGCACCTTCATCCCTGGGTGGAGACCCAGGGGACCTCTGAGGACAAACCAGCACTGCGCCTGCGAGAGCTCCTGGTGGCTTAAAGCAGAGCATGTGCCCTATTCTCCAAAGATACACAATGACAGGAGATATCAGTTTAATAGTAAGGGCAACTGATGGCCCCTACAGCCTCTACACCAGGCCCATGCTGCCCGCTAGGGATGACCTCGGTTCTGTTGAGGAGCAGGGGAGACCACGGCAGGGCATGGAGGTCCAGCTCCCCAGGCCCGCCAAAGCTGTGCTGGTCACCCAGGAATAATCACAGTCCTTGTGCAACCAAGCACATAGACCTCTGTGCTGCTGGGGATGCTCTGAGCCAAAGAAAATGGATTCAGCTCAGCACGGGCGACAGAGCCTGCACTCTGCTTTAGCTAGGGCACTGCTCTCACCATCCTGCAGGCAAAAACTGCTTTAGTAGTAGCCTATACCCCAAATATGCCTGTATTTGCAGGCCAGCTGCAAGGCCACGGTTGCACGTGTGCTTTGTCCACCAGAGAAAGGTTAGCGCAGGTGGCAATCAACCTACCAGGCAGAGCAGATATTGAGACATATTTTTCTGCAACACCTTAAGTCAGGCATCTCCCAGGGCTGCTCCTGGGATGCAGTAAAGTTTATGCAATAGTCCCTGTGCTGGAATGAGCCCAAAGCTACAATCTAGTCTACTTTTTATTAATATCATTCAACCGGTTCTACCAAAATCCCACACCCTCTCTGGATATTGCTTATATTGTGCAAAAGGGAAATTTTTAAATCACATATATTGTATACAGCGTATACTTTAATTACTTCCTGAAGTCTGTGATTTTGCTAGAACTTATCTCTAGTGGCATGCAAATCTGGATTTTATTATTATATCCTGAGGTGTGATTGAATCTGATTTGTAAATGAATTTGTTTCTGAAAATATGAAGTCATATAAAATTGCCTACGATTAGTTCAATATTTTTATCTGGCAAAATATATAAATCCCAGTTCCCCTCAGTGAGGAGCATGGTGAAAACTACTGCATGATGAAAAACATCTTTTGAGCAAGATATGTTCTTTAACTGCTATTAGATGCATCCCCTTTCCTTTTAATAAACATACAGAGAAAAGAGCAAACAATACTTTAAGCAAAACATTCCTGAAGCTATATATGGTTCATTTTTAAAGTGAGCAGAATCATTTCTCTGCTGTGTTGGTCTGGTATTAATTTGCATCCAGTAGAATTTGCTCTGCCTTTCCTTGTGAAGGTAGAGTCCTTGCATGCCCTGTATTTTTCCCTGGTGAAAAATCTGACATCTCCACATATATTCACACAAGCTTCAAATCATGTTAATGCCATATCTCTACACTCCCTCTAAGTATCTTAGTCCAGGATAGTACAAGGATAGTAAAGGACAGTAGAGTTTTCCAGTCATACAGACTACATGGTAAGGAGACATCATCTCCCTACATTTAATTAATACCCTCTCACTTCGTTTTCATAGTATCATGCTGAGAGCTAATCTGCAGCAGTGGGCTCACTATCGCTCCAAAATCCTCGCATATTTTCAAGCATCAGATGTTCCAATTAGTGCCGTATTATTTTACATCCATACAGCATGTCATCCTTAAAAATACATAAGTAGCTAAATATTGCAATGAAGAGAAGGCGCCAGAACTGTGGGTCTGTTCTACTACATGCATAACACGATAGCACCCCTACACCCCGCTTCTGAGCACTGGCAGTAACACATCCAGCAATGGCATCGCTCTGTATTTCGGAAGTTTTTCTCACCTGCTCCCCAAGGGTGGAGGGCTGCGTGGGCAGGACCGGCGCTTCCTTGTGTGGGGCTTCACACTGAGATTTATTTTTCCCCGCATTTCATCTGCTCTGCACATACTCAGGGAGGACAAAACTGGGAGAGGAGCCTCTTGCATGTGGCCTGGAAGGTGCTGAGGCCTGCGATGCTCTTGATTCCCATAGGAAGCAGCTCCGCAGTCTCCGACTGCCTGTCCAGACAGCTCTGGCTCTACTACAAGGGCCAAGCTCATCTGCAGAGCGGTCTGAAGACTACTGCTAGCTGGATGCTCGCTGGATGTTAGCATCTGTATAAGACTATTGAGCAATAGCATGCAACAGTCAGGGTGAAAATGTCAAGTTACATTCATAGACACTTCAACGGGGTGCAAAATGTTAAGTACTCCAATTGCAGTGTGGGAAAAAGATGAGTATTCCTCTCACTCCTGTGCACAGCATCTTTAATGACCACTTCAGTATCTTAGTTTCACATCATGTGCAAGAAAAGGATCTGCTTTAGCAAAATAGATGCAATGCTCCATGCTAAATCAACCAACTGCAGACATGCAAATGCTGCTCTCAGCCACCTGGTTGCTAGAAGCAGTATGTCACTGAATAAGCAACCCGGGAACTGATTACGGATAGGAAAAAAATGCTTGGGGAGAAATTAAAAATAAAACTGAGATGAACTACTGATGCTTCTCATTGCTCACTGGTTTATACGTGAAAGACAAGTGTTTCCACTTCCAAGAGACATCACTATTCCCAGAAACCCACAGGCAGAGGTTTTCCAGGTGATGCCTGTAAGTGACACCCCACGATTTTTGATCATTCCTCCTTCTCCGGTAATCTCTCTTCTGCTCACTATTCCAGGCTGTAGAGGTCTCAACGGGCTAACATACCACAGCCAATTTTTAAGAGTCCCAAGCCTCCTTTTAAAAAACACTTTTCCTAGCTGAAGAGTAACACCAGAATCTTTTATTATACCCCAGTTCTCATTCCATATGACACCTATAAACAATAAATCAAAGCGCTAGTATCACCTTTTTAACCTCCACCACGACTCATTTCTGGCTAATTAAAAAGGCTCTTTTTAACTGTCTTGCATAAATACAGAACAGCTGCCCAGGAATATGATAGGCTGGCATAGACTGTATTTGGTATCATTGTAAAATGAAGTTCATGAGGTTAATCAAGTTACAAACATTTTAGAAGTTGGGAAACTTTCTGTCCCAGATGGCTTAACAGGTGACTCCTATAAATTACACAGTACATTACAGCGGCATCCGCTAGCCTTGTTAGACTAAGGAGTCAGTCAGCATTTCCATTATAAACCCCTATTTTCAGAGTTTATTAGATAGCCATAAAAACATGCTCCAACCTGAATCTTGGCACACAGTGCATTTTCACCTTATGAACAAACTTTTTGTGTTACAAAAAGCAAGATGATCATCTGTGAACCACGTTCCAAATTAGATCAAAATTTTCAAAGCTGATTAAAAGCAAAACATCTGTAATTTTCAGAACTTTTATTATCGTCCTTGCTTTGTTACTGAGGATATTTCTGAGGCTATTAAGTTTAACAAGATTTTGTTCTTTCATGGAACAAAGCTCTAAATTTCTTGCTAACTGATCCTGAAGGCAGGTTATTGAATTTGCAACAAGATAATTTGGTTCACAACAACGCACCAGAACATGATAAAGGGAATCACATCCTAACACTAGGACATCTTGAGCTGTGGTAGAGAAAATCAGGACAAATGCACATATACTCTTAAAAAAAGTCAAGTCTATTTGCATCCTGATTCCTTGCTTTAGGCATGCTAAGCCCACCTAGTAAATACTCCATGAACAGATTGCCGGGATTCACCCAAGGTTGGAGAAATCTTAGGAAAAAAAATCATATAGTGAGATGATGGCAAAACTCAAGCAAAGATTTGCTGCTCAGCAAATATGTGAATTCAGTATTAGCAAAATTAAAGGGGCAACAACTTAAAATGCACCAAAGATGTCATTTAACATCACTGGCACACAAATGACTGAAAAGTAGAGGGGAAGTATTTATACTTTTACAAAATACTTGAAGTGAAAGTGAAAGGGAAATTCCAAGCACTTTCACATTTCACATATTTCTAATACTGACTTTTAAACATATGCAACATACTGGCCAGGCAGTAGTAATATGTAAGATCCCAGACAATTCCTCTCAACAGGATGCATTAATTTAATGTAAGATTAAATAAGACAGAATTACAACACAATACAGATGAAATATAGGTGAGCAGTGCCTTACTTGACAAGAGAAAGTCTTGTTACTCAGTCACTCATCAACTCCTACCTTGCCTGTGCTCAGCCACACAGTTTTTATTGTGTTTTTACTTCCAAATTACAACATCAATTACAATTACCATATACAAATTATTAGCATCCAATTTACTATGGCTAACTGCCCTTGGAAGAATCTAACTGATACTGTTCTCTTTCACTTGCCTTCTTATATGAGGAATTGTGCATCTGTGATGCCTTCTCTTCCTTGCCACAGAAGAGCGTCTCCAGCAGGTCGAGGGAGGTGATCCTGCCCCTCTGCTCAGCCCTGGTGAGGCCACATCTGGAGTATTGTGTCCAGTTCTGGGCTCCACAGTACGAGAGGGATGTGGAGCTGATGGAGAGAGTCCAGTGCAGGGCCACAAGGATGATCAGGGGCCTGGAACATCTGCCCTATGAGGAGAGGCTGAGGGAGCTGGGCCTGTTCAGCCTGGAGAAGAGAAGGCTGAGAGGGGATCTAATCAGTGTCTAGAAGTACCTCAAGGGAGGCAGTGAGGAGGATGGTGCTGGCCTCTTTTCACTGGTGGCCACCGACAGAACTAGAGGTAATGGCCACAAACTGAAGCACCAAAAGTTCCACAGGAACTTAAGGAAAAATTTCTTGACAGTGAGGGTGACAGAGCACTGGAACAGGCTGCCCAGAGAGGTTGTGGAGTCTCCTTCTCTGGAGATCTTCCAACCTGCTTCCAACCTGCTTGCAGTCCTGTGCATCCAAGGCAGGGTTGGACCCTGTGCATCCAAGGGGGGTTGGACTAGATGACTTCTAGAGGTCCCTTCCAACCTTAAGCATTCTGTGATTCTATGATTCTATGATTTTATGATTCCCTGTGCCTTTGCCTTGCATTGCTTCACAGCTACTTGTGTGGGGCATCCCGCACAGACCGCATTTACATCTCTCCAAAGTGAAATGGGAAGGATAAGAGAATGAATGCAACACATGGCCTCTTCATCTACAGGAAAGGGACACATCCACAAAATGGTTTTACCTCAGCTATGTTCAGGGTCAAGAAACTGTAGTCTTCTCACAGGTGACCTGGGGACAGCACTATCAAGCTCACATCTGAGCTTGATGTTTCAAAGAAATGTTTCAAATTCCCGATGGCTCAGAAAGCATCTCTCCCTGTCAACAAGATCCACAAAAAAAAAAGGAAATTATTTCCCATGTGCTTTCCAAACTACTGTTTGCCTTTGCTTACTTTACATAAATACAGAAACAGGAGTTGGTAGGCAAGCTTTGCCATGAGAGGAGTTTTGATGGTCTCAAAGGACGGAAGAATGTCGGCTTAATTTCTTTTACATTTTGAGAGAACTGTATTCCTCTTGAGACTTCTCCTTTGCTTGCAGCGTAGCTAGGGGACTTGAGGAGGGTAATTAAAGGGACATACTTCCAAAGTCCCACCCCTAGTCCACAGTATTTTTCACTGTTAATTTTGCTGACACTATTGAACTAATGCTAAGTCCTTTAGCTTTACTGATCTCTTGTGGTAGAGAAGACTGGTTTAGGCAGACTACATGACTGATACAGTTTGGGTTTTATATTATGCAGCTTTTTTAGGCGTGCTTTTGTTATAACTAGCTCTTTAAATCTTGAAGGAATACTTTGGTTGTTGAATTAACTGCACGCCCATTCTTTCCAGCTGCTAAATGCTTCTGGCCTCTAAAAGCTCTCCTATCTCTGCTTCTGGAGGAGAGAAAGCCTTAGAGCAGCCTTATAAGGCTGCCTTAGAACAGCCTTACAACTGTTTTTCTATATTAAATGATTTTATTTTCCCTCTTTTTATTAGAAACATGAAAAAAGTAAAAGTCCTATTTATAATTAAGCCCATGAGAAAGTATATGGTATTTCATTTAGAGGTCACCCCATTGCTCCCTGTGACAGGCTTGGGGCTTGTTTCCTGACCATGGTTAGATAGGTAAAGGTGCCATGAAGACTAACTTTTGCACTTTCTTTATATTAAGGGCAGTGTGCTGTTCCTCAAAGGTTTCAGAAAAGAAATGGTAAACTTGTCAAAGACATGATTTGGTTTTGCACCCTAAGATATGTGGGTTGGACTGCAAAGCAACATAAATATGAAGGAAAATTTTACCCCACGTGGTTTTCAATCAGCAAGAGATTCATAGACAGATCGTTTCAGCAGGCATTCAGGAAGCAGAGGGGGTTACAAATATTCTTGAACTTGGCCAGACTTCCTTGTTTTGGAGAATTTAAGCAGTACAGTATTCCCTGGTTAAAAGGAACACTGGCCTTGATCTTAAAATCTTCATAGCTTAATAATGTAACAGCAAAAAGAAGGACTGTTAAAGAACTGCAGTAACCAACAGCCAAGTGGATGTTACACAGTTTGTCTAGAATAGAACTTAAGACCAGAAGTCCTCCTTTATTTCTAAAACACTTTTCCCATATAAGTAACACCTCACTAATTAACAAAGCTCTGGTTCACTAGCAGAAGGAATTTGCCAGGCTGGAATGTGACTCACCATAAATACCAGAATAGAATGAGATTCATGATAAAATTGAAATCCAACTTTAGGATGGGTTTGTATGGGTTTGGTATGGATTTAGCATGATTAGAAAAAAAATGCAGAATATATATTTGCCATTTTTACAAAGGCTTAACTATGTAGAAGTTTAATGTGATACTTTCTTAATGGCAGTACCTGATTTAGCATTTTAACACACTTAAATCATTACACTAATATGTGTTCAATATGTCATTTTATATTCTGCCCGTCCCATGGTAACCAAACACAGTGATACCTGCCAAGCCTCACCTGGGGCTCGGAGACTTGCGGTGCTGCCGGCACTGAGCCTCGAAAACCTCTCACCTCTCACCTGCCAGTCACATTTGACAGACAATAGATATCTTAGGGAGTGTTCATATATATTTCCTGAAAGTCAGAAATGCCTGATGGGAATGCAAGGAGATTCAGACATTGTTCAGACCTCTGTCTGGCAGCATATGGCCAGGCCATGGCCATGTGCTCTCCAGGCAATGCATGCAGATGTATCTCCTCAGCAACCCTCGTGTCTTGCCCATCAGTGAAAGCACGAGGGAACTTATGGTACGGAGAAGAGGGAACAGGACCAGAGGGAGAAATGACTGTGGTATGGAAGAAGTTAGCAGTGCGAAGGCTGCTCAAGAGTGTAGCAATATAGTGCTATGCTAAGGAGTATGAGACACAGGACAACAAGCCTGGAAGAAATCGCTGGTTCTGCTGCTAAGGGAACTTATATTCCAGCAGAAAAATGCCAAATCCCTTGTCCCAACTCCTGCTTCCTCATGCTCTCAGACCCCCCCATCCTCTCATCATGGAAGGCCACAGCTTCCACACTTGCTTCCCCAGGAAAAAAAAAAAAAAAAGGTTTAAGAACTGCCAAAAGTCTCAGATGCTGCTTGCACGAGGAGAGAGAGCACTTGGCAGTCTCTCGCCTGTCTCAGATAACTCAGACTGTGATATGTCTGGGTTATACCAGCTCCTGGGACTGCAGTCCTCAAAGTCACTCCCACTCTTGAGTCCCTTCCATGGCAGCAGAGTGCACTGCCTCCAAGCCACTGGCCAGGCCCCTCCAAAATAACCCTTCTTTAAATTGGCCCAGGCTAAGGAATGAGTCCAAATAAATCCAGTGTTATTGCAGCTTAATGCACAGCATCGCCCTTAATGCATTGATTCTTCGTATGACTAAACTTGAACTCTCAGGAATACAAATGTAAAGCTAGTCAGCATCCATAAATCCAGCCCTTGTAATGAAAACAATGTAGTAGAGAAAGGCATTTAACCACATACAGGATAGCTGAAATTAATTCATGCTGTCTGCCCAACTACCTGCCAGAGAGGTTGTAATTCAGCTTACAGCGTTCTCAACAGATGTTGTCTGACCGTCAAAAAAATAAAATGTCTGGATTCACTTCCAATATAGAAATGGAATGGAAATAAATATGAAATATTTTGCCATCTGTTACATTGCTGAGTCACTGGAGAATATCATCCCCAAATGTGCATACTTGTAGATTAATCGGTCTATAGCTGTCTGGCAGCTAGAATAAAAAAATCCTCCAAGGCACTGATTCCACCACGCTGCAGAAGATGTATGGAGACTGCTGTAAGGAGCGACACTGAACTCCCTAGAAAAGGGCTACAAGAAACCCTTGATGATATTGCGCCGTCTTATCACACACTAATTAATATCTGGATCGTTCCAATGAGCCTCCAGAGAGCTGCATATGTTATGCACTCCACTAAGGCACTTACTGCCGGGGCTCTGGTTCCTGCAGAGCCCGTGCTTGGAGGGAGCTCCGCGTGCTGCACAGGGCTGCGGAAGGGAAGCTCCAAGGAGAAGGCAGGATTTGGGGGAGGCTTTGCACTTAGGTGCTGTTCCAATCCAAGGCCACAGTAGAAGCTCTACAAGGCCTCAGACAGCTATAATGCTTCCAGAATATATAGGTTATGCCCAGAAAATACCTCAAGTGGCAGTGATGGTACCTAGCAGGGTACCAAGCCTCCTTATTCTTGTCTCCTTTTGCTCCGGGATGTGAGTCACAGCTTTTCTCACCTGCACATAGTGCTGGCACTGTCTGAGGTGCCCTCAGATACCCAAGACACTGAAATGCCGTTGGCAGAGATGACTCATGGACAGCAGCCAAGCAGGATACCGCAGAAGGTGTCAAGTGGCAGCAGGTAGCTATGTTTAGGCAACTGAATGCTGCCTAGAGCAGCATGTCATGGCTCAAAAATGACTTTGCCAACAAGATTAAATTAGCCAGTTCTGGAGAAAAATAAGTTATTCTATTCATTTTTCTTTGTCAAAAACTGAATCATGAGCTTGTGGGCAAAACTGAATTCATAGACCTTGTACCTTTCTGGTGACAGAGACAGTTTCAGGGACACATCCTTCCTTGCTAGGGTGGGATTCACTCCTGTTTATTCCTATCCCACAGCATGGCAAGAGTTAACGTGATAGCCCTCTGCCCTAATGAAGGTAACTGCACAATATGCTCACTTGTGACACACTGACCATTCATTAGCACCCAGAGGAGGTTAACTTTTCCTCTTTCCATTTTCTGTGCATTCAGATTGAAAACACATGAAAAACAGGAACATGCTGTAAGAGTCCCCTTGGCAGAGTCTAAAGAAACACCAGGATTGACACTTCAGGTTGGACCAAGCCAACAAGTTCAGAAGCAGAATATGCTGCAAACATGGGAGGATGTTCCTAGGCTGAGGGTTTAAACCTACCTCAGCTTCTCCCTGCAGCCAAATAAAGGACAAAAGACAGTAAAGCCAGGAGGCTGCAGAACAACCAAGTCCTCTGGCCCTGCTGAAAGCACAAGATGTTGGCTTCATCTTCTATGCACCGGGAAAGGAAATCAATTGCCTGGGCAGGTAAAAAAAAAGGGTTTGCTGGGCAGGAATTTATTTTTATTTTTCACTCCAGTAGGTTCTGGTATATTATATTTCCTACTGAATCTCATCAGGTCTGAGTCTCTTCAGGGAAAGTTCCTGAGCAAGAATGCATCTTGTAGAACATCCCGCTTCCCCGGTTTGTAGCAAGCACATCCCCAGCTCCCTGGAGCTGTAAACACAGCACTCAGCAAGCGTGGTGCCCATTGCCACCACACTGGTACCTTTGAGGAGTTCAGTTCAGTTCTGTAAGTTTTCATCCATGGTGAGGAACTATTTCAAATCATGGAGAAGCCAAAGGTTTAGGAATGTGAGCTCCAGGTAAGCAGCAACGTGCTGCCTTCTAAGAGTAACCAGTATTAAGGGGGAAAGCTATGATACCTTTTCAAGCAGTCACCTACACAGATCTTCTAGATTATTTCCAGAAGGAGAAGGAGTTCAACCTTTGGATTTGCAGGTATAAAGCAGAGGTTTAAAACTATTTATGGAGGAATGGACCTAACGAATCCCTTGGGTAAATAAAAATACAACATATATGCAGATAATATAACCAAAAAAAACAGCAAAGATTTTATTATTCAGAAGTGAACATCATTTATTAGAGCTGTATGATAAAGCAAGAGAAGTCCTTGTTGCAAAATGCTTCCTCCCTAGCAGTTAGACCAATAACAGAATGAGTAAAGGTGTAAAACCTCTAATTTCCCCTATTCCTGTCTTAGGATGGTCAGGATCAGCTGCTGAAGAGTTAAGGCACCTTCTCACAACATGGCAAAGCTCCCTGAATTGTTTCAGGAGAGATAATAGATCCTTTTAGATACTGGCTTGGCATAAAATAAACTGCAGTACCAAGAGATCAGTCCTTCTGCAATTCACATGAGACCTCTTGTGAGTATTTGGCCATATTCTGCTCCATTACGTGGGGGCACGTCTTCCAAATCTGTGGCATTAGGCCAGCCTTACAGTTGTGCGACTGAGACTGAAATCAGTTCCTTCAACCAAGTAGATCTCAAAATATGTTCACTGTTTACCTGTTCATGCTTTACCCCATTCAAACTAAGAAGTATGTGGGAGAGAAAAGCAACCCAGAACAGCAGCAGAACAAACCTGCTTAAAAAAAAACCTTCTCTTCTGCTTCTTAATGCTTCATCAACATTATCATTTTTGACTGTGTAATTGCTAAATACGGTATCTATCATCCCTTACAGATAAAGCCAAAGAGACCAAATGAAATGAGTTTCCAGACCTGTGCTTGTGCCTGCATAGCACAAGAGAGAGAGTGAAGTTCCACACAAATGAGAAAGGGACACATCTCTGCATACCTGACTGCACCAAAAAGTAATGTACTTTTATGCCTGAGAGGGAGCAATTAGCTATTATCCACGATGTACCAGAAATACAGCACAAGAACTCCCTCTTCCAAGACTTTGAACAGCTTTGGCTTGGTTTGAAACCAGAGGGAAACGTGAATGCCAAATGAGACCCTCATCTGAGATCATACCTGTACTTTAGATAATGTCTATAAAGACTCTACATTTATGGAGCCAAAACATTAAAAACGCTGCACTTTTTTGAAATCCAGCAATGTGAAGCGTGGTTGATGACTTAAAATAATTCCAACCCATCTTACACAACTTTTGAAGTAATGTCATATTTAATGCCATAAACCCACGGTTTGAAAAACAGTCTTTTAGCAATGATGACATTTTATGAGTTGTATTTGGATGAGGTGAACTCATTACAAGAAAAAAAAAAAAGAAGGGGTTGTAGACTGAGGTTGTTCAGTTCTAATGTTGCTTAACACTGGAGAATAATTTCAAACAACCTTGCAGTTCATTTGGTAAACGAGGCAGCTACAGGCACCTGTTCAGTTACCAGGGAACCCAACGCACTCTGGTGACAGAGTCTTAAAACCAGGCACTGGAGGAAGCAACGACGGGCAGAACTTGGCCTACTCCATTTACTTGAAGTATATGATCCCACTGCATTCAACAGGGAAAGCAGACAAAAACCAGAAGACAGAAGAGAAGATGGAGCCAAAAATAAGCCCTACAGGTTACACCAGGAATTAATAACATTAAACAGCAGAAAAGGATAATATTAGGCCAAGGGAGAGGTGGGGTAGAAGAACAGCAAGTTTTAAAGAACAAATTCAGGAAATCAGACCAACTCCCCAGAAAGTAATAACAGAGCTCTCAGAAAATTTCCAAGGTGTCTGTGGACAAATGCAAAAAGAATGAGAAAGAAATGAAATGTGGTAGAGACAGAAGCATGAGAATGAGGGAGTGAGAGAACATGAGTAAGACAAACAGAAAGAGAGGAGAGGAGAGGAGAGGAGAGGAGAGGAGAGGAGAGGAGAGGAGAGGAGAGGAGAGGAGAGGAGAGGAGAGGAGAGGAGAGGAGAGGAGAGGAGAGGAGAGGAGAGGAGAGGAGAGGAGAGGAGAGGAGAGGAGAGGAGAGGAGAGGAGAGGAGAGGAGAGGAGAGGAGAGGAGAGGAGAGGTTTTTTCAGGTAACAATATGGGCAACTATGATATTTCTCCTTTTCTTTTTGCTTCTTTACAAAACCTTTCACTTGTGTACATATAACTCACTTGTCTTGAGGGCAGTCATCAGTATTTCAGTTTGTGATATTGCTGATGAGTGATTTTTTCCTATCTTGCAGAAAAGAAAACATGCCTGAATTCCTTTCCTAACCTCTGTCACTACACGCATGCCCTCTTCCCATACTCGCCCTCAAGTGCCCCCTGAAGCCACTGCCACTCAGTGGCCTTTGGTCTGACCCAGTGTGACTATTCTTATATTTCTACCTCCTCACACCAAGTAGTGTCCTGGGATAGGATGTGGTCTGTTAGATAGAGAAATCTTGACTCACACTGGCCTGGATGTGTATAAACCAAAGGGATTAGCTAGAAGAAGGCCTTAAAAAATGCAGAGATGTTCTCCTCACTGAGGGGGACAGGACTAGCACACGCTGGCATCTCCGCCTCAGAAATTTTTAAGAGTCATCTAGACAAACCTATATCTGACCTGACCTAGTGATGGTGACAGGCAACGGTCCTGCTTTAATCAAGCAGTTCCCATCCACATCCCTGGCAGACAGTGTTCCCATGATTTCAAACACGACATTTAAAGGAAAAAAAGAAAGTTTTTGCTACCTGAGCAAACAAACATGTACTCGGTAACAGGATAAGTGAGAACAAGGCTTACCTGTTAGTACCATAATGAAAGTTCCCCACACTGACATGTGGAAGAAATCCCCACGTGACCGACTTCTGGGTCTTCATTTACAAATATAGCCAAGAGGAAGGAGAGAAAAAAAGAGAAGAAATAGCCTAAGGAAAAAAAAGAAACAAAAAAAAAAAAGGAAAGAAAAGAAAAACAAAGAAAGAAAAAAGAAAAAAAAAAGGGGGAGTGAAGTAAATCTGCACAGCCTGCTTACTTCCCTGGTGAAATAACCATTTGTTTCAACATAGCCCTGGAGCTCCCAATAGTCCTCACTGGCTATTACTCCACTGTTCTGGCAAGTTGCTAATGGCCTTGTTTTTTCTCTTATTGTCAGCAAGAACGGCTGGAATTCATTAAGAATTTTATAAATAGTCTTAGTGCTTTCAAACTATATTTGGGAATACACTTAGAAGTGACCAATGATTTCAGACTTCTGTTAATTCTATTGTAGCCCATCATAATTATCAAAAGATTGAATAAAACTACTGGGTACGTTCAGAAATGCTATATGTATTTATAATAAAGTGTCACATAAATGTAGCCGAGAATACCAATTCCTTACAGGAATTGTTATTTCTTAACTGTTGTATGTACAAGTTCTAGTAAGACTAAAAATAAAATAAAAACATAACATTTGCAATGATCCTGGAGCTGCAAATAAACAGTTTCCTCAAATGAAAATCAAATACTTCCACCCATTCATATATTTCTAACAGATTATAAAGATCTAATTGTGACACCATACACTCATAACAACTTATTGGAGAAATAAGAACCAGGAACAAACCTTTTTTTTTTTTTTTCTGAAAGAATGCAGTCACAAAACCCAGAGGGGTTCAAGGGATTGCTCACAGTGAGATTAGATACCATACGAACACATTACATTGACTCAAGCAGAGGAAAAGAAATAGAAAATATGACTGTTTAGGCTTTTTATCTTCTATTATTTCTCAGCAGGGAATATTTTTGAAGAGACAGGAATGTACTGAAACATTTATTTTAGACTCTAATGGAATTTAAATCTTCACATACAAGAGTGTTGCTACCTTCCATTCATTTTTCCTTACCTTTGTGCATGATATTGAACTAGATACTCCCACTTCAAATGCATGAAATGTCAATTGAAATAAGGCTGGATCTCATTCGGAGCTATTAAACTATGAAATAATCTCCCAAAGGAAGTGATGCAGGGTAAAACAGTTCGAACACTGAAAACTAGACCAGACAAGATATGAGAAAATTTAGTAAAGAAAACAACCCCTAACTGCACCTGACAGCACCTGACCAGCCTTAGAGAGGTGCTGTAATTGCTTATGTGTTATTGTGTGTCTTGCAATCCTCCACAATTCCCAGGAAAAGCACTTGAAAAAAGTTAAACCTGTTCACCTGGTCAAGCACACAGTACGAGCTGACTTACTGACAGGTGCTGGTCTTCTGTGGATGATGCAATTCACTTAATGGGCCGTTTTTCTTCTCCGTGCATCTGGCACAGAACAGTGTGTACATCACAGTAACAAATGAAGTGTTGGGCAGTGAAAGTCAACACTGCGGAAAAAGGAAAAAAAAAAACAAAGAAGCCCAAGGCCCTCAGTGGTGCAACACTTCTCATACCATCCGATCCGACCCTTCCCCACTCGCCCACTTAATCAGCTCCCAGGTCCTGCCTCTGCGTCCCTGTGCGGTGCCGCTGGCTGCACCGGTGCTGAACAGGTATCACACGGGACCGAGAGATGACCTGGCCCCACAACCTGCCACTCCAAGAGAAATTTTCCCTGCAGTCAATAGAAGAGATGACAAGTCCCTTTTAAGACTGGTGGGTTGCAGCGGGGTTTCTCCATGGAGAAAGTCGCAGGATTGGGGCCCAAGAGCAAGAAATGTTAGGGAAAACTCCTGGTGAACTGGATGCGGTCAGACGATATCAGAGGCTTAAGTTGTGAGTGACTGAACTGAACAAAGCCTGGGAGGTGAGGACATGGCCATTACTACAATAAGTCTACACATTTTGATCTATACTATAAGGATGAGCATTATCAGCAGTAGCGATCAGGGCACATACATTCCCCTGCAGATTAATGACTGTTTGGAAAGAGCTGATGGACAGAGGGCCTTAGGGCATTAACCCCAAATGGCCATTAATCCCCCCCAAAATGCCTTCTACTGAGGCCTTTACTACTATTAAAAGAAAAAAGAAGTTGGAAAGGGAAGGGGATAGAAGGCAAAGAACTGCTTGAAAAGGAGAATTTTCTTCTTCCTTCCCGTAACATAGCTCAGATCTAAGTAACAATTACATTGATCAACTGTTCTGGGCTCTTGAGCTTTCTTTTGATAGAAGAAATCCTCCCTTTTCCTCTTTCAATTAAGAATAAAAATAAACATGGTGCCTAAAAGAAAATGAGGAGGAGAGAGACCAAAACAAGACAGATAGTGCTATGCTTTGGAGCTGGACTGTTTTATTAGCCAAAATGCCATGTTTATCTGAATGCTGTGATCAGTTTTGGAAATTCAAAATAGAAAAAAATGATCTTCATACAAAGTGCAACTGACTCCCAAGATATCCGTATACACATAAAGTGAAATAATTAGACCTTGGATGAAAAATCTTGACAGTACAAAGAAAGACCATGATCTAATATCAGAACAAAGTTAACAGATGTCATTAAGTGAGACGATTAGCCGATGACGGAAGGTCGCACCCAGTTTACTTTTCACAGTTGACAGATCAAAGTTATTCGTTCAGTTTGAGCAAAGACTGAATACAGTTACCCTAGGAAAATCCTTTCACATAACATTAAGTCTCTCTCTGTCTTGTGTTTCTTAGACATGAATTGTCAGGAAAAATACCGGTGAAGCAGTACAGAGCAAGGGCAACCAGCTCTTACAGTCCTGAATGAAAACTCCCGTAGTGGTAGGTAAAAATAAGGGTGTAATTGAATCCTGCGGCCTCTACACTCGTGTGAATCACATGCCAGAGATGTGATGGACTCGATTCCACCGCGAGATGCACAGCTGTGAATCAGGAGAAGTCATTAGGCCCATCCCGAACAGGGACGCGCCGCGGGACACCGGCGCCGGGTGTCCTGCTGGCCACAACGTGGGCGCCGGGCAAGGACAGGGACCTTTGGGTTTTCCCTCCTTCCAGCCACGCGGTCCCCCCTCACCGTTAACTACGGAGCAGCTCCCTCCTCACACCTCCACTCACCCTCCCTGTGTCTGCCCCAACCACCACCTCCAAATAAGATTATTTATCACCCAGGGAGGTCAGTGCAAGCTGAAAATGGCCAACGATGCTGTTGTGGTGTCTTTTGAGCATTACATTTCTGCATAGTTACCATCTGGGGATGTCTGGATGTCTGCTGTTAATGTTGGGGTTTGCTCCTTCTTTTGAGCTTTTTTTTTTTCTGATTGCACTACAGAATTGGGAGAAAACTGAATATTTAATGTGCAGATTCTCAGACTTTAAACTTGACCTTTTTCATACCTTTTCCACTATAAAGTGTAATTACTTTTATATTGAATTTCACTTCAGCAGACACTGAATTTATGCATGTGTCAGCTTGAATTCTGTAGTGAAAAAAACACAGGATAGATTCTCAGTTTCAGTAAATTGACTCTGCTCCAACCTGTGCATCCAACACTTGTCCATTTACTTATACCGTGAACTTATATCCCATACAGAACTGCGTTTCATTTCTTCAAGTCAGAGCATGGACTACGGTGTTTTTAAAGCATATGGACCTTTATCACAATATTGTCCAGTTTGCAGTAATGTTCCAAAAATGCACATGTCCCATCTAAGGAAAAATGAAGGTATGGCCTCCAAATCAACCACAGAACAAGTATTAAAAATATACTTGTACCATAATAAATAAAAGGAAAAATAATACACTCATACTGTAATCAAAATATTCAAAATATGCAAAAATGCAGTGGAGTAGAGTTTCAATAGGCTACAGTTCAAATATTCTATAAAACTCTATGTCAGCTAAAGTTACCATTTGAATGCAGAGAGCCTAACTTTAAAGAATGTTTTAAAATGCAGGAAGATTATGCTGGCCACTGCCCTTTGCAAGCTGGGGAATTTGTTCCCTGCCAAACCTGCTGTGGGATGAGAATCAAGACATTCAGAGCCTGCCGGGGAAGAATGATTGCTTCATTGTGTGAAGGTATTTCTGTTACATGGAGCACAATAGCAGGGTTCTTCATCAGAGAAGTGCATAGTGGATTATAAAAACTCTTAACACTGTGGTCATCAGGAATTTTAGCGGTATCAAAGTAAGGGGACCAAAGAAAGTGGGGCCTAACAGAGAAAAGAAAGGGAGGGCTTAACCTTTGTCCTGAGGGTGATAAAATAGCATCACATGGCTGAAAATCAGGCTAACTTTCAGCCATGTGATGCAGTTGACACAGTCACTTTTGTAAACGTTACAGGATGGCATCAGTAGTTAAAAGGTCGTATTTGAAAGGACTTTCTAATTGTATCATCAAAATACTGACTGGAAGACTGCAAAGTTTTGTTATGCAGCTACCCATCTGTGTATACGTGTTCCTCTTCATATTCAGAGTCCTTGTAACAAGAGCAGCAAACACATCCCAGGAACAGGAGCGGGCAACGGAGACATTTATTTGTGCCTAAAGGGAACGTACCAGTGCTCACGTCTCACTGCACAGAGTCCATCCCTAGCCAGCTCAACTTTTTCACATTGCCAATTGCAATGGTATTTAGGTGGAATTATCATTGGCTTTAATTAGCAGTTCTGCAGGAGGCAGAGCAGAGAGAGCACCGAGAGCATGAAACTATGCTTCCGTGCTTCAAACTACAGTGGATTCGATACATTTTCTTTTGAGAGAAAACATGCTCCTTAAAACAGCAGGAATTGGTGTCTTATCACTTCTGGTGGACTTCTGACCAGACCTGTTTCAGCTTCCCTTACCTGCAGCGTGTTTGCCTCTCCCAAGACTGTTCTCCTGGAAATCGCCCACCACTCCCCGCCGAATGTGCAGTTCTCCTCCTGCTGGTTTCGTTATCATGTCTTCTACTCAACCAACCAATCATCGCTGTTTTTCACAGTAAAACCAACTGTGAGCCACTCAACCAAGTGACCTCATAAATGTCCTCCTCTATGGTTTCCCTTGCAGTAACTTCACTCACTTGTAGGCATGTGGATGATCTCTCACAACTATCTATCTGCCCCTACATGATCTGAATCCCTCTGGCACTGACTTTTCAACCTACTTGGCCTTCTGATGAGTTCAGCATGACCAGAACTGAATTCCTAACCTTTCCTTCTGAAGTTTTCTGCTCTCCCACCTCCACTGGCAACACCAAGAGGTTTTTCACCACATATTCCACACCTTTAGAGCCACCAATGCTTAAGTAATAGATGATGAAGCTATCTTCCACCTCTGGACAATACAGTTAGCTTCATTTTCAAAGTCTCTCATGTTTATCATAACAACTTGGACATATCTGAAAATTTTGTGCATGGTTTTGTGATCATATTCCTCCATGCTGAGTGAGGTAACATCACATGAGACTTCAAGATCCTGGAGCATAAACTGCCATAAGAATCTGTAAAGCAGCACACCATAAATTTCTCACACATCTATTAGAAATTTTTCCCAAATGCCTCTAAACTGAAACAGGCAGACATCCCACAACGTACAGTCTTAAACATAGATTTTGCAGAAGTGCAGCTTGCCAACCTGTGAAGAGTACTGAAACTTCAGTTATCTCCCTTATCCCACAGTAACTTTTTGGAAGGCAAATGACTGATTCCAGTAAAGCCTTTCCCAACACTTGCCTACAGAGTTAAGAAAACAAGACTGAAAGATAAGTCCAAGCTGTTTTATTCTGAAAAATATCCTGATAAAGTCTAGAAGGATTTAGAGCAGAGAAATTCCCTTGTTTTGCTTTGCAGTCATCTTTTATTTCCCCAGAAATCTCAGGTTTAATCAGACACCTTATTAACCTTGAAGGAAGCCAAATGCACAGTCAGGCTTCTGCACCTGTTCCAGAACAGGTCCAAGGTTGGGACAGCAAGACAAGTGCCGGTGGCCCGAGGAGACGGCCCTCTGTGCAGCTGCCAGCAGCGTCCATTCCCTTTGCCCAGTCAGTCGCTTCTCCATGGTGGCCATTAAATAATTCCAGTGATGACAGGCAGCTTTGGAGCCACGGAGACCTCCCGGACACACTGTTTGCTGTGGAGTGGGTGTCAACTCTGAAACTGCTGAGCCACAGGCCACCCAGGCCTCACGGGCAGCCTGAGGGCCATCAGCAGGGATTCAGGGCTGCTGTGTCCCTGCCCAGGGAACAGCACCCTGTGCCATCCTGCTGACGGCAGCACAGCTGTGCCAATGGATTATTTACTGCCTTTTCCAGAACTTGGTGCTTCTGCTTTCTCCGTGTCATAAAAGTGCCAGCAGGCTGTGGAGACCCTGACTCGAGAAAGGTAGATCTGCTGACTCGCACGTCTAGGGACACCAGAATTTATCAAAGGAAAATCAACGGCCTAATTTTAACCCCAAGTAGGCAAGAAAATGGAGGAAATCAGTATCTGTGTCATCCTGTTTTATCTCTGAAGCCACCTTGCTTTATTCATAAAGTACATTCTGGTAACAGCAGCTAATTTTGTACCTATCTTGAGATTTTGTAACAGGAATATAAGGCTAACCCCAAATCACTATTTCCAAACAAATCTCATTTCTGTCGAGTCTTAATGCTAAGTCTTCCATTTTCTAATATTTTTTCAGAGGAAAAGTACCTAACACATCAGAGAATACATCATTGTATTCAAAAGAGGAGTTACTAATACAGTGATCAAAAGTAATAAAAGCATAACTGTGCCCAACATATACAGAAAGATTGCCCGGTTTAGGGAAAATCAACGACCAGTTTAAAATATATCTTTTTAAAGGAAAAAATAAATTATCTTGGGTATCCAGAGTCACTGTTTATAGCCAGGTTAAGAAACTGAAACCTAAGATGTATTATGGGGATTTTTAATATTAACTACATTTAGTGGGCATTTTATTGTACAGATAGGCAATGCTATAAAAACATTTTTTTCCTAAGCTATATCTTTGTGTGTATATATGTATATATGTGTGTGTGTGTATATATAATTATGTGCTTGAAGAAATTAACACAGTCAGCAAAAAGGCTTTGAGTTTTATTTTTAAATGAATGGAAATTCCCACATGGCCTTACACCAAATGCAAATGAAACTAGAAATGGCCAGAGCATTTGTGAGCACAAGCAGCCAAAACAGTTTGCAATCTGACTATCAGCAGAAGCAGCCACACACATTATAGCAAAGTTATTATTAGCTCTTGCCCACACACCAAGAAAATGTTTCAAAGGCCTGGGTCTCTTCAGACTTCTAGCTCAGGAAATAGCTATATTTTTTTACATACAAAAGAGCAGGCAGATATAGTCTCATTTTAAAGGTGGTGAGCAAAAGCAGAAGAACCGAAGCAACGTTTCCGGGTGAGCACGTGCTTCCCTCTGTGGCAGCAGAATATAAATACTGAGACTTTTGGGTTTATTCCTTTCTGAGCCCTGCGATGCAGGTGTCCTTACCTCTTCAAATGGCATGGGGAGCAGGGTAAGCTCGAGCAAACTGTCTGACTCTGTGTAAACACTCACGCTGTTTGATCTTACTAGGAGATCTGTTGCACAACCACTGCTCACAAAAGAGATCACACAGCCGTGCAAACCTTGACGTCTCTCCGTGGTGAAAATTCAACCAGCATATACTGAAAAAACTTCTTTTGTCCGGTCAGACTGACTTGACTTCTTACAGTAGTTTCACCAAAGTTCAGTTTTGAATGGACAGAAAAACATGCTTGATACTGCACCATCGTATGGCCCTACTTCCATTGATGTGGTTAGTCCTTCGGATCCGTGACTTCAGCCTCAAAGTCCTCTCCTCTCCCAAGGCCAGACAGGCCAGTGCTGTTCAGGCTGTGTCGAGTTATTCTGCTCTGCACTAGGACGTTGCTGCTTATGTGTCCACAGACCCGTATGCACCCAAACAGTAGCCTCTTGAACCTCTCCTGCCACAGACTCGCTGGGTGCTGAGAGCCTTATGGCTGCCTTGCAGCTAATGTAAATGGAAGGCCAAGCTAAATCTCTCTTTCATAACAAGACTTAATCCAATTTATAGCTGTACTTAATGTGTAACTGAAGATATGTTATGGTTTAGAAGCAATATCAGCAGCATCTCAGACAGAACGGTCCTTGGGTATAAAGGTAATTCTCCTGAGGGTGAGGTGTTGGATTCACATGGACAAGTAGAGCTGGTTTTATTATCCAAACTTCTTCAGCTTGCAACACAGGGCTGGAAATCTCATGAAAACATGATTTATTGGAAGATTTCTAATACTTCCTGCTTCTGCCTGGGCTGGAAGTACCACAAGAACTGCATTTCTGTGGTATTTTGGTATTTCCAATTGTGGTCCCAGCTGGAACTGAAAAGGGAAGAGGCACACACACTTGGAAACGATTTTTTGGGGTCATCTGCATTTTTTGGAACCATGGGAAAAGTTCCTTTCAGATCCACTTTGAGGTAACATGTTCTGGGGGAGATATTCTCATCTAGCAAAGTTCTAAATGCTACATAAAGTCATGACTTTTCAGTTACATAAAATTTTCACTTTAGGTTGGAATTTTATGAAAATGCCTCACTGGCTTACTGTTTTATATTAACTCTACATAGTTCTGCAACATAAGAATTTCACAATGTCAGTCATGCATAATAATAATATAACAATCTAAAATAATAATGTAATAAATCCACTCACTAGTCATCATGGGCCAAACTCTGGCAACCTTTTGTGAAAATGTGCTGCAAGCACATGTACAGAAAGTCTCTTAGCTCAGTCCTGGCTGGCTTAAAGCCAAGAAGTTATCTAATGGCAAATCAACAGACAAGTGTCACCAAAAATGTCTGATGGCCAAACAGCTCTGCTGTGAGCATAAGTTATTCCATTTTAGATGTGGAAAGGTTTAATTGGGTTCTATGCAATTAACAAACCTTAATTATGAGTAATTTGTTAGTCATGCTCACTTTTGGCTAAGACTTACTTATTTTTTTCCTTCTCTCAGCTTTCTCTCTTGAAACACCTGCAAGCAGAGTTGCAGGGGGAGTTAAGCAGGGAGGGTTTCTGGCCAGAACTCTGATACAATGTCTAGCTGGTACAGATTTTAAGGGCTTTTACGCAAACAGCTGCTCCCCTTGGAGAACGTGCCTGTGGGCAAGGCCGTTTGCACTTCTAACAAGGGCTGGAGGAGCTGCCCTGGCCAAGATCACCTGCTGGAAACAGTGAATCAGCGGGGCCGCTGCCGTCTCGTTAACCGGGTCACCCCTGGCTCCGAGCTCGGCGGCTCTCGCTCATCCCTGGTGGAGGATCAGCCTCGACCACTCGCCGTTTGGGTGTAATAGGAGCTGGGGGCAGCAATCCAAGGCGGGTGGTTGTCTTTGAGTCACCTCATGGAGCGTCCCTCCATGCTGGGCTAAACACCGGCTTCTTCTGGGAGCGAAACTTGTGCTCTGCCTCCAGCTCTCCTGTTACACGGGGCATATCTCAAACCATCATTTAGCTCCTCAAACTTTAACCGTATCAACTTTCTAAATACAGGATCGTCTCATATTACTGTGCAACTGAAGTCTTTGGAATCAACAAAGAGGATGAATTTTATCCATCTGTTTTAATCTTTATATGAAGATAATTGCAAAGAACTGGGAAAAAAAAGTAATTTTGGCTATGAAGACAGAAGGCTAAGACTGAAACCCAGGGCGTACTGGAGGAAAAGGCTTAAGGATGGTGATTGTGCCCATGGTGGGACAAAGAAACAGCAGTTCCCCTCCGTGTAAACTCAGATTATTCATTCTCCAAGTGTCCTGGAGGCCGGGCACTGCTGTTCCACTCCAGTGCTGCTCTGCAAAGTGGTGCTCTTTCAATAGAGAGAAATTTTACTCTGTCTACACCATTCAGTGGAGCATGGCTTGGAGCCTCCTGAGCTAATGGGAAAAATGTCAGTCCAGAGGTGGAAGCAGTATAGCATGACAGAAGGTAATCCCCTTTAGCAGCGGCGTGGAGGCGAGCTAACGCACCGGCGTTACGCTGAGGCCCCCGCTAAGACACCCGCGCGCTGGGGACGATGAGCACTAGCCACGGTGTCTGCTTCACTCCCTGAGGCCGGGCTGCCAGCGCCCCACAACGCTGCAAGGCCGAGAGCTTGTTCAATGCCAAGGGTACCACGGACAACACTGTCAAACTGCAGATTTGTGAAGAAAATCCCTTCAGTTGTTGATTATTTTCTCTGATTTCTTCCATCAGCTCTTGACTACCTGCTTCTTTAGGCAGTAACGTTCCCTTCCTAATTCCTGGTAAGCACCCAGGACACTGCTGGGAAGCAGTTGGCATTCAGTGGATTCTGTCACAGATCAAAATTTCACTTTAGTCAAACTCTGCAGTCTGCAGTGACCCTCATGGCATTTTGAAGTCCCCCTTCTCCAGGAACATGACAAGGGGGATAGGTTACTTTGCCCCAAAAATGCCAAAACATGATTGGGTTTTATATGAAAGTCAAATTTACCTTTAATTGCAACACTTTCCCCTCAGAAAGCAACTTTGCTGCAAAAAAGAAATTACAATTACCAAGGCTCCTCAGAAACATTTAAAACTCGTGACTATGACCAGAGAGTAATTAAATTCTGGAAAGAAATCTCTGTGGCAACAGTGGTTAGATACTATACATTCTGCACCAGAGTGGAAGCTAAAATCTAACAAGAGGAATTGCAGTTTTACCATAACAACCAGGGAATATAAATAAAATGTAATATAGCAAATGGGGAATAATTATTTTGTGGATTTATGACACCTGCTTCCCCATTCCTTACAGTGGTGAGGGAAAAGAAAAAGGTTCTCAGAGAGGTGAAAAGTTCTCCTAATTTTTTGTTGTTGCTATTTTTCAATTAATTTCTAGGTATGTGCTTACCAGTAATATAGTACTGCGAAGAAAAAAAAGTTGAGACATAAATAATATTTCCTCTCTTGGGAGTTTCCTTAAGCTGCAATTTTTTTGCTGTTATCAGAAATAGGAAAAGCCAGAAATGATGCAAGCTTTACCTCTGGACTGCATGTGACATTTCAAAGACCTTGCTTTTATTAGAACATTTTAAAGTACAGTATTAGTGTTGCCCACCGCCCCCCCCCAAAAAAAGGCTTAGTTTTCACATTTATTTTCTATATCAGTACTTTCAGGTATATAAGTTTTTATACCAATTATTGTGCACACGTTGAAGGGATTATCAGGTTCTACCTTATTGTCTTTTACTCAGTCTTCCCAGACTGTTTTCTAAGCACAGAGTCTCATACCGTAGCAAGTCAAATATTGTTAGACTCATCCTGCCCCTGCAGCCAGTGCTGATGCAGGTCTCAGCGGCAATGCTTTACCAGGCACACTGAGCAGTGTTTCAGTTAGCACTGGGTGAGCTCCCAAGGGGCAGCGATAAACCCCTCAAACCCTTCCCTGCCTCCCAAGGAATGCAGCGGGGTCAAGGTTTGAGTGGCCTCAGATACTACAGTGACGGGCACCCTGGAAAGGCTTATCAATAAAAAGAGCCATGACTTTTGGTGCTTAATTAAACTCGAGGGACAAAATCCTTCTGCCATTAACAAGCAGGGAGGAGGGATAAGCAATTCGTTTGTGAAGTTAGGAATAACACCGTGCTGATAAGTAGGTCTGTGGGGTCAACATAAGGGCGGTGACTTCTCCGGTGCTTTTGGGATCCCGAGCTGCTCTGCTAGGCAGGATGCAGCCCCTGCAGCAGCGAGAGATTTTCAGAACAGATGCCAGAGGATGGATGGGCAGCAGGGCACAAGGGCCCTAGCTTATATTTGCTGTCCAAACGTTTGCCCCTGAACTCCCAGCAGAGTCAAGAAACTTTGCGAATGACTTTAACCTTTGCTTCTCACAAAACGCACTTTACTTTGATCCTTGAACCATGATCAATGGAAGGTGCAGAATGGCAGGGAAGAATTTTTCTGCTCAAAAGGAAACAATGTAGTTCAAAATGCTCAAATAGCCCTAAGAATCTCCCACTAGAATGTGTCTGGAGATTGTAGACCATTTATTTACTTCTTCTTCTATGGATACAAACAATATCATGAAGTCAACTTCCCTTCTTCATTCCGTGAGATGAGAATAAAGCCTGTGTGAGATGAGGATGTTTTCCTCTAGCAGCAGAATCTTCTTTGCTTCCATCAAGGCTGAATTTGATCCCTTATCCTACAATTACAATAAAGTGGATGCAGGTGCCATACGGCTACATTGTCTCTCATATTATGCCAGAAGTTTCTCCACATGAAGAAAGGACATTCAACAAACAGCTACATTAGCTGAGCAGTTGCTTCCAAGACGAGTTGGTCTACCGCATGAAAAATGTACATTTTTGCAGCAGAAATAGCAGCATTTGACAGTCACTCAGGGAGGTTGTTTCCAAGAATAAGAACCACAGGCATGCGTACAAATTAACTGTTAATAAACATTTTTGCTTCAGTTACAGTCACCAGGCCAAATTCTGCCTGACTGCATATCTGAACCATCTTCCAAGTGGTTTGCTGTAATGGGATGCCGCGATCCTGAAAATTATGGGCTAGATCCACAGGTGGTACCAACAGATGCACTTCATTTTATTCTAATGTTAAAAATGTGCTACTGTGACTGGTTAGAGAACTAGCTCCATTTATTTTGTCCATGAGAACACCAGGTAGGTCGTACCTGTGCTTAATATGGGCTCCAGCAGCTGAAGAGCTCTCCGGCTGCATCCGTTGGAGATCCCTCCTCAAAGGCAATGGACACATTTGCCACTCGGAAGCTGAGCCGCATGAGTTCGCCCCTGCCATGCAGTTGGAGGAGCTCAAGGCTGCTGTTACAGTTCATCAGGAGTGACAGCACTGGATGCTCTGCCCTGCTTACGTGTTGCCACATTTACAAAACTATCAGCTCTTGCAGTACCATGTCCACAGTTAGGACCTTGCAACAGATGCTTGGCCTTCTGATGCCTGTATCATTCCTACCTATCGGACCTGCCAGAGGCTTCTGGAGGAAACCGAGAGCCCCAGAACTGCAACACATCAAGCAGTGAGGAGGTGCAAGGAAAAACTGTGGCTCCACTTGGAGCCTTGTTAAGGATAACGGAGTATACTGAAGAGGGACAACGAACGTGCCTGAGGCCCAAGAGAACACACTTGATCTCTTTTTCTGCAGGCCAGCAGTGGACAGTCCTCATGAACATCTGTCTCATGGCTGTCTTGCTAACAAACATGAACTCAAACACAGCTGTAGCATTCATGTGTGCAAGTGCCAGATCCATCAGCGAGACTTGTGCCGCGCCAGTTCTCGCAGTTTTGGCATGGTGTGAGAATGATCCAACAGCAAAAGGGAGGAGGCATCAGCTACATGAAGAGTTAACTGCTTCGGTGCTGCAAGGGGTGGCTCCAGACTGTACTTCTGCTCTCCTTCTCTCCTTGATGAAGTACAACTGGGGACAGCACAAATGCAGAGGCAAAAGTCAGCACTAAATGGGTTAAGAAACTGTCCCCCCAGCCTATTATGAGCTGTTCAGCTTATACAAATGGTAAGTGTGATAGCAATGCTTTTTAGATGAGTATCTGATAATTGCCAGCTTTATCACCCCAGGTCTTTCAAGTATAAGAAATGCAGAAGTGGTTTATAAGTAACCACGCATTTGCAGAACTGAAATAGCTCTTGAAGTGTAAGCTGACATGTTTTCCCCTCTGTTTGCCCACTGTGAGCGTGCTCAGGGCTCAGCTGACCTGCAGTATCTGTGCCGCATACCTGGCTGCTGTCCAAATATTATACCATGCTGCACGGTGACAGGGTACACGCGGTGTTGACAAAGCATGTGTTTTGGGGATTTTTTATCTGCATTCTGAATTTACATACATACATACGTTTATATTCAATCAGTGAAAGACAAGGATGAGCAAAAGTAATTTTTTACTGGAAATATCTTTATGGAAGGCCCAGAAGTTCATGATACTTAGAAAAGGCTAAAGAATGTTCCACTGAGTAGAAGATAGGATGTATGTTTTCTATTCACAGCTCAGAACTGGAGCAAAACATTTACTTTACCTGTACTACAACCTAACCTAACATAACATTGCATCTAATGATCATGTACCTGCAACTCACATTAGTGTGAAACTAATTTAACTTAATAAAACTTTGGATAATTGAATATCACTAAAATGCTGTTATCTATCCAAAAAATGTTTTTGTGATTCTTTGACCCAGGTGTTGCACTGAACCATTCAGAAACCAGGAAGAGGTGGCTTCACGTTGTATGCATTTTGATGAACTTCACTATGTAGTTGTCTAGCACTGCTTATTAACGTGCAAAATATTTCAATAGTCTTAGTGAAAAAACACGGTCATTTTTCCAGATTGTGCTTTTTCACAACTATCTGCAGGCTGTTTCTGCAGTACCACTGATTTTATACAATTAATACCAACTATTAAATAATATCAAATGACTGGTATCAAACTGTAATATCTCAGACACTAAAAAATGTATTTAGTCACTTGCCTTACTGCTTAGTTTTTCAAAGTGTGTGAATTTCTAGCACTGTTATTGCTATTCTCTCTCTTTGCCGATCATGAAGTATATTTTTTACCAGAACACCTTCATCATAAAACAGTAGTCGAGTCAGTTTATTTTAGTGTGCCAGTAACATTGATGTTAATACCACTGGAAATGATGGGCAGCTCACTCAAAGAGTTATTTCTGTAAGAAGGGTGCAGGACAGCAGATCAGCAAGCAAGGGTCCAGTGTGACCAAGTGCAGGTCTGTAAGTTGCTCTGCCACGATGGCCGAGCTCGAACTTCACGCTGGTTATATTTGCACCATCTGCCTGCCCTGGTTTTTATAGGGGCTCTAAGATGGCTATTCACAAAAGAGTTGATAGCCTTCGTCTGCTGTGCCCTTAAAAAGTGAATATTTAGGCAAACAGGAAGCCTTCCATATCCTATCTGTAATGCAGTATAAGCCACTCTTGAAGTTGAAAGAAAACCCCTAAGGATTCTTACATTTAATGGCTCATGTTTATATATTTCTGATAGGAAATGGAATATTTCTTAAATTCATTTTAGATTCAAAATTAAGATATAATTGTATGTTAGGAGAAGCTCACTGATTCCTGACTGCTTGTACGCTTCCACAAAGGAAGTGGAATTGACAGATTCTTGCCTTAAATACTCCTGAACTAAGCCAAGCAGGTGTTTCCAGAGGTTTTCATTCTAGTAACTGGTTTTATTAAACAGCTTTATCAGTTTACTTTTATGTAGATTCCTTTACACAGACTCTGTGCCCTGATGACTGTAGCAAAAAGAGACAGCTACATCCCAGCTAAGACTTGAGGCTCCTCCGCTAGCCAACTTTTCTGGTAGAAGTCGACGTGCCAGGAAGTTTGAAGATTGAGCCAAATAGAAAAGGTCTGGTTTGGCTGGCATGACTAGAAAGCATGCCAAGTCATTGAGGTGACTGTATACATATAGAAAAATAAATACATAAAATGATATATAGGGTCACTCTGACCACTCAAAAGCCATGCCAAAATATTGTCACTGTCTTGGCTCTGCCATTTTAATGGGTCTTGTAGCCCAGCCAAAACCAGGCACTCCATTAGCAGCTTCGTTCACTTGCTCTTTCCTGTGCAGGCAGAGCGAACAAGCCGGTCAAACCCCAGCTGCTCAGCCTAGCAAGACGTTTACTCTTTGTTTAGAATTTCTCCATTTGCACTTTCAGTTTTTTGCATTTTTAAGATCTAAAGGAACATCACAATCCCTGTAAAACTAAAAGATCAGCAAATGGGTGCAGTTAGGAGAATCTTCAAGGATAATGTCTGCCTTGGTCCTTTCCCTTCAATATCTTCTTACGTCAGGATCTGCCTCTGAGAAACTGTCACTCAGGTTACCTTTCCCGATGGATTGAAAAGCCCTATGCAGTTGTATTTGCTTTCCATGGTCTCTCCCACCTTCCCTCCCCCTTGGCTCTTTCAGGCAGGTAACATGGCAGGCACAGTGGCATTCGCCTTCTCAGTGGCGTCACCAGGCACCAGAATCCTACCAGATGACAGAGGGTGACAAGATGACTAGAGGATGAAGAATTTCATCTTTAGGCTCTTATGCACAAGGAAATCTCTTCCGCTGACCTTTACCTGCTGCTGTGCACCAGGATATTTTGGAAGAAAGGTTTTTCAAACTATTGTCTTGAAGTTAGGTCTCGGACCTGAGTTGTGACACGGTGACATGTGACACATGCTAATGACGAAGTGTGTTTTTGGATCCTGTACTCAGGGAATTCTGAGTTATGATTATGACTCCATTATGATACCCTTAGTCAGCCAAAGACACAGATGCCCTAGGAAAGCATACACTGTAACTTTTTTACTAGTTAGTTCATTTCAGTTCATGTGGTCACCTCAGTCAAGTTTTATTTTTCTTACTACATAACTCTACCCAGCAACAGAGAACCACTGTTAGACTGATGAACTTCAGGGACAGAAGAGCCTGCAATCTCTTAGCATACAGCTTTCAGGAATTATTTCCTGCTTCACATTGGGTTGAACTGCAGCCTGGGGTTTTAGAAGAAAATCCAGGCTTAATCAAAAGAGTGTCAGGATTTTCAAAGGTGGAGATCCCAACAACACCTCTGATAAAGTTCTTTCAGGAAAATTATCACTATTACTCTGCTTTCGTTCTTGAATATTTGGCTGATCTTGGTTCTTTCTTTGGTAATGCCTGTAATTTTATTTTTATAAGCTTGGGAGAGGATTCATCTCACTTAGCGGTGCCCATTGAGGAGTCAGACTTTTCCCCCCGACCACCTCTGTAGTCTGACTGCTTGGAGGCTCCTGCCTCATCCCACCTACAGGACATGCCCATGTCAGCATGAGAATACAGCTTCTCAGGGATAGCTCTCTGCTGTCTGCCAGAGAAGGCTACGCACCTGCCTCTGAACTGGATGAACACGGCTACATTCCTAAATTTAGATGGCTCATAATCTCATTAGCAAAAAATAAATAAAGTTAAATTCCATAGGCACCACCCTTGAAAGATATAACTCTCCTTTAGTAGTCACGAATGTACTCTTACCTTCATAGTACTATAATTCTGCCTAAAAGATGTGTGAAACTGGTTGGCCTTTATTCAGACATATTTAACAAGTCATCATATACATTCTTTCAAATTATGTCAGAATATTAGTATTTTGTTTAGTCCATTGGAACATCACCCAATATTTCAGAACTTCTGAGATCAATACCAATACTTCAAGGAGTGTTTTAAAAGCCTTGACTGCAGGCTACCCATACCTTTGCTTTTAAAAATGTAAACTTTGCTTTAAGAAAGGTGCTGCTTATCAACTGCATCTGAACATCCTTATTAGTGTCTGGTTGGAGTAAGCAGGCAGGACCTCTCTGCATCACCTGTTTTTTACTCAACTGCTAAGGAGTTAAATTTATTGAATATATACTGTAGCCAGAATACTATGCATACAGTGAATTTACTGAGCAACAAGTTCAGCATTTGTGCTGTGGGCACACCCAGCTAAGACAGGGCAAGGCACAAAAGGAATTTGTGTCCCCATGCAGTAAAAATAGTGGTAAGTCATCACCTGAAGGCCACTTGCAATTACTGACCAGCCTTTACCTTTTCAGAAGTTACCAGTTATCTGCAGCACTGAAAAGCCAAATAGCTCTACGATGCAAGGGATCATCCTGGAAGATCATTTTAATAGCTTAAAATAATCATTATTACCAAAGGGCAGCGAAACCGCTAATTCCCTGCTGAAAACTTTCAGGTGCAAAGAAGGAAACACAAGCAGCGCCTAGGCCCAGCAGTGACTGCGAGGCCTTGCTGTACCCTGAGCTCACCCTGCGCAGAACCGAGCAGGACTGGGGGGCTTTGCTTGGGTTTGGGTTTTGCAAAACTGCATTTTTGGGGTTTGGATTTAAATCTGCCCAACCTGTAGTGAGCACTTTGGATCCTTGTCTCCCCCAGCTAAGCCACCTCAGCCAATGGAAGCAAGGAGACAAAGTCATCCCAGATGCAAATAATCGAAATCGACGATTATGTACTTATTTTTGATTCAAGTGAAGTAAAATCAGGATTGTTGGGATTTTTTTTTTTTTTTTTGTAATAACATTCCAAAAGGGAAACAGAACATACAAACTCTTCACATAAACACCAGCATCTGTCCAAACCGATGTATCGGAGTTTTTGTCACCTTGACGTATTACTGCTTGTACTGAGATGTAAAACTGCGGCCCCCGCTTCGCTCCCCACTGCCGGGCAGGTGGCAGCAGCTCCCGGCCCCATTCCCGGCCCGGGTCCCGTTCCGTTCCCGCTCCCGGCCGCGGCCATCTTGTGTACACGCAGGGGGACATCTAGCGCCCGCAGGCAGCTCCGCCGCCACAGGCAGCCCCGTTATTTTATTAACGAAACCGTTATGTTATTAAACGCGTTTATTAAATGCATAAAAATGACTCTGAGCATCACAGTAAGCCCAAAGCTGATCAAAAACTTCCCTCTAAACCAGGAATCCTCTTACAAATGTGGTGCTGTGTGATGCTAGATCAGACCAAAGCTCATGAGGGCAGAGGTGATAAGCAGAGTTCTAAAACACTGAAACTCTTAATTATTTTTAGCAAAATACAGGAAGGATAAGAAAGATGAAATGTAGTTTAATGAGTAGGGCAAACAACTAAGCTGAGCAGGATCACAGTTTATAAATAAGTCCTTGAACACAAACTTTATGAAATACTGATTGTGTTGCCTTAATACAGTGTTAATACAAACAGCATTTCTTTCATGTTAGAGAAAAAAAGAGAACAAGCAAAAAGTATTTTTCCTAAAAAATCAGTCAGAAAAAAAAATCTTCTGTGGGATTCACTGTATTTGACTGGCGAAAAACTCGATACCCAGTCTACAACCACTACAAAGATATAATCATCTTCTGAAGGTAACTTATCCTAAGACAAATGCCTAAGATAAACATCAGTCGACTGAGAGATACACATTTCTCTCCACCGAGGCCAGATTAGACACCTGACTTTAAGGAGTTAATAATTAGGCAGCATGAGCTTCCCAATGCCTAAGAAGTCATGCATGGTTTTCAGGACATTTCCACGGACCATCACATTTCGTCCAGTGAAGGACATGGCAAGTGGAGCTTTTCTCCTAAGAATCCTTGGAAAGCCAATAGAGGGAGCTGGAACATTCCCTACACACTCTCCATCCCAGGCAAGACACTGCTGTGCTCATCTGCCTTGGCTAACAGGCATCCTCAAATCTGGATAGTGGAAAGCATGCTCCTATAAACCATTGCACGAAAGGATAGAGGGCTTTGGGAGAGAGCAAACCACCATGCCCCTTTTCTTGCGAGTCAAGAAAGGATCCAGAAAGGATGCCCAATGAGCTGAGTGATCTCCACTACAAACCTTAGGTCACCAAAGCAGCCGAACAGGACGGCAGCACAGTAACATGTGCTAACTAGCCCTGCACTCGCATGAGGGAATCAGGAGGCTTATTGGTGTCAGGCTGCCATCAGATGTATATGGGTTTGGGACATTTGGACAATCAAATGCTTTTTGCTTTTGGTAAAGGCTTTTTTACTTTTTACTTTTTGCTTGGGGGAGTTTTACACTACTAATGGTACTTGGTTCAACTAAGCTAAGGTGGAGGAGCTTCCTTTCTATAAACTCTTTCACCATTAACCAGAACATCTGTAATTCTCAACAAAGCTCTTTGGAACTAAATTACTAGAAGGCAAACTTTACCAAATTTGACTTACTTTATCTTCTAAGACCTCTGGACTTTTGAAAAGAAAAAACTGCTAAAATGTAAAATGAAATGTGGCCTTCTGCACATCCTACACTGCACAACAGAGGAGACTCAGCAGAGTTGTATGAAGATGTTCTGCTCCCATCTTGTGTAGATGGGAACATCTTTGCTGAAGACATCTGTCTTAGAGGTCTGACAGAACCTTGACAAAAATCAGCCAGTCCTCTTTTCCTTTCTGCCCACTACAAATTTTCATTTTTCAAGCAGTTATGCAGTCTCTTGCATAGTAGTTGTTCTGCATTAGAACTTCCTTCACCACCATGATGTGCAAGTTACATAGAGACAGCTTACAGAGAGGGAGCTTCCTCTCTGTAGGATCAGAATGACATCTGAGAACCTTAACAGCATGTCCTACATTTTTAACTCATGACCCCCCTTTCTTGTTTGTTTTTTATTCCAAACTGAAAGTACTTGACAGCTATTCTGATCTCAGGCTACTGATAATGTGCCTGCAACTGAAATGTCACCCATTTTAGGGGGAGTGGGATTGTAGATATCAAAAGCAAAACAACCGCTTCTCTCTTTGACTTGATCTCTGGGACATCTGACCCAAATTTAGCATTATCTGAAGCATACAGCAAGTGCCTCCACAGATGTGCAGTTCCTTTTGAAGAATTGTCTCAAGCATCGTTTTAAGCCTTGGGTATAACATAAACTTCAAATCTATTACAGCTTGACCAAAAAGCAAAGCTGGCAGCCATTCTTTCCTTTAAAGACCTTTGTTTACTGTAGAGAGTTTTAGCTATGTTTTAATTCCAGAATTTTTTAAATATGTATTTTGTGAGAAATAAACATAGATGACTTAACTGTAAATTAAACCTGAGCCCCCTGGCTGCTAGCCCAGGCATCAACCAACAAGGCCAACTGTCTTGCAAGTTTGACTGCATCTCTCTGGCTGCTCTATTGCCAGGACAAGCTCTGTTTATGTTCCTGTTTAAATGCAGTGGCTGCTGGCTTGGGGAATTATGTCCACAGAGGTACAGTATAGAAAAGTAGTTCCATGAGTTCTCATAGTTACTGCCACTTATCCTTTACCAGAGGCAGGCAATTCAATACTGCTAAGCTTATTATGTCCTTGACAGGCAAAAAAAAAAAAAAAAAAAAAAAAAGAGCAAGATATGAAATAAGATAGTAAAGCTGAGGTAATGGCTAATAGGAAGCGCTGTTGGTAAGCTAGGTGAAACTGGAAATGGGTTGTTGACAGCAGAGGGAGCAGCTCAAATGTTCTGGGGTGATAGGATAAGTGGGGAGATTAAACAGGAGCCAGCCCTTGGAAACATTTGGCCCTGATATGGCCTGGCTTGCTGCAGGTATGGCCATGTGTCGCATAGGCTGCTTCTTCCTGGGGTTAAACTCTTAAAACTCCATACTTCTAGTTTCTGTTTGCTGCGCAGACAATTCAGCGATGCAGATATTTCTGCCGACTCTGAATCCATGTAACTTACCCTGCAAAGCTTTGAAAGAGCCTATGGTTTCTTTTGCTGACAGAATTGCACTGCCTGAAAATTGTGCATTTGCAATTAGCAGCAATAAACTCATAAAGACACACTGTGCAAAACCACCCTAGTCAATCTGCAGACAGGTCTGCATTTGAGGCAAATTCTTCTTGCGAGTAATAAACCCAACAAGGCACTCAGTTTTAAGGATTTTTTGGCACCTAAAGTGATAGGTGAACACTATTTATTTCAGGAGCATGGGGAATAGCCAGGTGAGTCTACACAATGAAGCGGCTGCAGTCTGCAGGAGCAGCCTTTTAGGTGTCAGTCAGAACAAGGCAAGTGGAAGGTTCACCATTTCATCCAGATCCAGCAGAGACTTAAAAACATCACTGATGAGACCAAGCCGGCAAGAATAGACATGTAAATGATAACCAGAGAACAGTAAGCCACCAATGGTGTTCCTTATAATAACAGTCTATGGAGAATTATAGTAACACAAACATACATCCATAAGCTCTGTGAATTACCGTCTAGCAAGAGAGATGCAATCTTTATGCACATACAATGCAAATGATCTGGCCGTTCCAGCTGTTTCCAGCTTAGAGCAAATCACTACAGAAGAACTGCGCATTTGGTTAAATTTGGGCATAGCTCTCTGCCTACATAAGAGGCATCACAAATTATTGTGCCAAGGGGAAGTAGTCTGAGGAGCAGGGAAGCAGTCCCAAACCTCTCATGTGCTGTGCATGTTTCTTTTACATCAACAGAAGAGAATTACAGAGGAGAAGCTGGACACTTGTTCTTCAATGTCTGTTCTACCCCAATGATTTTACTTGCAATGTCTAATGAGTTGCTTGCTGAACTAAATTCCAGAGCTTGGCTACTTGCATATATATTTTTAATTTCTTAGCTGACAAAGCTTATACTCTACGTAGTGATACTCCACCCTACACAGACACCAGTTTAAAAAACCAACACATGCAAGTAATTAACCAACACTACCTCAGTGCTGTCAAAGGAGGTTGACCTGATGGAACAGCTCTGCAGAGAGGGATTTTGGAGTCCTAGTTGACGACAAGTTAACCATGAGGCAGTAATGTGCCCTCATGGCCAAGAAGGCCCATGGGATCCTGGCCTGCAAGAGGAGAAACATTCCCAGCAGGTCGAGGGAGGGGATCCTGCCCCTCTGCTCAGCTCTGGTGAGGCCACACCTGGAGTATTGGGTGCAGTTCTGGGCTCCCCAGGACAAGAGGGATGTGGAGCTTCTAGAGAGGGTCCAGTGTAGAGTGACAAAGATGATTAAGGGACTGGAGCATCTATCTTATGGGGAAAGACTAAGCGAGCTGGGCCTGTCTAGCCTGCAGAAGACTGAGAGGGGATCTGATCAATATGTACAAGCACCTGAGGGGAGAATGTAAAGAAGATGGGGCCAAACTCTTCTCGGTGGTGACCAGTGGCAGGATAAGGGGTAATGGGTAGAAGTTGAAACACAGGCAGTTCCACCTCCATGTAAGGAAGAACTTCTTTCCTGTGACGGTGACAGAGCCCTGGAACAGGCTGCCCAGAGAGGTTGTGGAGTCTCCTTCTCTGGAGACCTTCAAACTCCACCCGGATGCCACCCTGTGCCACGTGCTCTGGGTGTCCCTGCTGGAGCAGGGGGGTTGGACTAGATGATCTCTAGAGGTCCCTTCCAACCTCAACCAGTCTGTGGTTCTGTGAAAAGGCTATTACAAGACTGTTACAAGAAGCTATGCCAGTAAAACTGTGCAAAAGATCTTGTGCAGAGTATAACTATTTGACCTAGTATGACACAAAGACAGCAGAAATATATTGTCTGCCACTGAGAAACACTGTAGCACAAGAGCTTAAGAAAATGAACCTAGAACAATTGTACTGAAGTAACTGGATCCAATCTTGAAATAGGTTTCACCAGTAATCTTAAAAAAAAGTCTGAAAATAGTTATCTCTGTATGACTTTAAGGAGGCCAGATGAAGCCATGATGATGGACAGATACCCAGTAGTTATGGCAATACTGAACGTTTGAGCAACTCTGATGAACAAAGATGTTTTCTGCTTTTGCTGCACAGTTTGTCTCAACAAGGACTGCTGCTGGCAGCCAGCAGAGACCTCACAGCATGTATTTAGAAGTCCACATAATGGACTTTTCCTATAAAAAATGTTTACCCCATAGCACTCATAGCAGCAGCCAGGTGCTTTTTCAAAAAACGATGTCCATGACTCTCAATAACCAGTATGATCTGGATGGTGTCACTAACAGACTCCTGCAGTACAAGAAGGAAAAACTTCTGCAATGCATCAACACAACAGTACTGAAACTGAACTTTGACAAGTAACCACTATATACAGAATTGGCTTTTATTTGGCAAGTACCTCCTCCCTTTGGAATGAAATCTGACCCTGTCTATACAAAACCCACATCACCAACAAAATTGAAAATGTTAATTCTTTAATTCTTAATGATGGTATGCAAAGTTTACCACTATCTCTGCTTCAGCTATAGAATGATTAAGAATATTACTTTGAGGAACCTCCAAGCTACACTAGGTGGATGCTGTAAAAAATTTGAAATGATAAAAACCCTGATCATGCATAGCCTAAGACTTACACTGTTTGATCCTAGATTATCACAAAACATAACTATTGATGTCTTAGATGACAAACCACAACCATATGTGCTCAACTACATCAGGACAACATGGAGTAAGGCACTATATTTGCTCAAGAATTTTCAGAGGGGTAGGAGTGAACAGTCTTTTGCAGAAAAAGAAGCAGTGACTTAGTTTGGCCTCAGAAAGCAAGGGAGCGTATCTGCTGCGCAGAGCTCACAGCCCTTTGACCATGCTGTGAACAACGAAAGGTTCTCTAGGTGTAATTCTGAACTGTCCACTGGTCATCAAGACTATCTACACGTATGCATGAGGCAAACCCAGAACAGAAAATGCAAAAGCTGGCTGCTTGTCTCACCTTCTCGTGTTGTTTGCCACCCGCTCTGAAGGATGAGAATGCTCATATTGCACAAGTACAATGACTGCAGCTGCAGGAAAGGAATACAAAGAGCCTTGCTTAGCATGTCTGATTCAATAAAAACTATGTGGTTTCCTGACACCAGCATGGCCTAACAGTTCCAAGCCCTGAGCCAGCTCTGCTGTCACACTTCAGTAGATTGCAAGGTAAGTCAGTCCTACAGGACAAATGTGAGATAAAAACTATCAACTTTTCTTCTTCAGGGTCTATCTGAAAGTGTGCCCACCTGGTTCATGGTGATGGCAAGAGATTATTGTTATAAGAAAAGTGTATATAGTGACAATCTATGATGATGACCAGTATTTGACAAGCAATTGGAAGCTGCTTGGAAAGCTGGTGTGACTTGCCAGTTCCCTGACAAACCAGTAGTTAGTTGTTCGTGTATCTTTTCAGCCTCATCATTTGCAAAACTATTATTAAAAAATACATGCAAACTCTGTAGTGAACAAGCATTGCATACTTCTCATTTTGTACCTTGCTAGAGACAACATCAGAAGGTTTTGGTCTTCCTTCCTTTTGTAGTTGCAATCTTATTTAACATCAGGCTCCCCAGCAGTAAATGCACACAGGAATCTGAGTCACTTCAGCATTCAATCAGGTTCTCAAAATCACTTCCGTGGAACTAAAATCTGGAAGGAGACTAGGTTTCAGGCATAATTATTATTTCCTAAATCACAGTTTGTCTTTTCATTCCAAGGTAATTGGCAGCCTCGTAAGTGATGAGCCACTCACTGATTATCACAATAACAGAAAGTTGTTGAAGTAAGAACTGTGTTCTCATCCAAGAGAAGGGTTGAGCAATATTGTCTTACTGGTGCTAAACAGGAGTGTAATACTAGTAATTAGTAAAAATCATAATTTCAGAAACTTGAGTTTGAAAAGGTTGATTCCCAGAACTGCTCTGGTCGCCTTTTCACTTTTTCTGTATGTGCAGAGAAAGTATCTTTCAGTCCTGGCAATTTTACATTTGTGGTGGTTGGTAGGAGACAAATTTGTGTGTAAAGAATATTTTTTTTCATGTAACTCTCTTTTTCAAACGAGTGAAGTTAAAAGACTCTAAAAATCATTCATGTTTTTTAAAAAAAAGAAAGAAATTATTTACCAGGATATGAAAAACTGCCTTTTTAGACATGCTGGTTGACATCCAAGCTGCTTCTGACAGCTAGAGAAGTGCAGTCCATCATGGCTTTTTCCACTTCCAGTCCTTTCCCTGAAGTCCTTCTTTCCGTAAAACATTCTCTCGCTGTCCCCCACACCTCATCCCGCTCATGAAAAGAAAGAGCTGAGCTGTGTTAACATGGCTTTGCGCAACTCCGATGTCATTTTTTTCTGCAGTGTTCAGTCCCTGAGTCCTCTTGGTCCACGTTTTTCTGGTATTTCCCCCTTCACCCACATCCCTTAACTGGAAAAACAGTGGCATTCACATTTTTTTTGACATTCTTTTTGCACACTACACTGATAATGTGATAATTTGGGAAGCTCATAGATGCTGTCACACCAGATCCATTAGTCTCTTCAAAAAGTACCAAGGATGCCTGTGTGCACACACATTCACAAAGAAATGTGCACATGAGAAGAGTCAGGAAAAGTTTTACAGACTTTTCCTTTACTATTAGCTTGATCTTTCAGCTACACCTTACTAAATGAGAGGAGTGGATACCCTATATCTTACAGAAAGCACCATTTCTGAGGGGAGATTTATTTTCCTTTTAAAAACAACATATTTATTGTTGATCAATTCATCTGCCTTTTATGTCTTTGGCAGTAGCCTGTACCATATCCAGCTTACTGAAGATCTCCCACTGGTATAACAACTGCTCTACTCCACCAAAGCCAATCTGCTTAGTCCAATATTCTGCTTTTGAGACTTGCCAAGGTGTTCAAAGGACCATCCTGAAAACCCCAATGGTACTCAAAATTATGCAATAATCTGTTGGTTTATATCCTTGTTCTTTTTGTCTTCCGTGTTTTCAGTATGCATGTAAAAGACTGCTAATTTAGTAAAGGACTTCATGTTGCTGTCTCCTGAGGACTCGAGCATTATTTATGAATTATCAAAGCCTTTGTACCCCTTCCTAAGAACACGGCCATGCTCTGCACCTGGCAAGCAGAATAACCCCGTTTCAGTCCAGGGCCCCTCCTCATAGCTCACCTCCTTCCACAAGATCAACGTTCATGACATTCTACAGCACAGGTCCCATTTGTTCCTCTTCCAGCCTGTTGAAAATCAGTCATTTTCCTTGCTCTTTCTTTCCTGACTCTTAACCTATTTCTAACTCATGACAGCACTTTTCTTCTTGTCCTGTGACTGCTTAGCTTCCTTAGTATCCTCTTCTGAGGGATTTTGTCAAAGACTTTTCAAATCTTTGGTGATCTTCTCCTGAATGAAGGGCATGATGCCCTTTCAGAGTCCAGCCACCACCTTCCCCCGCCTCCCTGCAAAATTTCCCGAGGCAGGAAGGGGAGAGGGGACCAAACAGTCACTGTGTGCGTGCTGGCTGGCACAAGCTCCTCCATGCTGATGGTGCTTTCCATGGAAATTGTGCCTGCATGCGCTATGGCCGAGATTTGAGGGCTCTTTCAGGAAGATTTAAAAATCTCCACAGAAAAACTTGTATTCATGTAATAAAGGGTCAATCAAGAGTCTTGACTTATATTTATTACAGAAATGAAAACATGTTCCCCCTACCTTCAGCTTTCACAGAGCGTAACCAAAAGGAATGGCTGAGGCAACAGCCAGGTGGGAACAGCTCCCTGATGTGCTGACATGGCTTTGCTGAACCAGAACAGGTCCAAGCAGCCTGTGAGGGCATGCGTGGGGTGACAGGACCTGGTACTACCCATGGCCAAAGGATCCTGAAGCCATGGTAACATGTTGGGGCAGTGAATCAAAGAAGTCCTTTGGATCTCCTAGAAGACTTCCTGCTAAGTGAGGGAAGAGGTCAGGAGAAGAAGGGAAGGGGAAGAAGATTTGGAAGGAGAGATGGATGGATGGAGCACCAACGAGAAGAGTTTCCACACAGCTTAGCTACAAGCATGGTCACTGCAGTGAGGGCAAATCTCAGAGACTTGTAAGCCATGCAGGGACTTTACTCTGCCTATGAACTCTGAAATATGGAGTATACAGAGATTATTTTGCTGCTACTGTGCAACTTAGTGGATGGGTTCTCTAGCATTTTAAGACTCCTCTACGCAAAATATATTAGGCACATGTGTGGACACATGAACTGAGATAGAATTTAAAGCATAATTTTGAGAAAATCAAACCATGTCTTAGCAAATGAGCAAATGAATACATTCAAAAGGTGGGCATTTGAGATCATGTCAAATTTTGTTTAAGTTCACTGAGGGGTTGGAAGTAAATTGATTTTAGGGGTTTCATAAGTTGGAAACATTTTAAATGTGGAACACTCGGGGTTTTCAAGGTTTAACCCATAGCACTATCTGCATAGAGTCTGCTACCATTGCATTTAGGTAACAATATCTGAATAGCCTTCAAAACCAGGTTTCTGGTTCTTCTCCAAGCTCTTCTTCCTCCTCCTCCTCTTCTTTTGAAATTCTCCCTCTCATGAAGATACTCTCTGCAGAGATTCAGGGGACATTTATCCTCTGCCCTAAACTCTTGCAGCAGGGGCTCTGTTCAGGTGACAGCAGATCTTATTCAGAAAGATCATAGAGGGACTCATATTGCCTTAGGTGGCTCAGGAAACTCTGGAGGAGTTAGACATGCACATTTCCTGGCCATGGGTGAGAAAGCAGTGTTCAGTTATCATCTAGCTAGGCAAGGTCTGATTGCCTGAGTGTAGTCCGGAGCATTCAGTGTAGTGTGCAAAAAGAATCTCAAAAAAAAAATTGAATGCCACTGTTTTTCCAGTTAAGGGATGTGGGTGAAGGGGGAAATACCAGAAAAACGTGGACCAAGAGGACTCAGGGACTGAACACTCATTTTACTCCTGTAGATTGCCTTTCTAAAGCAGTGAGGTCACTTCTTCCTGCTCTTCATAAAGCAATCTTCCAGCACCGTCAATCTGGGATATTTCTTTAATCAATATATCTTTTTAAAATTACACAAGCAAAAGAAATGGTCATTCAGGGGTCTACTAATCCGATATCATCTTGTAAAATGAACAAGCATCTCCTGTAATAAACCTTAATTTAGAACTTGTTAGCAAAACAGATGCAGTAAACCAAAATGGATCCAGAAAATTGCGTTCTCCTTTCTATCTTAATAAACTTGTTCCGTGTCGTGGCATTTTCTGACTGCACCACTTGGCTCATTGTCAGAGCAGAAAAATTCAGTGTAGCTGCAAGAACTTGGAGGTGTTCTCTCTTTTCTATCAACATTCAGGCGATTTTAGGTCAGATGTATCAGTGGAATTGCTGGAACCGCTTCTTAGCAGGTTTTCCTTGGTCTTTGATCACTGGAGTGATAGAAGTGAGCTCTGAATTTTATACCAGAGGAGCAAGCCCAGCTGAAAGCAGTGAAGGGGACACAGCTCTGTAGGAGATTTATAAAACAGTCAGTACCAGGCAGGTTACAGACCTCACCTCTACCAGTGGCAGGTAATGCCTAAAACATATTAATACTGGTAAGATAGACAAGTTTCATAGGACACTATGGTTATACTAACAATTTAAGCATGCTGTAGGCCAATAGACCAGTGAGGTCAGCATCACCTGCTTCGTGACATCTCCTCACTGTTGGGGACAATGGCCAAAAGCATGGCCAGACCATTTAACAATATAGGTGGTGGTAATCATTGCCCAGAAATGTCCCCACCATTTAATTTTCCAGTAGAGACTTAGCCTAGATGTCCTTTGTACCGCACAGTAAATACCAAAGGCAAATAAATTGCCAGTGTATGTGTTGGTGTTGTCAGTACTAAAGATGCTGGTGTAGTCCTGCAGGAAGGATTGCAGACGTAGTTTAATTATTGATGCTTTGCAGATACTGGTTGCAAAGCCTGGTGGCCAGAGCTCAGGTGGGCTGCAGAGGGGCAGCTACCAGCCGTTCCACAAGGCTGAATGCTGCTGAGCTCTCCGAGCTGCAACCATGGAAAAGGGATTAGGTCACTTGCTCCAGCTATGGAAATGGCCTGTCTTTTCCAGTTGTGAAAGGGAGATCATCTGAAAACATCTGCAGGAGAAGAGTAGCTGCATGAGATGCCAGGAGCAGATTTAGATGACGACTGTGCCCTGTTTTCATCTCCAAAGACGCCGAAGACTGAGGAGAGATATGTGGATTTTTCCAGCAAAATAAAATACATTCAGGTGTGCTGATCCAGGGGTTTGTGCTGTTTGGGGGAATGACAGCAACTGCACCTCCTCAGGGCAGCACCCTGCCATTTCTGGGACACAGGCAGCAAGGCTGGTTATAGGCAAGGGCAGGGCACAGCGGAGCAAAGCGGAGCTGCAAGGGATCGATAGGGAGGAAAAGAAGCTGATAAAAAATACATAAATATTACTTTACATTTAAGCACAGTAAAGACCATAGGGCAAACAAGTTGTTTAAAAGATAATGCTGATATGAGAATGAACTGGTATAAATTAGTCATGAATACACTAATGAGGCAAAAATAAAAGGCTTTAACTATCAGATGACTGTGAGGTTCTGGAATGCAAACACTTCCAGTGAGTGTAAACTGCTTTAAAGTGAAGATGAATCCGTTTAAGAAAGCAACTGCCTGACACAACCGTGGGAACAGGAGACCTGCTGCCTTCTCCCAAGGCTGCAGGCTCAGCCCTAAGTCTGGCGTTGCTGGTCATTACAGCACCTTCCAGGAATGGCCCTTTTTAAATGCCAGGATCTGCCATAGCAGGAAGGACTGAGTTCTAAAAGGGTGCTCAAGGAAGGCACGGGGGGTCAATGACAGCAGAAAAAAAAAAAAAGCCTTTCGTTAGAATTTTCAAATGCTGAAGAAGACATTTGCATTCTGCAAGATTAATGAAAACACATCAGGGCCTTTTATACAGAGTGCAGCACCACCCCAGTGAATACTGGCCAAGAGGAGTGCCCAGAGTGATGTATGTCATCTCTATGAGACACCTGGATAAGCACTGTAAGAGGACATAGCTTCTTGCATACTGTCATATTCCTCGTCCTGTTGCTTTGATGCCTTCAGACACACTGCTCCAAAGACTGCGATGACTGCCAGATGCCCTTCCTTCAGAGGAAATGTGCAGGACTTGGATGCATGCTCTCATCTCAAGTCTTTAGTTGAGTGATGCCTTAAGCAAGTTCATTCATGACCTACTTAAGCTTTCTATATAAGAACACGTGACTGAACCCGTATAAACCAAGACCAAGGGTGTATTTCCAGGAACTGACCATTTAATGACAGAAAAGAAAAAGTGGAGCAGCAAAATTGTCTGCTCAGGAGCTGAGCAGTTGTTACTGTTCCATGACCATGCTCTGCATTGCAATTTTTCTGTCTTGCACTTTTTTTATATGAAGTGGTTGCATTGCAGAGAATAATAAGCCAGTAGCAATAATGTTCCTGGGCAGGACTAGCTGAAGACACTCAGCCAGAGCTGCTCGCAGCCAACAGCACTGCATCAATTCCCTTTTCTTACAGCCAGTTTCTCCTGCCTTAGGAAACGACCGGACCTCATAACTCTTTCTCATGAAGTTGTTATACATTAGTCCCTGCATCTATAAATAAGATCAGCAATCTTTGCCACAGCTCAAACAAACAAAAAAAAAAGTAAAGCAGGAAAACACCATCATCATTTCATTTGCATAGTCCATAAGCTAAATACAACTGCCTGCCCTGCTCTATTGGCATGTGGATGTTGTTCCCAGATGTATAACCCTGCCCAGCTCAGTGACAGCCAGCTTCATTAAACCACTCCTTAGTAACACTAATCCTGGTGTTAAATATTCCCTCTGGGACCAGCAAGCAGAGCCCATTCTTTTTCCAGAAGGCCAGTATTTTCTCCCAACTGTTTTGCTTTCTGTTTTAAAGCCCACGAGGGGAGGGGTGAGATTAATGTGGCCTAAATCTGTGGTACTCAACCACAAACAGTCATTGCAAAAGCTAATGGAAGTTCCTTGCAGCTGGGAATGTGATTTCAGTTCTCTGAGAGAGCCCTTAGCTCTTGTGTAGCACCCCCACATTAATGCACCAGTGCAAGAGCAAGCCTGAATGTGTGCTGAGAACCAAGTATCCTAAACCTACATGTGGTTGACCACAGCAATTCTCTCTGGACTTAGGCCTTATCTAAAACCAATATTGCGCACAAGAAGATTGTAGGAGCAATTCTTTAAAATATCTAAAGACTTGTATTGATATAACTCTACCATTAATATTATAATATTATTTTAACCTGTTAGGCACCTGTTTAATCTGGCATACCTGTGTCATACTGCAAATCTGTGTTACACGAATGTAGGACTGGAAAAGTGCATTCTGGAACTTCTGCTGTCGAGCAATTGGAGGCTCTCGCTCTCCTGAGACAACGAAGCCCACTGGAGAACCATGGGACTGTCAGTGTAACCTGTTGTTTGCTTTCAGTTTGGCCCAGTATTCCAACCTATATATTCAGGACTCATCCTGCATTTCAGGAATCACAGCTGGATCACTTGCTATCTGGTTCAGAGGAAACCATTCTTCCCTAGCGCAATATCACATAATCACAGAATCACAGACTGGTTGAGGTTGGAAGGGACCTCTAGAGATCATCTAGTCCAACCCTCCTGCTCCAGCAGGGACACCCAGAGCACGTGGCACAGGGTGGCATCCAGGTGGGGTTTGAAGGTCTCCAGAGAAGGAGACTCCACAACCTCTCTGGGCAGCCTGTTCCAGGGCTCTGTCACCCCCACAGGAAAGAAGTTCTTCCTCACATGGAGATGGAACTGCCTGTGTTTCAACTTGTACCCATTACCCCTGTACCTTATCCATTAGTTGTTCAGAAAAGAATCACATCCCATGATCAACAACAACCTTTTTTAATGACTGAGCAGCTCTCACACGCTTACTAAAAAGCCTGGTGAGTTGTTGTAGGATGATATTCCTGGAGTGAAGGAGGGCCACTGTGTGCTTCGCAGTCTGCCAACATGCTGCAAACCAATTAAGAAAAGCCAACTTTAGGAATGCAATCGCTAATCTCTCTTTAGATGATCATCTTGAAAACATCCAAAAGAAACATTAATTTAAGCTAGATTTATGTCAACAGAAAGATAATTGCTTCAAAGAATACAGTGTCACTAATCTTGCTAGCTTGGCAGTATTTCTGAGCAGGTTGTCAACGACTGGAAAACCCTTATTGGAGAGCCAAACCTGACTGTGTGCTGGAAGCAACAGTGGTGCAATAAAAACCTTGAGTATCTTCTAGTGGGTGTAGTGAACAGTGTAAGTTCAAGTCATACAAACACGCCACAACAGGCTTTGCACTATCTGCCAAAATTACTGTGAGTGTAGGCATTGGGGAAGGCAGGAGAGGAGGAAGGGAGCACTGCATGGACAGGCAGCAGGAAGCAGGACAGCCTGAAGGGTCAAACTGGCAACCCCTTCAGCTGAGCTGCATGAACAGGGTTCAGCATCCTGGACACTGCAGAAAGAAATGTGGAGAGGGTGCACAAATATTCATTCTGAAGTCTCACTAACCACAGCACTGATATCAGGACAATACAGTTGTTCTGCAAGCAGGGGAACCAATTAAACATGATTTCATACGGATTTTTGTTCTTTCTTCCCTACATTTTCACACAATGGCCTTGAGCACCTCTGTGTCTCTCATGAAACCTCTACCAAGTCAAGCACATCAGGACTAGAGGTATCAAGTGCTGATTGTCCAATCTGAGGGCATGATGACAGCTGAACACTCACGATAGAGGCAATAATTTGGCTCTGTCTTCCCTTCCAGCCCTTGATATTCCAAAAAAAAAGAAGTGAGAATTTCATGTCAAATTTCCAGTACTGTCAAATTTGGTAGAAACAGCCGATAGGTTCATAAGTTACTGTCGGGGGTGGACATGCAGAATGATTGTACAATGCAAGACTCATTCTGGAAAGAAGGTGGATTAAAACTAAACAGTTTCATCAACTGAGAAGAATGGGGGTGGTATTCAGCTCCAGATTCAGATGCTCAAATGCAGATGTCTTCGTGTAAGTGTAGACACACTAGTGCCTCAGCTCCCATTCTAGTCGACAGAGATCTTCTATTCAGTCATAGTCAGTTCAATTCAGTCATCTAAGCATAGGCTTAGTGGCACTTGACATAACCCAGCTACCCAGAGCTGGCAAATCTGATATAGACCTACAAGAGATTGATGTGTGGAAAAAGGAAGGGAGAGGAACATAGAAAATAAATTCAGCTGAGAGTGGGTTGAATAAAGCACACCACCAACATGGGTTCTCCAAGCAAGATATACACCATACCATCAAAGCACCACAGGGTTGCCCACTATAGGCAACTCTCTTGGGAGTGGGCATCTTCCTGCAAAGATGTAATGACGACCACAAACCCTTGTAGTCGAGTGCCTTTACTTCTCTAACCTTTGCGAGGCCAAGGCTTTCCACATGTCTTCCACCTGAAGCCTTGGAACCTCCTTCATGCATCCTAGGCTGCTATGACAGTATCATGAGCCCCTTTTCCTCATGGACAGGTATAAAGTGCATCTGGTACATCTGTTTTATCCTAGAAAGCGATTGTCATTGATGTATAAAACTCTTTCTTTACTTCTTCACCTTTCACTTTGTAGCTTCTACTCCATAATATTGTTTAACAGCTAACAACAATTACAAATATTCAGTTAGTATTATCCAATAACACACATGCTCAAGGCATGGCAATCAACAACATGCACCACTTGCACCTAACGAAGAGTGATCAGTCAGCGCTAGTAGAGATTTAGTGGTCCTGATAAAGAGTATACAACATTAAATAAAAAACATGGAAAAGAAGAAAATCAAAAATCATTATCATTGCTAACACCTTAGCATGGAGCAGACCACAAAGAAGAGTCTCATCTAGGACCTGCTCTTTCTGGATGGCCACCAGGGAAATGTTTTCTTTTCTTTCTTTCCCCGTCTTTTTCTCTCCTTCATATTTTTTTCCCTAATATATCTTTGCACTGGATTTATAACATCAGCTGTGGCTCCTGACAATACCTCTGTATGAATGTCTTCCTCAACATCCCCTGTGCAACTTGGTGCTTGCCCAGGACACCACTGCAGATGCTCCGACCGCAGACAGACACGGCACTGGGGAGGCCACAGGAGCCGACAACACACAGGCAAAAATGCTCAGGCCCTGCCAGCTGCCACTGCAGGAGAAGTGAGGAGCTGGAGGGCAAGAGGAGAGGGCAGAGGAAGGAACACAGGGACAAGGGACCCTGAGGATCACTCTGCTCCCCCTGTGCTCCCACCGTGCTGCTTACAGGACAGCAGTGCTCTGGCCCTCCCCCAAAGCTCACCTCTTGGACATACTTTCCTCTTCTGATATTCCCCATCTGAGCACGGGGCAGACAAATACGGCATGGCAAAAACCTCCCAAATGACCAACAAAGTCTGGAAAGGAGAGGAGGGAATAGCAGTGTCGTGTAGTATGTTTTTTTCTTTCAAAACACTGTAAAATTAATACAAGTTCACATGACATACATGTCTCGGTATGTGTTTGTTTTCTTAACAACATGCTGCAGATAGCTGTAGCACTCATTGCCCATATGGTATAGAATTGCCATGGTAAATGCTGGGCTTTTGGACTTGAATAACAGGGTAAAAAAAAAAAAACAGCAAAAGTACCCTTTGCACCTTCTTCAGCAATGCTACACCGCACCACTAATTTTTGAGTTGGTTCCCACTGGATTACATTTCTTGGCGCATTATGCCATTACAAGTTTTAAATCTTTTCTAGCAGGAAGTTACACTGTGGATTTTGACAACATTGTGAGGTTTATCTTCCTAAATAAATTTACATCTCAGCACAGATTCCAAGGCTTCTTCTTACAGGCTGTTTATCTGTTGCAAATGCCATGCAATGTTTCCTTTCCTTTGCATTTTCTGCAGTGCTTTTTGAGTGTATATTAAAATTCTCAATAGAGGATGAATAAGGGTCTCTTTCGCTCTTTCTTCTTTTAGCCAGCAATTTCATTCTGGTTGAAACTAGTTTAAGCAGCCTGGTGGAAAACTTGATTCCCACAGATCAGTGTTTGCTTACAAAACCAAAACGTGTTGTCTGATCTACTCCCCATCACACCATTCTGGATCTCACCCATTTTTTTCCTGCAGGAAACATTGAGCTTCTGTTAGCCTAGATCAAATCATTTTAAACAACGGCCAAGATCATACATTTAATTTTACAGATAAGGAAGCTCAACTAGTTATAAAGCCCTTACCTAGGGAGGAAAAAAATGCTGTTCCCCACATCTAATACGCTGTTTTACACACTTTTTGTGATTATCAATTACATTAGAGAGCAAAGAAAGGCCAGAATTGCTTCTCTGTGTCTTGGGTAGTTAACTAAAGCAATGAAAAGTGGGCCTAAGTCACTGGCATTTTTTATATTATCATTATTTTGTTCAGCAGACCACCATTATTTAAGCAGAAATATGTTTTAAGAAACAGTCTGCCATCTGGAAAAAATAAAGCCTGATTCTAAGACATGTTTGTGCTATTTGTAATGTAGATACGATGCTGTGCACGTGCAGAAAACGTGCAGGTAATGAATTTTCCTTGTGAGTATATGAAGTATTTTGGAGTGATTTATCAAATTTCTGCGAAGGTAAGGAAAAAATTCGGAGGGTGTCCGTGGGAGAGTAAATCCCCCAAAGGTGCTCCCTCCCTGTCAGGGCGGCCCAGCCTCTGTGTCCGTCCATGTGCAGCCCCAGTGTGAGGCTGGACACAGCCACCACATTCAGCCTCCTCGTAATGTCACCCCAACACCCCAGCACGTGTGTGGGTATGTGAACCTCAGGCCTGGATCACCCAAGGGTTTCCAGGTGCCTCCATCCAGCACAAGCTCCACCCAAGCAGGACCTGGCAGTTGGGGCAGGCAGCTGCAGAGCCCCGATCAGAAGCAGCACAAGACCCCCATCTTTCTCAGAAATGCCCAAAATTTGGCTTTCTCTGCCTCCAGTCAGGGGTTTATTGGCAAACAAATATCACCTTCCCCCAGGGGTAGAGCCACTGGTGGGAGCAAAGCCCTGAGGAAGAGGCTCTTCTCTTCCAGCCCCACCAGAGAAGCAGGGGCGGTGGGAACGGGGCTTGCCGTGACCTCCATTGTTGCCTCTGCCCAGTGCTCCCCGCCACACACCATGGCACCAGGCCGCAGGCAGGGTAGTGCTGGCCTCAGTGTGTTCCCAGCATGTTCATCACGCTCAGCACAAAAGCACATTTTGGTCTCTGGCTAGCAGAAAACATTGCCAAGAGCGGGCTCACCTCGAGGGCCTGCCCTCCTCGCTGCCCGTGAGGCACGAGAGCGCTGCCGTCACCACAGCGCGCGCCCCATGGCTCCTGCACGTCTGCGCATGCACCCTTCCGCGCAAAGCAGCACCATAAAATGAAAGGAAAACATTCACGTGTTCGCTGAGAGGAGACAGGCACAGGCATTATCAAATAATCTGGCTGCAGTTATAATATATAATAATATTTAAATTAACTAATCTGACTGCTTATATCTAAAAGCCATTATTTTTTACATAAAAGCGGTTTACATCATGTGCACATAATAAAGAAATGGAAAGTCTGAATTGCTCTACAAATGTGGTACTTCATCACCTTCTAAGATTTTTTAAAAAAAGTTCAAATGGAAAATTTAAACTTGGGCTACTAGAGTGGATCAAGGAGAAGCAGTGACACATATCAGAGATTTGAGCTCCTTTTTTAAACAGGGCTATTTGTATAATGTGTCTAAATTCACCAGGATTAAATGATACTCATCAGTATATTCTTTCAAGTGAAATCCCCGAGCATCTTGCAAACAATCCAAGTAGTTTCTTCTCCATACAAAAAAAATCCTCTGGTTTACATCTACCGCGTCATGTTATACATGCACAATATATATGTGACACAAGAAGAAATGCACTGCACCTAGTCCACTCCTACACTTACCAATACTTTTGAGCCTCAAACATCGTAAGTCACTTTTAAATTTAAATATTTATAATTTTTAGTATTTAGCTAATGTTTTTCTCATCTCCAGGGTTTTTTTTTACTAAAGTAATCTCTGCAGATGAGCAGCTATTAACAGAAAGCATCAGCATATGCTTTTATAATAATATGCCAATGTACTAACACCATGAGGGACAGAAAGATCAGAGAAAGGAGCATTTCTGTAGCAACTGGAACCTCTAGATTTCCTCTTGGCCATCTTTGAAGCTTGCAGGAACTTGCTGTGTTTGAAAATTTAACCCTCTCTCAAATGTGGTTCCCTTACAGTCATGAGGACAGGAACACCTACTGATAGCATGATTATATGTCCTGCATTGCTTAAGGAAAGTGAAATAAAACTGGGATGAATGAAAAAAAAAAAAACACACAAAACAAGCAATGCCTGCTTTACAGCTGTAGTTCATCACTATCACTACACATTGTTTCTGCTGTGTTCGAGATGACTTTAAGGGGAAGGGTGGACTTCTGGTTAAAGTACATGACCTGGGTATCAGGACATTTGGGTCCTGATTTCAGTTTTGGCATGTTTGCTCTTCGTGTTTAGGAAATCTGTACCGTTTCTGTCCACCAGGATTTTCACAAATGCCAAACCGGTTGATAAGCTTGGGAGGGAAAGCGAGGATCCACACCACCCAGGCGAGGAGCCCAGCTCTCCTGCAGCCCTTTAGCTGCCGGTAGGGAGAGAGAAGGAGACAGCTCCTCCTCCTTAGAGGATACGTGGGACAGGAGCCATCTCAAAGCCATGAGTTGTCCTCACCTCTCTCTCCTTCATGACCTCAGGGGAACTGGAGACCCGTAAGTGAGCAGCCAACTTTCAGCACCTAAAGAGGACAGCACATCTGTCCATGTAGGCATGGGCAGCATGATGTGCATGTGAACATGTTTTCACACTTTATAGGGAAGAGATTGATGCCTTGAGATTAATCACAGATATTGGTTTTGACATGTTTCAGATTAATGTGGTAATGCTTAATATTCCAGCAATCATCATAACCATTTTTGGCGGTCAGTAATTTCTTCTGAATTTCTATGGGCTTTAATGTAAAGGTGTGACTAATTCAAGTGTATAAGGAAATGGTTATGTAAAAAAATGTTTTGCTTGCCATGCTACATATTTTTACACATATCGATATTCATTAATTTGAAAAATGGACCAGGTTGCATACTTAGAGATATACATTACAATCCTAGTCCTTTTACAGATTCTTCACTCAGCGCTGAGGACCTCAGATTTTCAGCTTCTACAAGCTCAACTTGAATCAATGAGTAACTGCTTTCAGTGGAAGTGAACATAGTGCTAAAATGAAGTATGTCTACTGGTCCTTAAGGAGCAGGAGCTCCTTATCAGATAAAAATTAAATCTATCTCTTCTTGCCTTGAAAGTCCCGTATTCCTCAGCAGCTCCCACACTTTTTGTAACTCATCTCACATTGTTAACCAAGAAAAAAGGAATGGGAAACCAGCCCTTTCACAGCCAGAAATATTGATCAAGTTATCTGTCTTTTGCAAGTCTGTATGCTTATTAGTTGCTAGTGGTTTGAGCTAGTCTTCAAAAAAACCTGGACGTGCAATTTTGAAATGGTCAAAAAGGATAGATGTGAAAAAAAATGAAGACAGATGGGATACTATGAGCTTTAATTTGCAATTGCTTTGTTTTGCCTTTGCCAGTCCCGCAGCTTGGCCCCCATATTAAAAACATGATGTATTTCCTCGTTTTTATTATTTGCACTGGGCTACTGAAGAAAAAAAAAAACAGTGAAGTGCCTCTGAGTCGAAGTGGTCTCTGCCAGGAATAACAGTGAAGCTCTTGCACCGCTGCCTCATTAGTTTATGGAAAACAGTTCCCTGAGGAAATGGTGGAGTGTAAATAAATTTAAAACATTTTAGCCTTGCAAATAAAGGGGATGCCAAATTTTAAATAGTGGTGGGTCAATGATGCCTTAACACTGTGTTGCACGCATCGTAAATATGAGCACGGTCCTGCAGGATATTTAATTCTTGCAGACGCATATTGTTAACCTATAAAGCGCACGCGTGCTCTTTGTCATCTCTAAATGATATTGCTAACGGTTGCAAGAATCCCCTTGTTGGGTATTTTTGACAGAGACACAGGAGGATATCTTTGCTCCCTGACACAAGCACGTAACTCCCCCTGGCAGCAGCAGGAGCCGGGGCCCCTCTCCACCCTGCTCCATCCTGCTCAGCAAACTCTGCCTTGCTTGTGCCCGCACTGCCTGCTGCACACTGGATACGCATTACCGGATAAACCGGACACAGTCCCACTGCTGATGGAAAGAGGCTCATGTGTACATAGATCACCGTGGCCTCTGGAGGTCTAATACTTCGCAGCGTCATAGGGAAAGCATCCATACCAATTCCATGGATCTCACCAGCTGATCCAGATCACAATGGATTTTCACATTTGGAAAACTTCCAGATTTGGATCTCCTACCTGGAAAGTCTACCAAGACATCCTGCAGTGTCTCCACAAAGATAAGGGCAGACTGAGGCCCTTGTATAACTACACAATTGGCCCTACACAATTGGAGCATATAGTCAGATTCAACCAACAGATGTTTGAAGCTAAATGTAAAGAATGAATTATTCATCCAAGTTTCTTAATCTCTTGCCAGAGGCACAATTGATTCATTAATTGATTCACAATCTTTAACCTGCAGCAACATAAAATATTTTTTAAGTTCAGGTCAAGGTCATATGTTTACATTTGCTCTGGAACTTGTTGAACAAAAGATAAGCAAAAATATTGCCCAGAGGATTTGATGATAAAATATTCAGCAACTCAAAAAGTCCAAATATGCCTTCGGTACTAGATCCATCACTGTTTTTGCATTCAGAGGCAAATAAATGTCCTCAGTGGCAGCCTCAGCCAAGTCAGAGACATAGAAGGAGAGTACACACTTCTTTTGTTCCCCATCACTGGAAAAGGCAGCATCACTTAAATGAGTTATCCAAAGGCCAGAAGAAAGCTGTGGTGTGCAAGCCTCCTAGGTCGTGGCTGCAGTAACCACTCTCAATAACCTTGCTTTATGTTATACAACACATCGTATTCAAAAACTATATTCAGTCACACTCTAAATTCCAATGTCTCAAAAGATGGCAAGCGAATTGCTGCGTCCTTGCTTGGAGATGCCCCTTAGTACTCAAGGTTTCAGTGTAACAATCTGACAGCTATAGGTACTGTTTCCACTTAGCACATAGGTGCAAGATTACATCCATCCTGAGCAGCCAAAAAATTTATGAAGCGAAAATTCTTCATGGAATGCAATAGGTTTGTATTATGTTACTGGATATTTACATTTACAGTAGGACTTAGGACTTTGCCACTAGAAGATATGTGTGAGAAAATATATGAATCCAGCCATCGGCCTGTACATCTGGGAAAGCTACTACCTATCGGTTATTTCATCTAAAGGCTCCAGTAACATTTTGTCTGGCCGTGGCCTTCAGCTAAACCAATATCAGCAATGAAGATTTCATTTTACAATCTATTCCACTCTTTTAAAGATGAGAAGGGGTTAATCCCCCCTACTTTCAGTAGGAAAAAACTCAGTAACAGGGATATGGGGATCTGGAATTAAAAAAAAAAAAAAAAAAAAGACTGTGAAAAAGCACCCTGATCTCCCATGTTTTATTTTTGACATACAAAGATGTTCAGCACCAAGAATCCCCAAAAGCACAAGAGGAGTTTAAAAAATTGTCAGCTCTGGAAACATCTTTCTTTTAGGTATCAATCTGAGCAGGACAGTCTGATGCAGAAGGCAGTTCTATTTCATGTCCTTCAGCAAGTTGCTGCCTGCCTTTGCCGGACAGGGCACAGAAGCAGATGGAAAGCAGACACGGAGCAGTCCAGGCAGGGAGCAGTGAGGAGCAGGGTGCTCTGGTGGGTGGCAGAGAACAAGATGCCGAGTGGGAGCTTGAGTTCCCTTTGGCTGCTCTTCATGCAAAGGGAAGTGGTGGACAAAAGGTGGAAGGGGCTAAGGATGAGTGAGCCCTAGAAAACGGACCTGTAAGTGGCACATAATTCTGCAGGCAAATGACAGAGCTACAGGCCCAAAATGGTGATTTGGGAAGTGCTAAAAAACACACCGAGACTGGCCAAGATTCTTCTAATCAACTTTGGGGTGGGTTTCAATTCACTTTGCAGTCTACTCTGCCTTCCACCACCCACCACACCAAGGCATACCAGTGTGACAGTTTCCAGAGCAAAGCCATTGTGCAGTATTAGGACAAAGTGGAATTAAATAAAGGCTTACCATCAGTTTTCCCAGGAACTTTTTCTTTCTCTAGCTTGAGTCTTTGTGATGATCACTAGGAAGTGCCATGTGCTGTTCTGTGTCTGCCCTGTGCAGTTCTGTCAGAAAATCAGTGGCCAGTCACACCTTGCCAAAGAGCCAAAATCTTCCAGATACCACTGGAAATGAGTAAGCTAACAAAATACTAGCAGCAGATAGCTAAAAAGGAATAGGAAAAGCATTACCAATGAAGAGAATATTCCTTAACTGGGGAACTGTGCCACTGTGTGGATCTTAAATGTGGTTTGCTTCTGCCGTGGTAAAATGAGACTTACTTCTGATTTTGCTGGAAGATAACACATGAGTCTCACTCTAAACCACAGACCCAGGAGCCTGAGATTGCAAGCGATCCTTAAAATCATAATGAATATTTAATTCAGCTCCACTACAAGTCTAAAATATTTTATATAAAAATAATAAAATAGTATTATTAAAATAATGAAATATTATTACTTTATATACAATTACATATATATAATATTTTGAACTTTCCTTTAATAGGGCTGGAATACATATTCCGAGACTCACTGGGTTTCCAGTAACTACATTCTTCAATCAAATTTAATGAAAAGTGTTGAAGAGCTAGAATTCCTGCAGTATTTGTTCTTTTGCATTTACTCTTGTGGATAAGCTAGATTTCAGTGCAGCAACACTGCGTAAAGAACCGGTGTATGTTCAGCAGTGCCTTTGGAACAAAGCAGGATGACGAGAAGAGATCTTGCTACAGCTTCTGCTGTTAACTTTCGGGGATTGCTGAGAAGAGATTGCTCATTAAAGAAGTGTTATAAAGCGCTCAGCTTTAGAAGCAGAGAATTCAGAAGCAGAAAGTGAAGGGTCAGCCATTCCCACTAGAAGAGGATCCATCCTCAACAGACGCAGCAGTTATGGCTGCATATTGCCATGGCTCCCTTCCCTGAAACACAGCAGGTCCAGGGAGGGAACCTGAGTAGTAGGGGGGAAACCAGGAGACGGGTCCAACAGGGGGGCCAGATGACAAACCGATCCCCAGAGCAGTCCCGCATCGCCCACGGGGAAGCAGCTGGAAGCTGCTTTCACTCATTCGTTCACTGGAGAGCAAGTGTATGTGGGCTGAGGAAGAACAGGGGCTCTGGGTTTGCATCAGCTGATGAGATAGACCTAAAATATCAGAATAAATTTTAATGGCTCCTTGAAGATAACCAAAACAGCAAATTTCCCACATTTTCACCTTTGCTTCAAGTACCTACCATGCTCTACATCACACCACATTGTAAATATTACTGAAAAGCAGAATCTAACTCATAAATTACCGGCATTCAGTGCCAGACAAGCTTGTACTAATGTTTATACAAGCAGATCACCTGGGAGAAATGTGTTCTACAAGTTGCAGGAAAAACTAAGAGACAATTAATGGGCATTGGCTGCGCTGCACATATTGTTCCCCTGTTGGTCGGGCCAAAGTTGACTGCCTGCCAACAGATATAGAAGTAATTGTCAAGAAGATTGAGAGTTACTTTTTCATTTGCACAGTTAAAGTAGAAAGGTTGAAAGAATTATGTGATTTGTTGAAGTTCTGTGCTAATAACTGATAGACCATAGCATCCTGCATCAGTGATCGGGAAGGTCTGTCACAGAACACGGACTTTGCATTTTTCTTGATGCTCAAGGCTATTCCTCATGGCAGTAAGCTGAAATGCTTGGCTATCGTGAGCAACTGCTTTTTATTTTAAACGTTCATCCAAAAAGCCATCCTTCCTGCTGTCACTAGGCACCAAGCAAACTGTGTTCTAACTCTACGAGTGGTGGAAAACAAAAAAAGAGCATTTTTTTAGCAAGCTGCACTTTAATGTTACAAAATCAAGGATGTGGTGTTTCAGCTTGTGGCAGAACTTGTGTTAGCTCCTGATTTGGCCTCTTTTTTATGTGAACATGGACAGCACTGTTTAAATGGCTGCATTAAACTGCAGCCAGACAATAAACAGCTCCACCATGCAAAAACAGAAAATAGGAGAGCAAACACTCTGTGTATGTCCAAGAAATTAGTGGAGATGATCAAGTAATGACTGAAGACTTTAGGGAATCCTATTAGGGGGTCCTAGCAACCCCTAACATTACATGGACATGACTGTGTTTATTACACAAACACAGAAAACAGAAGATGCAGCTATTACTTCGAAGGAGCGGCCTGATCTGGAAAGCCTGTGACCTTTCACGCTGCACCAAGTGTTGACAGCAGTTCAGGGCCAATCTGGAGACCCAGGGTGCCAATCTGCAGATGTAGCCAGAAGGTGCTGGATCAACTGGGGCTTCATAAGCTCTTCTCTTTGGTGGCTTTCTAATAAATGTCTAGGGCTCTGATGGGCCCCAAGGTAAACTCTGCTGCGCTAGTATGTGGGAGGTAATGAAATGCAATCATCCCATGAAGGTCAAAAGATGCCTCCTAAGCTACCTTGGAGGAAAATGACTGTATTTTCCCAACAGCTCCTTTCCAACTCAGTCCTGGCCAACACCACCGGCCTCTCCTCTCAGCACATTCTCCCGCTGAGGCCAGGAGGCACCATGAAGACAGTATCCGTGCTTTCCTTACGTCCAGCTAACACAGATTCCTGCGGGCTTTGGCTGGTTTGTAGTTGCACTGTGCTAGCTAATGTTTGTCTAGTGCTCTCACACTGTAAACTGTGACACAAGTGGCTTTTCAATCTTTGTTGGGCCAGTCTCTAGTCCCTGAATGAGCACACGGTTTATAAATGTAGCTCGGACGCAGTTTGGTGCTGTCCACACAGGTTTGTGAAAACATCTCATAAGCCATCTCAGCTGGAAATGGGCTTAACTGGGTCCTCTTGCAGAGGCGAACTCCTTTGTCTTGGCCAGTGTAAACAGGGCCTAAGCCCAGCAGAAATTAATTGGGCTAATTAAGAGGTAAACCTGGATTTGCAGGATGAATCTATATGGATTTGTATTCCCATAGCATGTTACTTGTCAGCAGTAGTGCCGTGCAGTTGTCACAGAAACACGCACTGCAGGCCAGAATCAATAGGCTGTAGCCGGCCAAAAATGCCAGACTCAGAAAGGATGGAAAACATGATATGTGAAACTGGGGGTGATAAGTGATGACGATGCTGAATAAACATGATAATGAATTTGGGGATATTTGAAGACACTTTTCAGTCCTGCACTCCATGGAAAGCAAATACGAAATTGCTAGTATAACCTCCCACAGTATTTTGATGAGATGTGTATGCTAGGGCTGCAATCTCTTGCTTTACAGGAAAATAAATCCTGGGCTTCAAGAGGCTTTTCATCATCCTTGGGTTTTTTGTTTGTTGTTGTTTTTCTGTTTTTCTGTTCTGTTATTCTGTTTTTCAATGGGTAATGAAATGTACCCATTTCATTAAAATGGGTAACAGAGGAAAAGAGAGATTCAAGCCTCAGATATAAAAAACAGTCGGACATAGAACAAGTTATGCATTTGCAGGCTAGAGCAGAGTAAAGACAATTCTGACTCCTGGCTCAAGGTGCTCAGTTCTTCCCCCAGAAATACCAGTGGTATGAGGAGAGGGAGAAAAAGTTTAATCCCTCACTAATACCTCACTGAAGAGAAAGCTTTCTGCCCAGCAATGCAAACATTGATTCCTAGTCCAGATCATCAGCTCTGACAACATCAGTCCATTTGGGTCCCATCTCCAGGGCCTCCCAAGAATGGCACCATCTGACTTCCCTCTTTAAGGAAGGGAAACCTTCTCACAGAAGGGACCCACTGGGGTCAACTGCTTGGGAAATAATTTTCCCAGCACAGCTGTCTTCCTTTTTGCACTGAAAAAGACAAGAACCTTAAGAGGTTCAGAAAACATGACCTATGAGGGGAAAAGCTGAAGGAATTGCGTTTGTTTAGTCTAGAAAAGAGAAGACTGAAAAGGCATATTATAATAATCTTGCAGTATTAAAAAGGGTGTTGGAGACAGAGATGATGAACTGCTCGCTGTGGCCATAGAAGGAAGGATGAAAAATCATCTGCTTAATCTGTAATAAAGGCTTCAGTCAGGTGCAAGGAAAGAGTTTTTATCAGTCTGAGAGTAGTAAGAGTGAAAGGAGGACTGGAGCTTCAAGGTATTGGGGGAAGACAGTGCAGATTTTAAGAACACACTACACATATAGATCTGCCCTGGGATCCTTCTGCAGTACAAGGTGGTTGGACACCTTCCAGCCCTATAGGTTTGTTACTGTGCTCTGATACACGTAAGTCTCACACTGAAGCCAATGGCTTTGTCAAATGACTGAGAGAAATTTCCAGCCACGAGTCTGGTAACTTCAAAACAGAAGACTTCACAGTACAATAGGACTCCAGTTATAACCAAAAATTTTCCTAACCTTGACTGTATAAAGGATAGCCATTAAAGTAAGTAGGAATTGGACGTGCTGCCACCTTGTCCTCAGAAGATATCCCACTTGCTGGATGACAACACAGAGAGAAGTCTCCTGAGCGTGCCTGGCTGAGAAAATACAATTCGTTGGCAGCAGCAGACCCAGAAAGACTGTGAGGTTGATTGCAATGCTGTAAATCCAGGTAACGCAGAAGAAATCAGCAGATTTATAACAGTATAACTGTGATCAGCATAAAACCCATTGTATTTTCACTTGGGAAACAGTAGCTAAGCATTCAGCAAAAGGCTCTGTTTTCTCCCCTGGAGCCTCTTGCATGGTTCTGTGACACATTGCTGGCCTTTTCCATGCTCAGATGTCACTATTTTTTTTTCCTCAAAGATTTCTGTCATGCTTTAGGATGCCAGGGGAAGGGCCAAGAGGGTAAACCATGCACCTGTTTAAGTGTTTTCAGAATTTTATTGCAATGTGTTCTTTCTCAAGCCCACTTGCGAAAAGGATGGCTTGCCAAAAACCTGGCAGTGCCAGTAAATCTAAAGCAGGGACCACGGAAAGAGGCTTTTTAAACAGAACCTGGAGGGGAGGCAATTACCCTGACCACTTGCTCATGTGCATTATTCTGCAAATATCCTTAAATTAAGGCTGCCTCCAAATCTGTTTTAATCTCTCTGCTGAACTGGTCCTATAGGACATGCGTGACCTCCTGCTTAGCAGAGACCCTTTCAACTCATTTGACTGCCTGCACCACAGAGTACTGCAGTTCTCTTGAACACTCCTCCAAAACAACTAAATGCAAGAGGCAGAAACACACGATACAAGACAAAAAGAACAGAATTACAGTTTCTTGGATCCTAGCATGTCCTTGCCCTCTTCCTTCGGTATTCTCCAAAGCCGACGTCAATGGGCTTTTATGAAAATGCTAGTGAAAAAGGGACTCCAGAACCCCAAGAACACTGCAGCTGGAGCAACCCTGGACTGCTAGAGTTGTACATCAACTACACCAGGTTGTGTTGTGCTGGGTCCACTTGTTTCAGAGTGGCTGAAGTTGGAAGAGACGTCGGGCCAGCATTGAGTCCAACCTCCCTGCTCAACCACGGCCACCTAGAGCACGTTGCCTATGACGTGGCCTAGAGCACATGACTGCGGCCAGATGGTTTTTGAACAGCTGCAAGGATGAAGGAGCCACAACCTCTCTGGGCAACCTGTTCCAGCGTTTTGTTACCCTTACAGTAAAGAAGTTTTTCTTTTGAATAATATAGTATTTTTCCTTTCCTTGTTTCCTGGATGAGAAGTTATTTTTTTAGCTGCCTCTGTTTTCCCTGCTCTTGCCCAAAATGAACAGTCAAAACCTCCTTTCAGTCTAACTCTGGCAAGCCAGGAGTTACAAGTCATCAACTGCATGTTGCCTCTACAGCCTTCCACATGGATAAACCGAGTAAAACCTGGTTTCCACAAGCCCAGCAGTTGCCCATACACACAAATGTTGCTTCCCCCAAAGCCCTAAAAACCTTGGGCAAGCAGAAGCTTTGCCCTTACTTCCAATATGAGTATTTCCCACTCCAGACACCACAAAAACATGGAGGACCTAGAAATTCCTGGAAAGAGACTGACTTGAAAATCCAAAGCTTTGTCACAGGTAACAAAAAACATCATTCTTTGTTTTTTTAACATCTTTCTCCTGCTTAAAGCTGAGGAGTGTGCTCCAGCTTCCTGCACGTGTTCAAACCAAACGTGTAACCTTCGAAGCCTGCAAAGAGTGGAGTTTCAGCTGTACTTAGGCCTCACTTAAAACTGTTCCTCTCAAGTCATGGTTTTTATCTCACCCATTTCAACATGCCAGAGGTAACAGTGGTAACTGAAGAGTTCTGGAAAATCCAGTAACAGGGTAGCTCAACCACTTGGAAGAAAACTTTATTTACCTGGGGGATACAGGATCTGCCATTCTCTTCCCTCCCAGTCCTCCACTGCTATTTCACTGTCCACCTTTTGCCCTTCCAACCCCTGCACAATCATTTTCCCACTTCACCTGCCCACAGGAGAGCCTCAGATTCCCTCATAATCCCTCTGGCAGAAGGATTGCCAAAACGCAGAAGGTGGTTGCTGGAACTGCAAGGAAGGCGAAACTCATGCGGACGCACCAATAACATTTTTAGTGTGTCAATAAGAATGATGAAACTGTTTTGGAGGAAATGTGATAATGTAACAACTCTACTAGGAAGCATTAAGTTTTTAATCTTACTGCTTAATGATATTTTAATTTAAAAAATATTTTAATCATATTAATTCAGAAAGATTTCTTCAGTTTCAAGGGAGACCCTCACCTATTCAAAAATACCAGTAATTTTTCATACATATCCTACTACCATCTTGGGATGGGTCAGTGGTGATACTGAAGTACATTTCTGGATGATTAATAACCTAACTAATGGTAGGTCATGTTTACCTATCACCAATTAGCTTATTAATCATCCAGAAATGTACTTCATGTATCATCACTGACCCATCACATGACAGTAAAAGGATCAGTAGAGGAAAGAGATGATAAAATGATGTTCTGCCTAAATGGTAGTGAATAGTAGATATAATATGTGGCTAATTTCTTTTCAGATTCATTATACTGAGACTCGATAATTCTGCAAGGTGCACAGCTTTTACAAAGAGACAGAATTCTGTATAGCTGTTATAAAAATAATCTATTCACAAAGGGCTGTGGTAACATGTGACACCTTGAAGTCCTGGAATCTCACAGGAAAGACACAGAGGAAACTTTTATAGACACTATGATCATTCCTAGATGGTGTCAGACTATGTTTGTGCAGTGATACCAAACAAGGAACTGAATTCTTTGCTTGTACTAAAGCAAGAAATAATGTGTTCTCAGAATTATTATCAAATCAACCTCAAACTTCTCCATATGTTTGTGCAGCCAAATACATATCCTTTAGGTATATACAGAAATACAGTATTCATGCTGGGAAAAGTTACGCAGGAGGGAATGTGTTCCAATTATGAAACTTCTCCTTAAACAAAGCACAGCATATAGCCCAGTTATGTAAAACACAACTTAGCCCTGTAAGTATCTTAACGAACAGTGGGCATGTAGGGTTAAATCATGCTCCAAGTAAATGAAAATTTGAACCTACATTTGAAGTGGTCTATCCTGGAAGGACCAAAGAGGAGAAATACTCCACAATCACTTAAATAACTCAAGTGTTTTTGTCAGGAAAACACCCTGGTGTCCCTCAGTCTTGCAGGGGTGAAAATATCATAGAACAAAGCTAGTGCTACTCAAACAATTTTCTTTAGACAAATAATAAATGTATTAAAAATGAATTTTAGAAGAAGTACTAAATTATTAATGAGTTTGAGTAAAGACTGGAAAAACAGCTTTGGCTGGAATAAAAATGCAATAATTCCTTTTTTGTTGTTGTTGTTGAAACTTTTCATTTAGAAAAAAGAAATGTTTGGTTTAAGAAATAGGAAAGTATCACATTTTAACATTTCCAAAAGGAAATCCATTGGCTCTGACTTTTAAACTTTTAAAAATTGACTTGTAACCTTGGGGGGACTGACAAAGGGGAATGGAGCTAAAGATGACTTGACTTGCATCCACCAGGAAAAGAATTGTGATCTGAACATACAGCCAGGGAGCATTAAGTTGAGATCTGCCCAGGAAAGGAGAAAATTTTGGCACTTATTTCGGCCAACAAGTCTTCAAAGTCCTTCTTTCAATATCCACACAAGCCTGAAGTTCCAGCCTGGACTGCAAATGCTCTTTAGACTTTGAATAGTCTCAGGAACTTAACAGAGATGACAAATGCTGTCCTAAAGGTTTTACAGACTCACACCTCAATCACACAATCTGTTATGTAGGAATGGGCCTTCCCACCCTCTTCAGAAGTAGGGTATATTTTTACAGTATGAAAAATAAAAGTAGCCTTAACAACTTTGCACCTATTGGTGAACACATGTAAAAAATTAGGATGTAGGAGTTCATATTAATTTATCATAGTTGGCTTTTTGATATCTGTGAATTCATATTTTCCCTAAGTATCCCGACTCCAAGTTACAGTTTCTTTTCACCAAATTATTCTGCAAACATCTTGCATTATGCACAGAAGCCAGGTGAGAGTGGTCCCACAGGATGCCACACAGACACTCAAGAGGATCCCGTGAGTAGGTTCAGGCCCAAACCTACGGCCTTGCTATACCTAATGCAAGCACAGTTAAAGGAGAAAGTTATAGGCTTTTTAGGGAATCTGCACCAAAATTTCTGACATTCTTTTATGTCTCTAATGCAAGCACAGTTAAATAACCATGGACTACAGCCACTGAACATTTCACTTGACTATCCAGGGGTGAATATTGCCATTTATTTGGGGACTTGTCAAAGTATTATTTTCATTACACTAATAAATACTGTAAAAGTCAAAATAAAAAATGTTATAAGTTCTGGAACATGTCTTATCTAAATCTGTATGATCTGGAAATATTTAGCAAGGGAGTTCAGTAATACAAAACAGAAACAGAAGGGGTCCTGGGTAAAGCCTTAGGGAAATGCCAAACTATTAATTACACATTAAGTGGATGGTTTTTATTTTTCTGTTGAAACAGCAACTATTTAAAGTCTACAATACAGTGTAACAAAAATTGTTCTCTGGTATAAGTTAGCATAGAAGTCCAAGGTATTTTGATCCCTAGAGTCAAAGTTCTTTAAGCAACGAAATAAATTTGTGCGTTTTTTTTAATTGGGAATTATGGGAGGCAAATTCTGATCAATTAGTACAGAATTTGATAAGCAGTAATGATAAATCAAAGCTATGCTCTGAAAATATTCTTGCAAATTTAACTGTATGCTTTTTCTCACATAAATGATTTTCCAACCTTGAATTTCACTACAAACAATTCAATAAGGTCTGAAGGACTGCTCCTGTGTAAAACTACCCCTAAACATAAATGTCAGCCCAAAAAAGCCCAACGAGCGTTGGCTGTTGGTGCTTGTGCTGTTGCCGTCCCTTCATATTAAAATAAATAATGAAAATTAACTATTGAAAAAATATGGCTGTTAGCCTGTTCACACTCGATACAAATCCAGGAGTCTCATCTTTGTGTGCGAAGCCCTTGCAGAAACGGCACCATTTAAATGTAGACATTTCAAGGATGGAGAAGAGCCTCTAATGAGGGCTACAGTGTGTGGCTCCATTCTGCAGGAAAGGTCACATTTTGGTCAGGACACTGGGGTAAATCCTTCCATAGGAGGTAAAGCACCACAGGATCTTTAATGTCTAGGCAGAGCAGACATGACCTCAGTTTTCTAAGGTTTCCTTAATTCCTCAACTCCCACCTGTGAAAGGTCACAGAACAGTTATTGAATTTGTGTTTTGCTTTGGATTTTTGGGACGACTGTTTTTTGGGTTTTAGGTTTTTATTTTTCACTTGCCCAACCTGTTTCCTCCCCCGGTTTGGCTGGGTCTCAGAACCATGAAGTCAGCTTCTGGTGAGCACCTTGGACGCGGTGGGGCAGAGGAGGCAATCCAGCACCTGCAGCCAGGCAGGAGACACCCTGCCATGAATCAGTGCTTACCTATGTCCTTGTCAGCCCCTGGCATCGCTCAAAGCCACAAAGACGCAATAAAATAAGCATGGATCTGTTTGGATGCTCTGGGGAGGGAACTAGAGAAGCCAAGTTCCCCACGTGCTGACCACGCAATCCCCCAGACCACAGCTCCTTTACGAAGCCCTCGGGCAGCATTTCTACACCCTTATCGCAGTTCAGTAACAAAGCTTATCTTCAGCCAACCTCCTTCTACAATATACGAACTAGAGCTGGGCAAGCTTCTTGTAGCAAACGTCTTATTTGGTGGATTAAGCCTTTTGTTCTCTTTGTGAATTATTATGGACAAACTCTGACTTTAATTCATTTGGTTGTTATTCACAATTGTTCAAATAACTGTGTCAGTCAACATACTTCAGCTGTTCAGATTGTTCCCAAGTGATTCACTTCAGTTATTTCCTTTGCTATTTGTTTCACGTTATTTACTATTCCAGGGCTATGTTTGGCTTCCCCACCCCGCCTGGTGACACCGCTACCTGCACCTCAGTGGCACAGCTCTGCAGAGCAGCAAGGGCAAGGAGACTTCAGGATGCCCTTTTCTCTTCCCGTTGTCCTCCAACACAATCTCCTTTCTCACAAACATCCATGTATACAATGATATAGGTATCTGTGATAAGCCCTGTTTTCCATGAATAGGCCCTGAATATAAGTAATCAGGTAGCCATGTGTTAACAGAAATCAGTAAAAGGTCTGTAAATACCAGCTCGTTGGACTGAGAGTTTTTTAGCCTGGTTTCCCAACGAGGTAAGAAACCAGCAGTGACATTCCGCACGTGTCTATACGGCTGCAACTGCATTTCTGACTCTATTCATTTCCCCCAAGTGTCACTTCAGCACTATCTAGACAGTGCTGGCAACCTGATGAATGACACTTCTCAATCACAGAATCCCATTTCTGTCAGACCTTCATTAGACATGTTTTTCTCTTCAGCCCATATTTTCTAGCGCAGTACAATGGCTTCATAGGATAGTTCTTTGGTAACCAGGAAGGGCACCACCAAACAGCAACCAAAAGGCGATTAAAATGCAATGATCCAGGCTGTGAGCTTGTCTGGACTTGTACACATCCAGCAGAGGATATTTCCTCCAAGGGTAGCTTGAAGCATGCTAGACATGACACAGGTTTAATTCAGGCACAGCTATAGGTCAGGGGAATGCTATAGGATTCCTCATGGAGTTACTCCAGATTTAAGCTGGTGTGGCTGTGATTAAGATACAATCCAGGCTACAAGATCTAACTGTAAGAATTTCTCTCCCTCTGATTTCCAGTGGCTGTAGAGTTCACTGCAAACACTTACCTTCTTCGCCATGAATTGTATATACACCACAAAAAGGTATCCCAGAGCATATGAATACAGTTAGTATTCAAGACCCTAGTGATGTCCTAAAGGAATTGTAGTAAATAATGGGAAACCCAGGACATACCAAGGAAAAAAAAAGGTAATAATCCACGATTCACATTTTCCATCAGAGCTAGGCAGAAAATACAGCCTTGCTGCAGGTGCAGCTTTACAGATACTGTCATCTCTTGCCTGGAAAAAAATCACAATTCATCATAATGATTATAAAAATGCATGACTTTATAAAACCCCACATTACCTTCATCAGGCAACTTGACTTTTGCTGATCTGCTTTTATTGACCAGTCTTGGTTTGCCCATACTAGATATAACATGGACATTCGTTAAGAGCAATTAAATAGAAGCAAAATAAAATAAGAACAACTATACAAAACTAATAATCTGACTTCAAAATCACACAGGAGCTTGGTGCTTAGGTGAGAAGCACAGACAACTAGTCACAGAATCACAGAACCACAGACTGCTTGAGGTTGGAAGGGACCTCTAGAGATCATCTAGTCCAACCCCTGCTCCAGCAGGGACACCCAGAGCACGTGGCACAGGGTGGCATCCAGACGGGTTTGAAGATCTCCAGAGAAGGAGACTCCACAACCTCTCTGGGCAGCCTGTGCCAGGGCTCTGTCACCCTCACAGGAAAGAAGTTCTTCCTCACACGGAGATGGAACTGCCTGTGCTTCCACTTGCACCCATTACCCCTTGTCCTGTCACTGGACACCACAGAGAAGAGTTTGGCCACATCTTCTTTACATTCTCCCCTCAGGTCTTTGTACCTATTGATCAGATCTCCTCTCAGTCTTCTTTTTTCTAGGCTAAACAGGCCCAGCTCACACACTTTGGTCTCCAGCACAGCCCACAGTAAAGTGGTCTTGTCCCACTATTTCTCTTGGAAGCAGACTTAACATTTACTGATTTTTTGCAATTTGAAACCTTTTGTTTTTTTTTTTTCTTTTCTAGCAATTCGTGTGTGACAATTTGAAACTTTTTTTTTCTTTTGGTGGGTTTTGTGGTAATCATAGCTTCTGCTAAAGTCATTAAACACAGGGCAAGGCCCCCCTTCCTTTCAGCAGTGTGCACCATGAAGAGGCCAGCCCATCTCGGCCACCCTCATTCCTCTCCTGTTCCCGCCTGCTGCCAGCAGCTTCTCCTGGCTCTGCCCTGCCCTGGGAGGAGCCTGAGCAGCGCAGACGGGTCCCCGTTTCGGGGTTCACTTCACCCACAGAAGACACAGAGAAGAAACAGAAACCTATCTCCAACCCACCCACAGCCAGGCCCCCTACATGCCAGAAACACCACAGGAGTTATGGAACTCAATCTGCATTTATCACATTCAGGATAAGGGCATTCATGGATAGGTTGGAGGGTGCAGGATGGAATTTAGCCACAATGTTTGAGACAAAGGAGGCTTTTTTGTACTTTTTTTCAGGAGTTATGGATCTTTGAGTGTTGGGCTCTGGACTTCCACAAGTCCAGAGCTTCTGGCTTCTGGACTTCTGACCCATTTGGAAGCCTATTTCTAGATCCCTGACTGCCTTAGATGCCAAGTTGCTCTGCATTGCTAAGACTCATCAGGCTGTGAGCAGAACTGCAGGCAACTGAGGAAAGCTAAGATTAAAAAATAGATTAGGTACCACTTGCACAATTCCCCAAACTCCTGTTTTCGTGCCCCTTCCTCAGTCTTAGATACTTAAATCCAAGTGGAATGTGGTCCCCATCTCCAAAAATCCTGATTTCTTTCTCCTGCTAAAAAACACTTGACACTTAGCTGAGTGAAGGTGATGAGCTCTGCCATGCTCATAGTAAGATAATTCATGTCAGTGCTCAAAAACAACCATTATTTAAAGACTGGGTGGAGCTGTTGAACTTTACCCAACAACAGGAAAATACGGACCGCCTCTCCCTAGCTCCCAGGGAGCTTGGGAGACCCGCCTGGTTTCCATACTTCATAGATTCATCATTGGGTTTCCTACTACAGAGACAGGCACTAGGTTTTCAATGCCCCTGACTGAGAAGAGATAAATTGAGAGTGGTTCTGTACAGGTTATTACGCTTATTCCTCTTCATGCTGCTTAATATGCTGAAATTTCAACTCCTGCTGACTTTATCCTGTAGATTTTTTTTTGATAATCCCAAAGAAGTCAAGAATAAAAAAAGGAAGCCCTTACAAAATCCATAATCTAGAGAAAATAAAACTATTACCAATAAGCAATGAAACAAGGGGGAAAAAATGTGAATTCCTTTGGACTCAGAATAGCCATGTAAAGAGTTTCAAAGCAAGAGCTTGCTCCTTCCCAGACAGAGCAATTACCAACACGTAAAACAAGCTTGCAAGGTGTCATTGCCTCTGCTCCGGATGGCATTAGACAGCGAGAGCAAGCAACGGTGGAGCAGAGTCAAAACTGACACGGATCAGGAGCACTCAGGACTTGCTATCTATAGGAACGTGTGCTTTATTTCCAGCACAGATTAATGAAACACCTCACAAACGCTGTGCATTCGTGGCGAGCATGCAGCCCTGGATGCAGCGTACACATTACATAGCAGGTACTACCCCGTGCGTTGCTTTCGAGCATCATCACCAGAGACTTTTTAAGACCCTGCAGCCGCAGAATTAGCTGTGGTCTTGCCAGCCAGCTGTGTATCCTCCACGGACTTTGGAACAAGCAATAAAAGTAAAAAGAAAAACACACTCTGCCAGCTCCTCACAAAACAGTCAGCAGTTTAACACCGAGCGGGTCCTTTCCCGCCCGGCAGATCTCGAGGTCGGCCCCTCAGGTCACCGCGCGGGATCACCCCAGGGACCGGCTGGCCGGGCTCGGCTTGGCCCGGCTGCGTGAGCGAACGAAAGCCAGACCGAGACGAAAAGTGGAGGGAGCGGGACAGGAGGAAATGAGGACCACTGCTGTTCCAAAGGCTTCGGTCGTGTTTTTGCAATACTGTTGGAAAACTAAATGAACTGCTCCCTTCCTTAGCGCCCTCCTGCTGAGGCTGTTTCTTACAGCTGAGGCCTGAGTCAGTAAAGACGCATCCAAATTCCACGCTATCCAAATGCTCGAAGCCACTGCAGAAGCCAGGCAGAGAGTTCAGTTAACTGGGTCTTTCATGCTAGACAAGGTGGCTCTTTAGGAGGCTGTTAACCTTCAAAGTTTTCAAAACAAAAAACCACCAGGGAAAGGTCACAAATTCGCCCTAGAAAGGGCTAATCTCCAGAAATATTTGATCCCCTATTTTCCTAAAAGCAGATGTCTGTAAAGACTTTCTTTTCAGGAATCTAGAAGTTGAAGCACCTTGGCTGGGTAGTTATTATTGAAAAACACAGGCTATCCTTGCTGTATTTTAGTTCGCATTTCCATTGCTACAAAGCCAAAAGTCTTCTATGCACTGCAAAACCACCTAATAAAAGCAGTGCTTATTTTCTGGAGAAGCCAGGGGCACTGCAGCTTTGCAATCGGTAGTACAATTTGCAAGGATGCAGCTACACAGAAAACAGCTTTTTGTTTCCGTATACCCCAGTAAAAGTGATCAGTATTCTGCACAACACTTGCACCTAACCTAGCGCAGATTGCCAGAATCTCAGCGGGAGCAGCACTCCGAGAACATCCTGCACACTCTATGCAAGGTCCTTCAACCTCTCCTGAGTTGTTTTGGGGCCCTTAAGCACCCCATGACTGCAATACCGGTTGTGCAAGCTAGTGAATTCTCTGTACAGCAGAGAAAATTACATTAAAATTAAAATAAAATTAGAGAGCTGTGAATTTAATGATGGGTTCCCTTTCCCTTTGTTTGCCCTTCTTCTCTCCTTAAACATCCACTGTGTCTATTTAAGGAGTGAGGGTTGTTTTGCATTTTGCTTCCCCTCACCTACTCATGTAATCGATTGCAGACCTCAGGACAGTAACCCTTGTAGAATTTGCTAGTGGCCCACAGAGCTAGCATAAAATAAAAAGTTACAAGTCCACATAACCTTAATTTTATGGTTATAAGCTATATTTATTGCTATATCATAAGTTTGAAAAGACTGCTAAGTGCTCAGTGTGGGAATGCAGGGAATTTCTCTTAAGTTAGTTTTATGGAGAAATGTGTTGTTAAACTGCAGGAACTGTAGGTTGCAGTCCTTTTAAGTCCCCCAGAGCGGAATGCCTATTAGGTGTTTTTGGGAATTTGTAAAATACCCCAATCACTTCTTCAATACCATTCACTGAGATCCAAATTCAAGACCTGTGCTTTGCCCACAGACCTGATTTTAATGCTGTCCTGACTGAGTACAGCATCAAAATGCAAGGTGGGAGGATTTTCTTTTTAACTATGGCCCACCTGATTTTGACTTTGCAAAATGTTTCTTAGCCCAGCACATAAATATGGTACAGTCCAGAGTACCACGTACTAAACTGGGCCTTCAGAGACACGAGTGATGGGAATGCTCTTAGCGTTTATGTAACAGTCTCAGGCAGGACACACACCTCTGTGCGCCTCAGCTTCCCCATCTAGCCTGATAACAAATCCTGCATGCAGAGACATAGCTCGATGCCTGCACAGTGGAGACAACCTGCAGAACTGTGGTAAACCCAGAGCCTCCAGGAAGTGTCATTTTTGTGGGGAACGATTTTTGTCTGATTGTTTTTTACAGTACATGAAGAGGGTCCCAAGAGGGAAACGAGCCTTTGCAATTAAACTTTCAGTGACATCTAAAAGGGGAAAAGAAACTGCGTTGTCAGAATCATTGAAGAGCAAACTCTCTCTGGCCTTAGTTTTCTCCTTCTGGCGTTAGGGGTTTTTACGGTGCAAAGAAAAATTCCCTTTATCTTCCAACTGCAGAGTTCACCAGCAGAATCTCTCGATTTTAAACGAGTGATAATCTACTCTCCCAGTGGAGGTCATTAAAATAAATTTCAGAGCGGTGAAACAACCCCTTCAAGTTGAGTTTACTGTCTGCCAGCCTGTTCTGGAAGCCAGTAATGTCACCCTGCAATGCCCTCTGCTGGGAGACACGACTCGAGGCTGCAAGGAAAGCTACCTGTCCCCTTCCAAGCAAGAAACATTGCTATTTTCCAAAGAAATGGCATGGATTTTCACACTCAGTGTGAAATATTGATCCCACTGAAATCAGTGAGGTTTTTGACATTAATTTTTAGTGACTTCACCCATAATCATTCCCCCTTTAGGAAAGTGTTTGTTAACTGAATTGGAAAAAATATTTCGAGTCCAAACAAAAACCTCATTACTGCCTTCAAGTCACAAAGATCTCCTTTTGGCATTTATTGAACTACTCGAATGAGATTTTTAAAGGAAGCTTTCAGCTGCAAGAGACATTGTTCCTTTTAACGTTCTTGTAGCCATTTTAACTGTAAAAGTACATAAAAAATCACACCTGTAAACAGCATTCATGTTGTAACACAGGTATATTTCTGCCTGGTATTTCCACTGAGCAGGTTTCTGGTACTTAGAAAAAGAAAACAAGCAAGCGTTATGCAGTAGAGCAAGAGAGTGTATCTGAACCCCATGTGCAGGAAAACCAACCCCATTCTTGGCACCCCTCACTCCATGTGAGTTGCAGCATCCTGGAGCCTAAGGGCTTGGAGAGAAGTCTCCATCTGTCCTGCTGAGAAGTGGGATACCAGCTCAGTAACGAGAACCACATAGCCCACACTGCTAGTTTTATCATACACATGATCCTTGCCAAAAGAAAATCTAAAAAATATCACAAGAAATAAAGTCCATAAAACATTTAAAGTGAGATTCAAAAACTTTTTATCAGGGTTAGACAGATGGAGAAGCCACACAGCAAGCAGATTGAGATGGGGCCAAGCAATCCTCCCTAAACCCCCTCCTCCGTGCCTGACGACGCGGCCTTTGGGCTGGGCTGCTGAAGCAGCGGGAGAAGCGAGCCCAGCCCCGCACTGCTCCGGGCAGCGTCCACCTGCCCCGGGGAGGAAAAGGGAGAAAGGAGAACAGCAGACAGAGGAATCTTGGAAGGCCTGAGGCAGTTTTACTCCTATCTGACCCCGCCTGCATGCAGCACCCACTGCGCTGCATGCAGTGCATGGTTTAGGCCTCATGTTCTGCAGAGGCAACTAACGTGCCTGCTTGTTGCCTAGCTGCCTTCCCCAAGGCCAAAACCCACCAAAAACTCCCCAAAAAGAGAGGATCCAGGTCTGCCAGGGCCACTGGCAGTTTCACCAAGTGCCCACACCTGAGGCTGTCTCCTCAGGTCCCCTCCCGCTACGCCTGTAGCTGCACTGGGAAAGCTGGATTCTCCCAAGCTGTGCCAGGCTGCACTATCCGAGAGAACAGCATGTGCTGAGGTAGGTGCTGCCACAGCAGAAGATTATGGGCTCTATGTCTCCTGGAATAGCAAGCTCTTTAAAGAGCATAGGAAAGCATTTGATGCATTAGTCATTACGGTACTCAAAAACAAACCAAAATCAGCTAGAATCGGCAATCCTCCCCTTCACACGCATATTCACACCACAGCCTCGCGGCCTACGGGACAGTTATTCCCAGCTCACAAGTCATCCGGAGAACCATCCCTGAGAAATATTTTCCAGCTCTGGCAAGGGTGGTGTAACCGCATTGCTGCTTCGGGGTGACTCCTCCGTCCCTCAGCGAGGACGGCCTCGCACGCCACCTCTCACCACAGCTGCGCAGCGGGCAGCGACGAGGGAGGGTTTTTCCTATAGCCTCCAGTCTTCTCAGCTGGACGGTTGCTCCTTACTGCTGATATTCCACGGCTTAGGTCCTTCTTGGCAGGCCACTTATTTTACATTTAATATTAATTATTATTCTATCTTTCAGATGGAAACATTTTTTCCTTCTGATGAGATGTTTCCCCCATGCTAACCTGCTTTGCCACCACACACTGCCCTCTGCCCTGTGTTCCAGGGACAGGCACCCTTGGTGCCAGCGAACACAGGTGCCCCGTGCCTGGCAACACCACCTCAAGTTGAATTACACGTAATTAGCATTGGTGAACAAGTGTGATCTTCTTGATACATGGCTTTATAAACTAATAGTTTCTTTCCAGAAGTGACTTCACGATGTTTGTCGTGCCCTCATGGAGACAGAAATGTCATGGTTTTAAGTGGAGTTTTCAGTGCTACGCCAGATTGACTAAAAGCCCACAGAAAAGTGTTGGGTTTTGTCTAGTTTTTGCTCTGTGCACTGTCTCAAAAACCCTCTCCTGACCTTGAAAGTGCCAGACTGTCGGATCTTTTTTTGCACACCTGACAGCCAGGACTCAAATTTTCCCTTTGGACTCTTAACTTTTGTTGTTTTTTTTCATTAACATCATCACATGCAAGAAAACTGCTGAACCCAAGGAGCAGGTTGTGGGTATTCAAGATAGCTTAGACCTGAAACAATTCATTCAAGGGAAGGTTGGAAGTGACTGAAGGTTGTTCTAGTCTTGATGCCAGGCTGGTCCACTTTGGACAAGGCAGCTGTGCCTGAGACCCACACTGAAAATCCATCCTCTGAGCCAGCACCTTTGATGGAAGGGTCGGGAGTGAATCCCAAAACAGGATGGGCCTCCAGCTTAAACTGTCCTCTGCTCCAGGGCTGTCTCTCGGCATCACAAATGAAGAGCACTACATCAGGAATATTGCACACGCTGCTACTTTTGCTGCCAACTGTTAATTCTTCGCCTCCCAGTGTGATATCTTTACCGGGGATAACTTCATCCACAGAAATGCTGCTGGTGGTAAAATTATGGCCAAGATTCTACATTTGGGGTGAATTTACTGATGTTGATGCGCGGTACCACTACTGGAAAATTAGCACAGTGTTGGTCAGAATCATATCCTGGAACGCAACCAGGAACAGGATTAGAGCAATATCCTGCACTGGGAGCAAGAAGCTGAACTGATTCTGAAATGAAGCTTGATCCATTTATACTTGCTGGAGGCAGCTCTACCCCTTGGTGAGAGGCAGCCACTTTGCTCCTGCCTCCATCCCAACTTTTTGGGCAGGAGATGGGATCACAGAAAGGACAGCACTGTGCTGCCAGGACACCAGAGTAGTGGCAGCCTTCATTCCCCTCCTAGCTGAGGAAAGGATGGCTTTGGTATTTCCCAGCTCTGCGAGCCTCTGGGATGGGAGCCCTCCCAGGAGAGCTAGTCAGGCAGTGTGTTGAGGGAAGCTCTGGTTGACCTCAGTCAGGACTCTCTTGGCTTCCCAGGGTAAAAAGGGGAAGCCAAATTAACATCTTGCCCTAATGAGTTATTTTGTAATCATCAGCTGCAGAAAAATCCAGTTTTATCACCACTGCTGAGAAGGCTTGCAGTGGCTTGAGGATTATAGAACATGATGGCTCCCACCCAGAGCAGCATTCCAGTTGTACATTATCTGTTCATGTGGATACACTAGGAAAGTTACCAAAAAAATAAATCCATCACCAGACAAAACGGTCATTTTGTACTAAAGATCGACACTTTTCCAACTCTCACCAGCCAGTGATGTTTGTGCTTATGTCAATACAAGTCCCATGTAGGTAGTGAGGTCCAGGATTTGCATAAGCGAATTCACTTACCTCCTAAGAGAGGATAAAACTCAGGGTACAACCTCAGCTCTTCTCTCCTGTACTCCTTTTTTCCTGGCCACGGCTTAGCTGAAGACTGAATATGTAAGATTTATCTCGATATGATTCCAGGGACTGATCTGGAATTAATTTGACCCAGTAAGTCTCTTTGATTGCATCAGGTCTTTCAGAAGTTTAGAACAACAAGGATCTAAACAGCAGGCAGTAATCTGCACAAAAACAATCTCTGCAGTTTAGGGAATTTTAAAGGTCTGTGTCTCTTTTTTCCTTTTTTTTTTTTTTGGTTTCAAATGCTTTCCAACTGAGCAATGCTGCAGTGGGTTCATGGGAGAAGGCCTTGAGGCACCCCTGACTTTGGCACCATTATCCCATAGACACTCCATACATTTTTGGCACCTTACAGCAGACACATTGACAGCTACAGGATTGATGGAAAGGGAAAGAAGCTGTTTTGCAGTCCAAAGAGAATGTGCTCAGATTTCTAAGGCCGTTTGAAAAAATGCCAGAATGATACTTGATTTCGGCATTCTTAAGCTCCTTTAAGATGATGCAGCAAGTGGTCTTTTCCACATGTGATGATGTATTTTAGGACAAGAGTTTCTTCAAGATTTTCCAAGCCTGTGGGCTCCTCATCCTTTTTCAAATTACAGAGATGATAGCATACCGGGGAGAATTGTGATTAGTCTAAACTCTCCACAGCTGCAAGAGATGAATGCAAAAATTCCACCAAAAAATCCGCTTCTTCTGGATTGAATTTACCTACATGACACCGAGTCCTAACCAAGGGACCACTTAAAAGAGCTGGAGCAGCATCAACACTATTTGATTTCTTCCATCACATCAACCCAGGGAAGGCTCACAAGAGCTTTGCCCAACACATCTCCCAGCAGTGCTGTCATTATACGGGCTGTGGTATTAACGGAGGCCCGAGATGAGCGGGGAGGAAAAAGGAACGATGAAATAAAGCCTCAAGTACGAGGGAATTCAAACAGGGCTTGCAACTCATTACTGGGAATGCCAGGAGGATTGTAAAACACCTTGTAACCGAGAGGCTTTGCTGGGAGCTGTTAAGGACTGCAGCCCCCACTTCATCACCGGCTGACAAGCTTGAACGGTCTTGGCAAGGGGGCGAGCACTGAGCTCCTTGTCAGCTGACTGCAGGAGATGGCAATGTTTTATTTTACTTAACAGGACCTTTCTCTTTCTAAATTGCTTCCTTGAGTTTCCAATCAAACATAATAATCTACAGCATTCACCTCCAGCATTTTTCTTAAAGCGTCAGCATTGACAAACTTGGCTGCGCGCCCACCTCGAAACATTTGACCTTCCACTTGTCTTTGAAGACAGAGGAGGCCAGAGCACATGTTGGGAGACCAGTGACTGGCACCCACAAGGAATGCCTGGATTTATGAACAAGGCAACAGGCAAAGTTCTGCTGTTACAGAAATTACCTCAAAAATACTGAATAAAGTGTGTGTGTGTTGGGGGGGTGCCGCTTTGTCACCCCGTCCTCGATAGCGTCTCACCCCGAGCCTCAACGCATGAGCTTTGCAAATGGGGACGTCACTGTCCTTAATGGGGCCAAGTCCTTTTTCCTCAACAAGTGTTTTGGTCTAAGCAAAGGGCAGGCTTCTCCCGAAGACCCACCAGAGCGGGACCGTTTCCTCACAACGGCAGCAGCACGTAACAACGTGGTTTCTTTTTGCTTTACGCAGACACCACCGCACAAAATACTGAGCAACATTAAAAAATACATAAAGCATAAAGTCTATTTCCTATCTTTCCCTCGGTCCAGCACTCCAGTGCGGTACCTCAAAGCGGTATCAGAGCGCGGCAGCCCCTCAGCCTGCGCCTCGGCGCGGCGGGCGCGCGCGCGGGTTGCCCTAGTGCGGCGGCGCGCGCTCCCGCCTCATGCGTAGTCGTGGCCGAGTGGTTAAGGCGATGGACTAGAAATCCATTGGGGTCTCCCCGCGCAGGTTCGAATCCTGCCGACTACGGCCGGGGCTACCGCGCTCCGGGGGTTAATTTTATTCCGCGGGGACGCGCCCAGCGGGGCCACGGGCGCGCTCCCGGGACCCCCCCGGGCCCCCGCCGCCGCCGCCGCCGCGCACTTCTCTCCTGCGCACGAGGCGGAGTCTCCGCGGCCGCCGTGGCAACGGGCGGCGACAAAATGGCGGACGAGCTGGAGCGGCTGCTGGACGAGGTGGAGCGGCGGCTCTGCCGCCTGCCCGCGCGGGCGGCCGGCGGCGGCGAGGAGCGGCACGAGCGGCACGAGCGGCCGGCCACGGCCACGGCCAGGTGGGCGGGCGGCCGCTGAGGTGGCTTTCCCGGGGTGGGGGCGGGCAGGACAGTTAAGACAGTAAATTTGTCTCTTAAATTCCGAACCTCAAAATAAACGTGTTAAAAGCCGTATTCGTTTACTTGTCATTCAGGTTCTGGTGCTGCTTTCCTGTGTAACTGAGCTTGCGCTATATAACTATGTAGGCGAATTGTTTGCACAGGTGGAACTTCTTCAGCGCTGTATTATCAAAAGTTTTGTTCTGTTGATACTTCTGGGAACTCTGTTAAATGCATCTGCAGGAGTAAGGGCATATTTTATTCTCTTCGTACTCTTCTGCATCAATTCAAATTTCATAACTTTCAAAGAGACTGCTGCGGTCTGAACACAGTTTTGGCCAGTCCAGGATCGCTTTTGAGCCTGCGGCCACGCTGCCCTGCGTCCCTCAGTGTCCCCTTCTGACAGCCACAGGTGTCTCGCAGCCTGGTTTGAGTGTCTGTGGGTGTCGCAGACCATCCAGAGGGGTCACCCAGCCACCTCCAACGTCACCTGCCTGTCACCGACCCCCAGCTATTGCAGGGCAGTCAAGGATCTTGGAGAGCTGCATGGCCAACACAAAGCCAACGAGTCTGCTGCGTCCACCCGCCTTACTAGCCCTCTTCATGGCTCTGTGATTGCAATATATATAAAAAAAACTCCACTATTCCTTCTTGGAAATAGATTCATTAACAACATGTTGATGCAGCGGTACCAGAGGCCTTCCTTTCTTTGACAAAGAGTTAGTAAATGGCAGCCTCGAGTGACAAGGCATCACTTGAGTACAAGCAAAGTGCACTGACTTCTCTAAATTCGTGCAGCTTGGCAGAAATTTCTTTGCAGAAATTGTAGGTTGTGCTAAGGCATTGTTGATACATAACCAGACAAATTTCCGTTGAGCTAACTTTTATAAAATTATTGCCATTGCAGGATTTTGGCCAATAAATCCTTTAGGGTAGATCCATGGATCTACCACTTGCTTCACAGGAATGAAGGTGATATTTTTTTTGTTCCTTCAGTACCTTCCCAGTTGTCAAAACACACCTATCCTGGGATTGCAGTGTTGCAGAATTATTGCATGAAAGTATTTTCATCATGTGCTTCCTAAATTTATTTGAGAGGCACTGCTATGATTTGGCTGCCAGTCAGTTGTCAGTTAATTGGACTGAATTTTCAAATTAAAAACCCTTCTGATGTAGCTATCTTATCATCTCAGCATTGTTTTCACTTTTATCACAACCTTTACTGTTGTGTCATATCACAGTCTGAATAACGGAGTGCAGGTCATGTGTCCTCCGCAACTCTGTGACCTGTGTACCAGGCTAAGGAGAAGTAAATTGCAGGCATCCGTTTCAAACCTGTTTTCCAAAAGATGCTGGTCGTAAGAATGGACCATATTCCACTTGTTTTGGTCAGCTTTTATTCACATACGGAAGAACATACATGCTTTCACTATCTCATCCTATAAATTTAAACAAGGCATCACCTTTGAAGTAGTGTCTTTCAGCCGGTGTATTGCCGCCTGGCTTTGACCTTTGTTGGCTTTCTTTCTTGACTACAGACTCATGCTGCAAAATATTTATTACTATCTTCTCATCTTTCCAGGCTTCCATGAAGGAGTTTGATCTGCACTTCTTCCTCAGTCAGGTCTGCTCTTACTGTGAGAATTTCATAGTTGATAATACTGAGAGTATTATCTGGCTAATCTCCCTCATCATTTCAGATTCTTAGATCCATCAGCATGCTCTCTGAGTCATCTTTTTGAAACAGGATAGATGGGACAACATCTGCATTACATGGCATTCTATATGTGGTGAGAAAGACCACACATTTCCAAGCAATATTAACATCTTGTGTCAAAGGGGCCAAGAAAGATGTACTTTCCAGATACATCCAGTCTCGTGCTTTTAGTTTATAAGGACTAATGTGTACTTAATCCAATAATGCTATGTGTGAATAGCCTTTCCCTGTGCAAATAAGACTGTTAACAAAGGTTCTGTGATTTTCTGGATTATAAAATAAAATCAATCACTGATGCACTACTCAAAATAATAAATAGCAAGGATTTGGGTTTGGTTTTCTGTTTGTTTGTTTTGTTTTACTAAAAATCGTGTGCATCACCAGGCTGGAGACACAGAATTTAGTGATCAGGTTCATTGTTTTCAAGAATAAGTTGCAGTAGTTATTTTTTTCTGAACACAATTCCATCCAACACTGCTGGACACTGGGAACAGGGGCTATTGCGTGAACATATTAGGTGGGATGAGCGAGGTGTAAAGTCTACCAATTTTAATGTCTGATTTGAAGCATTATTTCACTGTTCTAGCGATGTTCATGTTTGAACTAGTCTGAAAAAAATAGGGATCAACTGCACAAAATAGTATGTCCTAAATTGTATTGTAAGTTCTGTAGCTGATTAGAAAGCTCCCACTGATTTTGCTGTCCAATTTCTTCCTCAGTTATCCCATTTTTATCCAGTGTAAAAATGGTTGAAAATAAAGCAAAGAAAACATGGCAAAAAATGATGATGGGCCAGTTCATCTGGCACTGGAAGGAGTTATCCTGCAGTCTAGATGTGGTCCATCATGATTTGGGTAGCCTTACGTGGGTACTACTGAAATATGAAAGGGGAAAAAGCTGTAATGAAGTGATTGGTCATTTTGTGAAACAAAGACTTGTTTTGTTTTGCTTTCTTTTAGATCATCTAAGCTATTAAAGAGCGCTGGCACCAGTGAAGAAAATATAGACGACATTTTTGATGAAATCTGTAGTGACAGTAGTTTCCCCAAAACACCTCAGGTGAGTGGAAGCCCAGAGAAATGCAGAAGGGATGAGCTTCAATGAAGAAGACAATAACATCACAAACTAAAACTGTTTTCAAGCAAAAATTGAATTTAAATTGCCTATAGGATAAACTTGAAGAACAGTCAAGCAGGAAGGAAACTGCAGTAATCCCTAGAGAGCGACGAGCTGGAGAGCCGCGAAGATACAGTCTTACCAAGGCACCTAGAGGAAGTGCTAGTTCAAAGAGGAGCATGAGGTCATTATCAGGGCAGTCCGAGTTAGCATTTTGTTTTGAAATGAAGGATGCACTTTTCCTGAGATAAGCACTTGGAACCACAACATAGCATAGCAGTTGAGGCTGAAAGAATTTCATTAAACCATCTGCTACAACCCTCTTTCTCAGAGCAGAATCAACTGGTGCAGGGTGTTCAGGTCCACCAGGACCCTTGGGGCCTTTTCTGCCAAGCAGTTTTCCAGCCACTCACTTACGGCTGAACTCAATGATCTTGAAGATCTTTTCCAACCTTTATGATTCTATGATTCCATGCTCAGCTTATGTATTTAGGAGTGGTATGGGATTTGGGGTTTCTTTTGTTTTTTTGTGTTTTTTGTTGTTGTTGTTGTTTGTTTGTTTGTTTGTTTTAATTGTTGGAACCAGAAAGATATGAAAGACATTTATTTAAGTTTTGCATTTTAGCTCATATTTATTTATACTCCTTCCTCTTGTTATCTCCTTTTGTTTACCAAGCAGATAGTTTGGAGAAGCAGCCTGCTCTCTTCCTTTCGAGAAAACACTCTAAAGGGGAGATTGCATCTGAGGAAAGAGCTGCCTGGGCCAAGCCTGCTGTCAGCCGGCTTCCCTCTGCAACTGTTATTTCAGCAGATTTTGTCTCAAAGAGTCTTACAGAAAACTGAGCAAGAAAATTCCCCTTTTCTCAGCCCTCTTCTTCTGTTACTGGTGTTTTCCCTTTTGCTTATTAAGTAAAACAGAATATTGTTATTGTGTTATAATGGTTCCTTTTTCTCTTTGACTCTGTTGTTTTGCTTTTATTTTTTAATAGAAATCCAAGTCTAACTCTGCAGGTGCTGCACCTCACAGCAGTAATCTTGTTACACAGGTCTATGGGAAACGGTAAGTGGAAAATTATTTGGTCAGTAGAACACAATTATAGCATGTCATCAGTTTAATAGATATTACTACTCTTTAAATTATACAGAAATTCAATGAGAAAGAAAGTAAATATTTGTTTGCTTTTTTTTTTTGAGAAAGCACAGGTAAAATATACAAAGTTAATTCTGAAGAATTAATAGTATATCGTCATGTAGCCAAGATTATACACTATTTAAATAATTACTGAAGGACAGCCTCCTTTACCTTATGGATGCACACAGTTATCAAAAGCTGCAGTATGTAGTCTTATGTGTTTTGGATATAGTGTTTGGCTCTCATGGAGTTTTTCTTTGAATGCCTCAGTAATGGACATTTTAAAATTCTAGTTTGTAACATTTGAGTGCTTTACCTGTGGTTAATAAGCTATTGCTTTAGAAATACTATGCCTGGAAGGTACTTGGAAAGGTACACATACTTGAAGCAGTATGACACATAACAGGCTAATTTAGGATTATGCTATCTTTTCAAAATGTTTTACTGCAGTTTAATATTTTTCTGTGAAATCAATGTAGGTGCTGTCCAGTGTATCTGGGTGGAAGCTCTTCACCATGTGGTATAGGAACAAATATTTCAAAAAGGTAGGGAAATGAAAAAAAAAAGTTCTGCTTGCTTTAGCATTTTTTTTTTATCACAACTGTGTTTCTGTCATGGTACAGCAGCATGTATTCTGAGTCTGAATTTGACATGGCAGCTATGTACTCATTTCAACCTGTGGCCACCCGTAACTGCAATTAGAGTCAGCCAATTCTTTCCAGTTCCCTGTTCTTGATCAACAAATCTTTGCCTTGCTTGTGTGAGGAGTTGAAAGATGTGTAGAAACGAGGCAATAGGCTGCAGAAATAAAGGCTATCTTATAGTTAAGGTATAGCTAAGTACCTCAGCTTTCTATGTGATGCTGAGTATGTCACTTAAGTCAGTGGGCCACATGTTCCAGGAGCTTGGCCTAAAGATAGGCAGAGTGCTCTGCAACTGAGCTTAGTGGCAGAAATGCTTTAAAGATGCCCCTCCAACATCCTATGGAACATTTTATCCTTTTCATCTAGCATTTTGCTGTAGTAAGTCATTATGCACTTGATGCATAGTTGGATGTGCTGAGGTACCATATCAGTGAGAGGATAAAAGACAATATATCAACAGAAATCAGTTTATTTGATACATTCAGTGAGGTAAGGAAAATGATACATGATCATATAACTAAAACACATACCCTATGTGTGCCAGAGATGTATAAATTTAAGATTACGGGCTAGCCCTTCTTCTGGCATTTCTGGGTCAATACTTTCTGCACTGTCTGCTGTCCTTTGTAATATTCTTCTAGTGTAGTTTCTCTGCATATAATAATTTCTTGGGGATTTTGTTCTCTTTTCTTTGACAGAACATGTGATCAGCTGCGCTGTACTGCTTGTGACTTCCGTGTGTCGCTTTACAATGACTACAAGTGGGATCAGTCCTGTGATTACCTTTTTTTCAGGTATGCTACGGGTGGGTTTAGTACCAGCACTGGGTTACTGTGCCTCAGGGCCTGACCTGAAGGAGAAAGTTGAGCAGTCCTGAGCACGCCGTGTTGTCTAGCTGGGAGCACGTGGGCAGCCTGTGTGATAGTGGGGAGGGGGGTGCAGCACCACCCATGATCACGTCTCATTCATTTTCCCCTCTTGCCTCTGCCACTCTCCCTACTAAATACATGTCTCTACTTTTAGAAAGAATCCAGGTGTTATGATCAAGCAACAGATTTACTGCTGAAATAAACAGATGCTCTGTGTAAATGGGTGCTGTTTTACTCCAGGGTATTTGTCTGGCATATTCTTTCATACACACTAGAGTTGTTTTTAAACCAGTTTTTCCCTTTTTTTGATATCGAGCATAATGCCATCCATGTTCATCCATGTAACATGTTCAGTGAAATTCACACAGTTTCATTTCTTAATAGACTTATTTTTAAAGTAAAGTCCTCTTAATTGGAAAAGTGAAATTTTGTTTTCATGTTATATTGTGGTGCCTTTACCGTTTCTCATTTCCTTTTTTTTGGATGGCTTGAAATTAAAGAGTTTTTATTTACAGTTTCTCTAAAATTGTACCTAATGGCAAGACTTTGGTGAAATGTAGTGTTGCAGGCATTCTCCTAATACATACATAAAATGTAAATTCCTCTTGTTTTCATAAAGTTTCTGTACATTCCAGATCACTGATCGAGGTAATTATGTGTTTCGAGCATGTGCTTGGCCACCAGAGGGTGTTACAGCTGGTGTAAACACTAATGAATAAAACCATCTCTATTTCCTTTTCTTTCTTTTTTTTTTTCCTCTACATGTTGGGTTTATCCTGCATTTTCCCTGTTGTTGCTGTTGTTTGTTTGTTTTTTAAAAAAAAGAATAAAATACTTGTGTTTTTTTGCAGTGTTGAAAACAGGATTAAAAATGCAACACTGCAGTCGTCTCCTAAAATGAGTTTGGTAGTTAGAAAGATTAAATAAAAATGATTCTTTCATTTAATGAAAGTCCAAATTATTCTGCCTCTGAGATCTTGAATTAATAGAAAACCCAATGCAGTAGAAGACTTTGCTGTGAGATAATAAACTCTTTCTTTGGAGCCTGAAGCAGGATCTCTAAAGCTGACAGAGAATTTTGTTTACAAAAACATTAAGCTTCAGTTGATCTGAAAAGACAGCAAACCTTCTCTCAGAAAAGGACTCTGTTTAAAAATCAAATTTAAACATATCTGCTAATTTATTGGTGACAGTGGCCCTCAAAATGTGCCTATGAGCTTTTCTGATTTGAAATGGCCTTATGAGTCATTTTACTTTGAAAAAAAAAAAAAAAAGCCTAATCTTACACTGACTCCCTTGATTGACAGGAATAACATGCCTGACCTCAATAAGCTAAGGGCGAAGATGATAAGGAAGAAAGGCTCCCGGGCCTACGCTTGTCAGTGCAGCTGGAGAGCTGTGGACGAGTTAACCGACCTGCAGACAGAGCAGCAGCTTCGCTGGGTTTGTGGTAAACATGCAGAATGAAGTCCTCTTGTGTGATAGAGCTGCTTTTATGCAAAAGCAGGTCACGAGCTCAATTTGTTTCCCACGGAGTTTTCTCTGTGGATGGGAACTTATATACTTATATAAGTATACTTATATCTAGAACTAGATCATAACACCTAGAGTTCAAACTGAAAAGTGTTTTTTTCACTCCAGCTGTCTTGCAAACCATATGAAGAGTCAAATTGTTACAAGTAACAGCCAATTTGGAGGCTTTTTGGAGACTAAACAAACTTAAAGTGCATTTTCAGTTATGCTGAGGAAAGCAAGAGGAAATTAAGCAACTTAGGTATGGGGCAAAGAATTGAAGAATATCGACACCTTGGCTGTGTTCCTCATATCCAGCAAAGAGCCTCATTTCCCACAGCTGCAAAATGTGGGACTCAGAAAATGATGGGCTGAGATGTAGCCATAACACAAGTATATGAATTTCTATATGGAAATTAATATTGCTGTTCCACTTTTCCCATAGCTGTCAACAGTCATAGATCTCCAAAAACATTACTGCAAAATCAGCTCTCACCACAAAGGTTTTGGCACCCCCAAAACTTTACTTTCTATTAACCACCAGTAGCCAAGATCTGCAGGTGTTGGAAATTTCCTTCCTAGTTCCTACTCCTCTCCATGTGTTTCTTTCTTCAGAACTTTTTCTGCTGAGCAAGGACTTTCTGTTGAGGTTTCTTGGACCTTTATCACAAGGAATTTCTTGGGCTTCTCTTCAGCTTTCACTGCAAGAGGTGAACAGGTTACTCAACAATACTGTGCAGTTTATAAAGTATTCTGAGGAATATTTGATTCTGTTCCACCAATATTTTCAAGGAAAAAAAAAATGGACTTTAAGAATGAGAAAAATATATCCCTACTGACTTTCATATTGTTTTTTTTTTTCAATTTACATAGTTTCAGTTCAAAATACTACATATTCAGAAAGGACATCTGTCCCATTTCAACACATACCAGTAACATCATAATATCGTGTTACTTGGTGAGTGGTTTTGGTTACAGTTAATGTTACTGTAGTTTACAACCTTCTTCCTTTTCACTCCTTACTTATAAATAAGACGGGAATTGGTTTTGGGTTTTTTCTGGGGAAAGGAAAGGGTTACCAGTTAAAAAATGTGCCATGTTCCAAAGACAGACAGTGAGAACTTCTCACTTCAAAATGAGGTGTAACTTGGAGGAAAAAAAAAAAAAAGGAGTGAGAAATCTGTTAGTATTTTTTGCTATGCAGTATGTGATGCTGTATGGATAAATTCAAAGTTATTTGCTTTCTGCAATTCCAGTTACACAGAAACATTTATATTTTTATGAAGTTCTGCTCACTGCCCTACTCTGTACAAGGTCAGTTCTTTCTCTGAGCTTTTCCAAGGCAATTACATGCTCTTCCTTATGGAAGTCATCTAGTGAATCATCAGCCTGTCTGTACCCCGCTGCGAGAGCAGGGCCTGGCGCTGGCCGAAGGTGACATCCGTATGTTCTGTATCCTGGCCCTCTGCCTTGGCTGTGTGTTGGTGTGGAGCCCGTGGAGGACCTGCAGCTTTCGAGGGCCCGGCAGTACCTGCACATGTTCCAAGTGCACGTTCCCAGGGATGTGTCTGAAATCCCGTGGCTGGCTCTGAAGAAGAACTTCAGATTCCCCGGGCATAATGATATAGACACATTTACTGTAAGTTGTTTCCAGGACAATTGGTGTTTCAAGCTGAAGTTCCAACTGTTAGAGTCTAATCTGAGGTGTGAGAGATGGGGAGACCTGGAGATCAGTTGATTAGTGCTCAGGCAGCTACTGGACTAGGTCAACTTGCTTTCTGTCCTTTACGAAGAGATACCTAAGTGTGGATTGTAAGCAGCTTCTTCAGGTGGCTGAGTGATTGGCATTCCCAGAGAACTTCAGAGCTGATGGTAAGGGAAGAATCCAACAATAGTATGTAATTTAATAACAAGCATTGCAGAAGAAGACACCAATTTTTCCATTCTCCACCTTGAAGAAAAATTTCAGTAATAGCTTTGACTCACTTCTTCCAAAGTCATTGGTGACCCTGATGACCAGGCAGTCCATGGGGTGCAGTTTTGGCCTGGATTTTCACTGGAACTTGTGCCATAGTGCAGGGAACAAATTAGGCTTGCAACTTTGGAGCAGGAAGAAGGGAAAATCCAAACACCCATCTCAGTTTGTAGCACCAAGTCTTATGAAGTTGTCAGATGCCATGTCGTTTGGCAAAGGAGCATGTCCCCTGTACGCTGTTTTCAACAGACAGGAACAGTTATCCCCCTCTGGAATCATTTACACTGCCAAGTGTGTGAAGGAAACATGGAAACAAAAGGTCAAGACATCTGTTGTGGTGATTTGATGACAAGAAGACAGAAAGCTTGAAACCATGGAAAGTGGGGGCTAGGGAGGAACTGGGACAAAAGCTCTTGAGAGTGGCGACGTAAAAGGTACCAAGGCAAATCCCTGCTGATAGCATCAGTCAGCAGTTCGCAGAGGTCAGCTCATCCTCTGCCTTCTGTTGGTCTAGAGAAGTGTAGAAGCAGTGTTGGTTCTGGATGGAGGCTGGTACCTTGGGTTGATATCGCTTGCACCCTTAAGGCTGCACTCCAAGCACTGACAATTGAGAAGGTGGTTTTGTAGATGTGTGTGGACCCTGAGGGTTTCCTTGAAATCATCATGTTTATCCAAGAACTGTTAAGCTTGTTTCTGACCTTGATCAGAATGCGATAGCTCCTCAACTCAGAGATGCTGAGAAATCCTACTTATTGCATTGTCTTTCAGTACAAAATTTAATGTATTTCTAGATCTGAGAATAGTTACTATGTCATTAAAAGTATTGATCCTGTGGGAAAGAGGAATTGTATTAAGAATTAGTTTTCCTTACGTGTGTTTTCTTCAGTGTTAATACGTTACAAACCACTGCAAAATCCTCACATGGAAAGAATGTGAAGAAAGCTAAAACTGGAGCTTGAACGTTTAGTTGATGACGATATTAGAAGATTGCACATGGATTTCAACATGTAGCCTAGTCTGTAAGTGATACTTCCTTGTCAATTAGCGGAGATAGCAGGGATTATATAGAGAATTTTGTGTAAGAAATTCAGTTGTTGTCAAACAGAAGCACTGCAGAACTGAAGAACCCTTTTGCTAAGCATAAATGTGACCTTTGTTTTCTTCCATTTTTTTTTTTACTGTGAAAGAAATTTCTGCCTGTGGATTGGGCATGCTGAAAATATAAGACTTCCATTTTGCTTCAGTGATTTGTTGAAAATTTTCTATCATCTGCACCCTTACTACGTAGCCAATCCCTCAGCAACCCACAAAGAGACAAGGAAGTTTGACCAAATGAGCCCCCACCAAAACATTCCCCTGGAAATGGAAGCAGTGATTTAACATGACACCAACATCTTGTCTTCTAAAGCTGTCTTCCTGCAGTACCTCTGTATAGGAATCAAATTCTAATGTACATAATACACTTTAATAGCTTTTCTTTATCAAATTTTAATGTACTGTTCTAACTCACTTGCTTTTTCTGCAAAATTATGTCTAACTCACAATGTGATATAGCTCAAGGAGACTTAATTATTAAGGCTATTGACCAGCTGTAAAACTTTACGTGCAGAAGCACGATAGCATTACATATTGCAAGTTCTGTATTGTGTAAAACTGAATAAAGATACTCTTTCCTGAACATCCTTTTCAGTTTTGTAATGAAGGTATTCTGAAAATGCCAGGCACTGCAAGGCTGCTCACTTCTCCTGTTTCCTGACACGTGAGTCTTTGTGTCACATAACCAGTGCGTGTGGTTGTCACACTGCAGCAGAGGGACTGTGCTAGGAGCTGCCCAGGCAAACGTTGCTTCCTGGCAGTCTCCTTTCACCCAGGGCCTGGCCAGTGTTCCGTGTTGTGTGACACCCAGGGACGAGGACAGGACCGAGGGGGACAGAGCTACAGGAGCACCAGGTGTGCTCAGTTGTGAGGGTCACACGTGCCTGGGATTTGGTATATGTGCCTCAAAGAATGTATTTTTCATATACAAACACTCCTATAAAATGACAGGTTGGTAGAAATCTGAATTGTGTGTCCTCTAAACCGAGACCCTGCTGTGTTGTTCCCATGCAAGGAAAGCTTTATTATAAAAATGATTTAGGAACATGTTTTCTCTGGGAGAAGGGTTATGAAATGACTTCAAAACAAAAGCATTACAATTGTCCACTCATAAGAAACAGTAAATACTTGGTTGCTTTCCCAAATCAGTGAGGGTGTCTCAAATACTTGCCAGATAAATGAACTTTAATTTTCTTTATCTGATAACATGAAGATACCACGTTAAATTAGAGCTTATAAAACACGCATGGGCATTTATGGGCATTGGTCACATTTCTTCTTTCCGTACAGTTTTATTAAAAGAAAGAGGATGACATTTCTCCACAAGAGGAATTTGAAATGATCTTCTCAAATGACAATCCTGTTCTTGGCTATTTTCCTGGGATAAAAGGTGGAGTTAGCTGTGGGAGAGGGCACGTGCTAAACTTGCAGAACAGAATTATGACACCATGTACCTCCACCAAAACAAGTTATCACACGCTTCACACTTGCCAGTTAAAAGTGAGAGATCAATGAAGGGATCAGAGCATTTCCTTTGCCTAGATCTTGCTTTAGAAAACTCTTCTTGGTGTCAGTAAGAAGCTGACTTAAGAGAGTTGAGTGCTACACACTTGAATTTGGACAGATCATGCAGAAATGCTGCCTGGTACCTATTAGAGTCATAGTTACAAGTATTTCCCTTTGAAGGTGGGCTGCAGGTGCTCTTACTGTTCAAGCCGTTACCACTCCTGCACTTGGTGAGAACGCACAGAACGTGCCCACTAACTCACGAGTTCCGCGGATTTACCTTGCCCACAGCTTTCACAGCGTGCTGTGAGAAGGGAGCTCCCGTGGCCCTGTGTAATTCCCGCCGGCGGCCTCCCCAGCCCCGCGCGGGCCCGGCCGGCCGCGGTGCCGCGCTCCGGGCTGCAGGGGGCAGCGCGGCGCCGCGGCCCTGCCCCGCCGCGCTGAGGCGACGCGCGCCGGGCTCCCCGGGCTGCCGTTTGTCTCCCGTGCGAGCCAGAAACGGCATCCTCTTAAAAAGGAGTAAAAGGCCTCGATTTAGAAATGCCTCCAGAATTGTTTCTGCCTTTGCAGGGAAGCAATTTAGAAGACCAGCAATGTTGCCTCGCCTCAGGCAGAATAACGGCGGGGGAAGCTCACGGGGAACTGTATCCTGCCCGTCATGAGCAGTCAGCCAAGGCGAAGCTGGTAGGGAGGAGCTGAGCTTGGACGGGCTGCGTCCACGGCACGTTCACAAGCACCCACCTTCCTGCCAACACCCACATGCTGCGCACCACGCAAACCCTTCGGTAATCCATGAAGAGAGGATTGAGAGGGGATCTGATCAATATGTATAAATACCTGAGGGGAGAATGTAGGGAGGATGGGGCTGAACTCTTCTCAGTGGTGTCCAGTGACAGGACAAGGGGTAATTGGTGCAAGTTGAAACCCAGGCAGTTCCATCTCCAGGTGAGGAAGAACTTCTTTCCTGTGAGGGTGACAGAGCCCTGGAACAGGCTGCCCAGAGCGGTTGTGGAGTCTCCTTCTCTGGAGATCTTCAAACCCGTCTGGATGCCACCCTGTGCCACGTGCTCTGGGTGTCCCTGCTGGAGCAGGGGGTTGGACTAGATGATCTCTAAAGGTCCCTTCCAACCTCAACCATTCTGTGATTCTGAAACGTGTGAAGGTATAAAGTAGAGTTGTAATGAATGTAAATAAATATTAACTCCATGAGACTGTGTCTTTCTCTGTAGTCATGAACGTATTCTTAATATCCAGAGCGATGAGGATTAAAAGCGCCTTTAAGTAGGAACACAAATCTAAACCATAAAATTAGAGATTGCCTATTTCCCTGATAGAAAAGAAACTATCACTGAATTTAACTTAGTTAGTTAAGAGCATAGGTGAGCTGATACCTATAACATTTCCTCATCTCCTTTTTTGACTTATCACCTTCTTTCTGACAGGAGAAATAGTTGAATAAAAAGTTAATATCAGATATGATGATAGTAACAAACAAGATTGAGTAGCGTACTTTGAAAAGCTGCATGTGGAAAAGCGCTTTGGAAACATTTTGTCAGGCAGGAAATAAGCCACTGATTTTTTTGTACTTATAAATCAGAACAGATACAAGTAAAAAAAATACAGTGTGCTGCAAGGAGAAATACAGGAATTGGCCATAAACAGGGGCAGCACTTTGTACAGGAGATGCCCTTTCTTGAAGTCTTCTAAGACGACTGTAATTCTAGGGCTCTGGCCCAGAAAAAAAGGGGTGAGTGACGGATGATCTTGAAGTATTTCTTGAGTCTAGTGAAACTTTAACCCTTACAGCCTTGGAGTTTATACTAATGAACCAAGAGGCAGAAAAGACAGAAACATTTTCACACAGGCCAAACAAATGCATAATATCTAGCTCCAGGTACCCTAAATATATCTATTGAAAAATGTGTTTGTCTACAGAGAAGAAAAAAATGTTAACTGGCTTTGAAAGGTATGGGGAGATTTGTGAACTATCCATGGAATTACTCAGTCTCTATCAAAAAGCAAGCAGTTTGACCTCACTGCACAATAATGCAATATTTCTGTTAGTAATTAAATACTGCAAGCACACTTTTTAGTTAATGCAAAGAAGCTTTGGGATAGTCAGCAATTTGCCTGCGCCCTGGCCCTGTCCTGATTACACTGGTGTAAACAGCGCCAGCAGGAAGCGGGAAGCAGCTACCACCGACAGGAAGATTGAATTTAGCATCAAACTTGTTATCCAGGCAGAGCAGGCTGCTCAGGATGCTGGTAAGAAAAAGTATATAGATTGCTACAGCAGAGTAGACTGGTCTGACTGCTGCCTGCGGCAGCTGCTCCTCTCTGCCTACAAAGGCCATTTACAGCAATATAAGCAGGGTGAGAAGGTTTTAGGAAGATATTGTAACCTGAGGCGTTATCCAAATAAAAATACTTGCCACAGTGTGTTATGGTCTCACTCAGATACAGTTACTACCACGTGCAGGAAGGGTTTGACTTGTATGTTGAACTAGGAGGCTGTGTAGTTTCAAAAATAGCATAGTTAGCATTAGAGTTGTTTTCAGTCTTACTACTTCGAAAGATATCTAAGCTTTTGTTGAATTCTGATAATGCTCTGTAGTACCTGTTTAACTTGGGGATTAGAGTTTTTATATGAGATGCATGAAGTTAAGAAGCTGCCACACATCAATTCCAGCTACCTAGAGGCAGAAGATGTTGTGGAGATCTGTTTAACCCGGTTTGAGTCAGTGAGGCATCATGCTTACAAGTGAAAGATGAGCGGCCTTGAAATACTCTTTGCAGTGTAACTGACTGCTCATTAATATATGATGGACAATTCCCTTCTGAATTCTATGCATGTCTTGGGAAATCCATCCGCACAGAGCCTATAGCACAGCATGGCACCACTTGATCAATATATGCTTTTCAGCAGCTAGACTAAAGAAGATTTAGCACAAAATTGTACCATCCTCTGCATTATTTCGCTATGAATTATGGCTCTAATTTCGCCCCTCTTCCCCAAAGTATACTACAAAAATGATTTCAAATTTTCTCAATACTTTATTGATGCTTTCAAGACAAGATCGAACCTAGAAATGCTTTAGAAATAATTTTTAAAGTAGTCTTTTGCTTTCATCTTTCCACATGTGTATGAAACACCTCTTTCCTCTTTTTTTCCAAGCTAGGTACTTATTTTGCTTAGTTCCAGTAAGGCAGGCTGGAAACAATTAAACTGTGAAATGAAGAGTGGTAAGAAAAGAGAGTCTACCTGCGTTTCTGAAGGGTAATAAAATATATCTGTCCTGCGTAACCATAAAGAGAACTTTCTGAATTTGTATTACAAAAACAGTCTAAGCCAGTAAGATATTGGGGATCTATCTGCTCTGCAAACTGAGCGCAGGAGACAAGGTGACACAGGGTGACACAGCGGCCAGCAGCCTCTGCACCCAGGGCAGCTGGCCAGGTGCTTCACACGGTGGCTGCTAGGGTAAGCTAAAATGCTCATTTGCTCTATTTTTGCAAAAGATTGCTTTTCAAGAAAAAGAAATCTATTCTAAAACATGAGTGTATTACTTCTTTATGCAGACTGTGGTTGTGGACAATTTCCAGATGTCAAATTGTTTCTCATAGCTTGCAAAAAAAAAAAATGCTTTCAGAATTCTTGGTCAACTCCTGGTATTTAGCTATTCCAGATATTTTTAGGCTCTATCATAAGACAATTGGTATCTTCAGATAGGGGGAACCAACTGATTAACAGGCACCTCACAGAACCGGGCACCTCCTCAGGTTTGCCCAGCACATTCTCACTTCACTGTTTGATACAGCAACAGAGAACTAAGCAGCTACTTTCCTTTTCTGTCACATGCTGTAAGTTACTCGTATTTCCTGTTCTGCTATTTAAAGGACTAAGGTCAAAAAAACAGAGTTCATTAACATGTCTGAAATGAAATATTTTCCTACCTTTGTACAGCGGTGTTTAAATTAATTATATAAGTGCAGCCCTGGAAGGCAGCTCTGCAGACTGGGTTGTGCCTCCTGCCCCAAGGCAGGGTTACCTGTACCTGGAGGTTGTGCGGATCCCCGAAACCACCAGCTTGGTGCCACCACAATCTCCCTCCAATTTGGGCACAGTATATTTCCAAGGAGAGAGATCAGGAGTCCCTGTGCCAGCAGCCCAACATGTCCCAAGAGTAACAGGAAAAATACTCCTCTCTACCTTCTACCTGATGGTTTGGGCTGTATTTTAACCAAGAACAGAAGTATGTGGGAGAACGTGGGAGAATTTCAGTAAGCTAGAAGTGATATTTTGGGACTGAACCCCTTTCTGTATTTCTGACAGTCTCCTCTTAACATGTTCACACTTAAACCATTTAAAAATAATACATCGCTTCCCACACTTCTTTCTTTCCTGTCTGCTGTTGTTTTCTTTACGGGCTTGAAAGTATGCTTGTTTGTCCTTCAAAAATTCTTATCTCAGTCTGGGAAAAGTTCAGGGCATGCTTGCAATGCAAACTTTGAGGAAGTACATATTTTTCTGAATGAGTCTAACCAATTTAACTAACTGCTGTGTTTTACAACTGTCCTTCTATATTTTTGATGAAGAAAGAGCTTGCTGCTCTAGAGGCACTGTATAGTGCCGTGGGCTCTAGCATAACTTTGGATCCTAGGAGGTCAGAGGCTGCATGTCAGAAGTGCAAGAAGGTAACTAAGAAAAGCAAGCCTGTGGTCAGTAGCCTTTAATTTGCCATGCAGGAGTCTGTACTAGCGCTGGAAAAAAAAACTTTAGGGTCTGCGGGTTGAAAGGAAGGCCTGAGAGCAAGTTCACAAGACCGGGCGGCGACAGCTGCTGCATTTGTCAACATAGAGTCAAACTCTTACAGACACACAGAGGTGTTTGCAGGAAAATCTTTTCACTCTGATGTGTTCTGACTCAGTGCGAGATGGTAAATTATAGAGCATCACCGGGGCTGTGTGTAAACATCCTCAGCCAAGTTCCGCGGGCCAGGTAGGTGTGGATGGGGCCGGAGAGCCCGCACACCGCATGAGCTGGCCTCCCCGGGCTAACTGCACCCCAGGGAGCAGTAACGTCTGGCACGTCCCGACCTCACCAGCCACCGAGCTCAGAAGTCTTTGGTACACCCTGGTCTGGCTGCACACACCAGAGAAACGCCCCCATGCCCAGTGCCCCAGAGACAGGAGGAGAGCGGGGGCAGATCTCGAGCCCTAGCTCGGGAGCAGCTGGGGGAGCAGCTGGTTCCCCCACAGCCTCTCCGCAATTTTTGTGCGCAGTTTTGACACAACGAGGCCATTGATGTGACGTGTAAGCATCACAGTGCTGGGAGTGTAGGGCCCTGGGGAGCCGCAGACCCCCTGCCATGGGGCAGGGAGAGGGGCCGGGCCCAGGCGCCACAGCGGCCAGGGAGCAGCGTCCCCACACGGCGCCCTGCGCTGCGGCCGTGCCACACAGCTCCTGAGCACGGAGACCTTGATCGGATTCATAAAATAAACTTTTCTGAGGAAAACAGTGTCAGGAGCAGAATGGTTTTGACAGGAGCCGATGCTAAAATAAGGTAGGCGGCCGTTAAAACTTCCCACCCCCCCGAAGTGTGATTATGTAACGGGGATAAGTGCAGCCTTTCTTCAGAGCATTAACCTGCTTTCGGGGATGAAGCGGCGGTGCAGATGGACACGGATCGAGCGGCACCCCCCGTCACTGCCGGGCCTGGGTAATCCCCCGAGAAGGGCGAGCTGCCCATTCCCACAGCGCAGGGCCGCTCGGCAGCGCGGGGCGTTCCTGAGGCCATGGGCAGCCCCGCGCCAGCGCCACCCACCCCCACAACCCTCTCGTTTCGCTGCACGAAACGCGGGGCGCTCCCCGCTGCGAGGGGAGAGCCATGTTCACCAAACACCAAACCACATGGGGCCTGAGCCGTGCCCCGTGTCGAGCCGTGCCCCATGGCGGCTGTGGCCGAGCTCTTCCCGAGAGCCATTCTCACACGAGCGGCCCCGAGGCCACGCGCCGCAGGAGGCACTGCGGGAGACTAGGAACCAGGCAATGGGATTAGCGCAGATTTTCGCCGGGCGGGGAGCTCAGAACAGAACATACACAAAAGGCACCAGAACGAACACAAATGCCATTTGCTTCAGTTACGTCTCCCAGCTTAGCGCCTGTTAGATAGAGATCCCTGCGGAGCAAACCTCTTCATGGATACTCTGCAGCCGAAAATGGCTATTGAGCAGCTGGTGCTTGCACAGGACCTCTAGCAAATTGTGCTGTGCAGGACTGCTCTCTAGCTGGCAGAGAGCACCTGCTGCCATAGCACAAACATCATCCTGTGATAACGCTCTAGATAGGGCCCGGAGGACTCCCACGCGGGAGGAGGACGGTGCCTGTGCAGTGCACTGGCTTGGGGAGGTGAGAGGAGAGTAACAGCAGACCAGCCCCGTGAGGATTTTGAGGCTCCCAAAGGTCTGCCCGCTCTCTTGCTTTATGCCCCCTTTGAACAGCACTGGCAGTCCCCAGCGCACCAGGTTTCCTTCCTACAACACTGAAATTAATGCAGTTTCATCACTGTGACTCCCATGTTCCAACTTACTGCTGGACACACAGGGCTGGCACACATGCTCCCTTGACCACCGCCACCACCGTGAACTTCTAGGGTCCTGCACTCAAAATCAGCTTTGCTTTTGCCAGAATAAAGCCATGCTCAAATGGAGCTGACCTGTGATTGCACATAGATGTGGACCCACACCCTGCAGAGACCTTCCTTGTATTTGACATTGATTAAAGGCAAGATGCACAGAGGTTGCTGTGTGTTAAGTTCTCCTAAGGAAATCATGTGCTTGAGCCCTAAAACATCCTAAAACAAGGCACAGCAGGGCCAGGTTCCTGCAGGGAGCAGCATGGCAAGTGCTGGAGAAGCGGCACTGCTGGTGCTTTTGTTCTAGAACTTCCTGGTTACATCAAACCGGCTACATTGACTTTGCACCTTGCCTTTAAACTCGGTCTAGATTTATCCTCAGGAAACCAGAAAAAAAAGAATGTTCCTACAGACCTTCAAACTCTCCTAGGGAAGCTAGTTTAAAAATTGTGCCATAAAAGCTTATCTAAATGCAGAATTGCATTAATTCAACACAAGCTGTGCAATTAAACAGATTTAGGCTTTTGCAAAATGCTGTGTACACACTCTTGCTTGCATTTTTAACCAGATTTCTTTCACATCTGCTTCCATCAGCGCTGGCTCCAGTGGTTTTCAGTGTGCACTTCCTACACCTTGAGGCAAGTCCCCAAAACCCCTGAGAAAAGCAGTTTGGCAACAGGTTTAACTTCCACTTGGGTAAGCACTGGAAAATACCTAGGGAGATCAAAATCCCCTCGTTTCTGTAGTTAAATGCAAAAAAAGCCCAATCCCGAGCTCGCCGGGGGGATCTCACTGCCCCCAGACACCGTGTGGCCCTGCAGGGTCCCTCTGCCCAGACCTACGTAGGGTTATTGCCCTCCCAGGTCGTGCTGTGGATCAGTGGTCTCTCCTGGGCGACTTCTCTGGGGCTCCTGGAGCCACATGGCCAGCACAGGGAAGCGCTCACTGCACCTAAGTGATGGTCTTGCTGAAGGAGGGAATTTTTACCTTTGAGGTAGCCTACAAGAAGGAAACCGAAAGAAACCCGCTTTTCCTTGCTCTAGTTACTTCCCTTCGCATGCTTGTTGAAGTCAGGAAAAGGTCACCCTGCCCACGTGAGCGGATGGTCACTCAAGGACACGGAGGGATGCACAGCCCACAGCATAGTCCACTGACACTAAAACTGCAGGACTTTGGAAACTGGAATTTTTAGACTCATTTTGGAAAATTACATACAGGTTTGAGCTATTCCTGATTCCCAACAAGCAGTACTCTGCTTACAGAAGGAAAACTCTGACAGTGTAGGAATTAAGGAAGCCTGGGAAGCTATGGGTCTGTGCTTCTGATCCTGGTGCCCCACACTGCGTGGAGTCCCACCCCTGCTTTTCCCAAAAAAAAGGGATATTTGAAAACATGAAGTCGCTAATTCAGACAGAAGAAATCAAAAGCCAGAGACTGGAGGTCTAAATCTCACGCGTCCCTCTGCCAGGCCAATCCGGAAATGCCCTGGCGCACCCAACACCAAGGGCCACAGGTAACACCTTTGTGAGTCTGCCACTGTTTTCATGGCTTTGCCTTTTTTTCTCTCTCTCTTTTTGCACATTAAAAGCTGAGCTCTGCTCTGAAACAGCAGCCAGCTGGGAAAAGCCCTCCGGTTCCATGAGGTAAAGTGGCACCCGTCCACGTGCACCTAAGATGCGGGGCTCCTCCTGATGGTGCTCCGTGAGCTCTGGACCCACGCGGGCCCTGGGCCGCTTGCCGTGGGGCATGCAGCCCCGTCTCCATGAGCAGCTCCGGGCCATGGCGCTCATCAGCATCTCTGCCAGCACAACCAGCTGGTGGGGCAGCCTGAGCAAATAGCCCCGCGCTTCAGAGTTATCGGCCCGTCACGGAGTTCCCAGATGTTGCTCAGTTGCATTACTGGATGCCCCAAGCTTGGGAGCAAAAGCCGTGTTGCACACGGTGGAAGCGGTGCCCAGTCTTGTCCCAGACTTGCTTGTTTTGAAGGGTTTTTGAAGGAAGTCTGATCTTGTGACACTGGAGCCCATCCTTGTACCTCCAGCTTCTCCATTCTGCTCGGCAACACAAGCATGGCCTTTTCATCAGGGAAACGGTGCTCTACCAGCCACTAAAGCAAGAAAAATGATCATTCTCTTGTTTTGCTTCCCCTCTCAAGAAGACGTCCGGGAAAGCAGAGTTGCTGTGGCTTCAGCCCAAAACCTTCCCAAAGTTTCTCTCGCCTGTGTGTGCCACAGGCGCTTGGCACGGTGATATTTGCTGACGGATGCAAAAGGAACGTGAGCTGCTATATTTAGCTTCCTATTTCCTAGGTAAGTAAAGACATGGCAAAGAAAAGACATTCCCCCGAGCCTGCAGGACAGTGATCTGAAAGTTATTTTGGTGGTAACAGGAGCATAGCACAAGGCAGGAATTAAGGGGAAAGAGACGCCGCAGGCTCCTGCCGCAGAAACACGAGATGGGGGTCAGGGGCGGATGGAGCCACGGATGAACCTCCCCTGGGCCCCGGAGCACACGCAGGGCTGTGTGCTGCTTATCCTGCCCTGTGCAGAGCCACCGTGACTAAAAATTGTGCAGCCTCCATGCCGAGACAGAGAGCAAGCCCGAAACCAAGCGGCGCCTTCGGCCTTTGCGGGGCTTGCAGGGCCTGCCGCACGCGCCGTGTCACTCAGTGACCGTCCCTGGTCTCTCACAGCATCCTGCCCTCCTGCCCGCTCGCAGCAGGACAGAATAGACAGTGAGATTGAAGTGAACAGCCCGTTTGTGATCGTTGGCCATGTCCCTTGAAGTAGTTACGATGAGCGCATTAACTGCTACTAACTCGTTATGTTCCTTGTAATTTGGCCAAAATTCACACCGCAGAACCTGTTTTCCTAGCAGCTAATAAATACAGGCTTATTGCTATGCCACCAGGTGTCTCATAGTTGCAAACTTCTTCCTCACACCCAAGTCACGAATGTTTGGTGCTCTTGGCACATGCTTTTGGTTAGAGAGACGATACTTTACAAACAGGCCAAGTTAATTATGATTCATTCTTAGCCACCATAAACAATCTTTCTGTTTCATCAAGACAAACCAGGGTGGAGCTAAAGCTTACCCCTCAATTCCACCTAGCACAGCACAGCCAAGAGAATTAAATAGCACCTGGAGCCTGGGGATATTTTCATAGGCCTTGCCCTAAAACTCAGTACATACTTAGGAAACCAAGCTATAACACAGCCTTGCTTATGAATTGCACTCACAGCAGTTTCAGATTATGCAGGCACAGGAGCAATTTGCGAGCCACGCGGTGCTCCTTAGATCTCCTTTGAGATCCAGCTCGACGCGGAGACAGAGCCAGCAGCACCCTGGTTTCTGACTCAGCCTCTGAAGTGGTGAGGAAAGTGGAATAAGACAAAAAAAGGAGATTCCAGGGAAAAGGATTGCACAGGGTTGGCAGCTCCTGACTCCAGGAGAAGATGTGCACGGGAATGGGAGCTGCCTATATGAGGGCAGAGGATTTCCTGGTCAATGGGCCCCTGCAGTTCGTCAGGGCACGTCCTGGTGCTGGTGAGGACAGAGGCATCTACATGTGGGGGAGCGGGGGCCTTGCCAAACTCTCCTTGCCTCTGTGAACTCGAGGTTTCTGCTAAAGCAATCAGCAGCAAAAGAGCTAATTGAATATTAGCACTAAAGAAAAAGCACCTGGCTTGGTGGTCCTGAGCGAGGCTACATTAAAAGCCGATGAGTGGTGGCCCAAGTCAGAGATCTCCTGGGCTTGCCAGAAGCTTGCAGGGACACCCCGCTGCCATGGCTTTGCTTTGGGCCCCTTTGACAAGCTGTGTTGCTGCACAGCTTTTGCAGCCACACAGGGCCTGCCCTGCTAGGTAAACACAAAGCTATTTCCTCAAAGGCAGAGGAGAGACAAACCCATCAGAACACGCGGATGCAACCTCAACACTGTTATCAGCTGGGACACGCGTGACCATGCCCCGGAAACGGCAGCTCGGCTCTGCTGACATGGATCCTACCCGCCATCTGACATGGCTGCAGAGACACGGCTGTGCTAAAACCGCACATGGAATCACAGAATCACAGGATGGTTGAGGTTGGAAGGCACCTCTACAGATCATCCAGTCCAACCCCACTGCTCTAGCAGGGACACCCAGAACATGTGGCACAGGGCGGCATCCAGGTGGAGTTTGAAGGTCTCCAGAGAAGGAGACTCCACAACCTCTCTGGGCAGCCTGTTCCAGTGCTCCGTCACCCTCACAGGAAAGAAGTTCTTCCTCACATGAGGATGGAACTGCCTGTGTTTCCACTTGCACCCATTACCCCTTGTTCTGTCACTGGCCACCACAGAGAAGAGTTTGGCCCTATCTCCCCTCAGGTATTTGTACATATTGATAAGACATGTCCTGGTTATTCAGAATTCTCCTGGAATACGTACATCCCGAATAAACACACTTTCCTATCTACATATCTATATGCAAATACACACACACTTTGGTTTCAGAGCCAGATTCTGCCATGCATTGCACCATTCACAGGTAAGGTACAACCAGCTAGTGTGAATACAAGGGAATGAAGAACACCAGAATATTATTATCTCACCCTCTGATCCACAGCAGTCAAATGTAGTTCAGGCCTTGGTACAGAGCCATTTCGCTGCCCTGCTGGGGGGAAATGCCGCTGAGCCAGACACAAGAGGCATCACAAGGTCTTCATGGTGGATCTGGCTCTCCCATGCAGCACTTGGGGGCAGCCCCTGAGGGGCTGCTGTTCCCTACAGCCTGTGGGCTAGGGCTTCGCTTTTTCCATGGTTTGGGGAAAAATACACAAAAACTACGTGAAATAATGTGATTTTCTTTTTTTAATTCACACTGGTTTTATTCAGTCAAAATTCCTTGCAACTTCAGGAATAGGTAGAGAATTGCTGAGGAAAAAGCACTCACATAAGCCTAGTAAAAGGATGGCTGCTTTGTGACCTAGAGCAACTGTTTTGCTTGATACCTCCCTATTCAAAATCCTGGCCAAGCTCTGCAGAACAGGCTGCAGCCACTGACAGAGATGCCACAAATTTAAAGCTGCTCAGTATTTGGACAGAAACCAAGCTGCCCTTGACATCTACCTTGTGGTCACTTGTGTAATGCCTGAGGGAGGAGTGGATGCTCAAAATGGAATTTCCAATCCCCACATGCTTCATCACATCATCAGAAACTGTGTCTTTATTTTCAAAAGAAAACACAAACAAACCACAGACATGACTGGTATGTCCAAAAGCAGGCGGAGACAGTTATCGCTTGCTAATAAGCACACGGATGCCTTCCCCAGGATGCAGCGAACTTCACATGGATTCTTCTTGGAGATCAGCCCCGTTCCCAGGTGCACTTCTCAGGCAAAACAGTTTTTGCTGTGTTGTGAACGCTGGGCATTGCTGTGGCTGTCCAAAAGGACCACCTGGCTCCAGTAGGAAGGAACTGGCCTGAGATTAATTTATTTTTATTTTGTTGAACGTTGTCTAAATCTCTGCACTGAGGGATGTGAATGGATCTTCTTAGAGCCTGAAAAGAAAAAAAAAAAAAAAAAAAAAAAAAAAAACTTTAAAAAGCTTTGCAGGGTTTTGACAGAATTGTCCTGATTTTCTTCTGTAAAGCAAGAGGGGCCTCACGCCTGCAATTTCTTGTACAACCCCAGTTTTGTTTTTGCAGCAGGTAGCTCACGTGGCCAGATGACTAATGGGGACTTTCCCCCCACCCCAGGGCGAGAGCACAGGAGCAGCCCTTAGCGTGGGGGCGGGCGGGCTGGTGGCACTTGCCCTGCTTCCCAGCAGCTCCAGCGGCGGCTGCACGGGGATCACCACATGCTACACATTCCTCCTCCTGGAGGACAAAACAGCAGCTCCAGCTCCTGGAGGAGCCGCTGGCACCATGGCAGCTGCCTCACCCAGGCACCTTCCCTTGGGCACATCCCGGATCCCGTGTCCCTTGACGGGAAGGAGACACCGAAGGACAACGACCAGGGCAGAACAGGGCACGCAGGCTGCCCCTTGGCCTGGGTAGCCAACCCGAGCACTGGCCCCACAGCCAGCCCCAAACAGGCCTGGGGCCCCAGGGGACCAGCCCTGAGCCCCCCAGAGCTGAGCACGCCACGTTCCTGCACCCAGCAAGTCACCTCAGGCCACCTCAGCCATGTGACTGCTTACGGTTCTTCATTTTTTCACCAGTTTTATTCATTCAGGGTACATTTTCTCTTCCCTTCCTCTTTCTTCTCACACTTCCCATCCTTTCTCTTCTGGCTACCCTGCAGTCCCTGGTCACTGTGGCGTTGGGGGAAGGCCGGGAGCGATGGCGCCACCAGCCTGGGCCGTGCACAACCCAGGCCCAGCCGGAGCCATTTGGCGTCGGGCAGGAGGATCTGGACGAGGTCAGGATCACAAGGGAGCCACCTCGGCCTCCTGTCAGCCGCAGGGGCCAGGCTGCGCTCGCCCCCTCAGCCCTCCCCCCGCTGCACTTCAGAGGGGAGATGCTCTTAAATTATTAACGAAGCCTTTAGCTACACTGTGCTTTGACTGGCAGATACCAAACCTGCCGAGCTAAAGAGAGCAGACGGCCGCACGGCCGAGTTTAAAGATCACAGGTTAGCTCTGAAAAAGCAGCAAAACCCCCATGCAACACTTGGGCTCTTTATTTCTCCTTTGGATTGGGAGATTCAAGGGGCCCTGTTTGCAGTTTTCCTTCAAAACTACTTACTGCGCGATTACTGACATTTTGTTGTGCTTAACGTTCCGACGGGGAGGGGGAGCTCTGAAAAAACACTCGAAAACCTCCCTAATTAGACTACATGTGCCTAAGCAGCTGTTGAATCTGTCCACCAATATTAGTAGAAAAAGAAGCAAGGAAGGAAGGAGAAGGGAAGGGAAGGAGAAGGGAAGGGAAGGAGAAGGGAAGGGAAGGAGAAGGGAAGGAGAAGGGAAGGGAAGGAGAAGGGAAGGAGAAGGGAAGGGAAGGAGAAGGGAAGGGAAGGAGAAGGGAAGGGAAGGAGAAGGGAAGGGAAGGGAAGGAGAAGGGAAGGGAAGGAGAAGGGAAGGAGAAGGGAAGGGAAGGAGAAGGAAAGGGAAGGAGAAGGGAAGGGAAGGAGAAGGGAAGGGAAGGGAAGGGAAGGGAAGGGAAGGGAAGGGAAAAAGAAAAAGAAAAAGAAAAAGAAAAAGAAAAAGAAAAAGAAAAAGAAAAAGAAAAAGAAAAAGAAAAAGGAAAAGGAAAAGAAAAAGGAAAAGAAAAAGGAAAAAGAAAAAGAAAAAGAAAAAGAAAGAAAAAGAAAAAGAAAAAGAAAAAGAAAAAGAAAAAGAAAAAGAAAAAGAAAAAGAAAAAGAAAGAAAAAGAAAAGAAAGGATCCTTGAAGTCTGAAGAAGTCTTGTGAAGCCAGATGGCCAGATGGAGAATAAAGATCTTGCTGTCACCATCATCACAGAACATGCAGATAACGTATCAGGAAGAGCTGAGAGCTCCACCAGAAACCAAACCTTCCTGGCTCACAGGGCTGCCAGTTTGCTCTGCAAAACCCCTAGTATGGACAGCTACAGCATTTTAGAAACGCCTCCAGCATAGTCCCCTTCCAACACAGTACTTTTTCAGCAGTACAGAAGGCTCCTCTGGCATCAAGAATTTGCGTCTGCTACACATGTGCTAGAGGTAAAGGGTTCACTGCACATGCAGAAAGGTCCCTGGAGGACACGGTGATTTTACAGGATCATCAGTTGAGATGACCTTTTCTCCATGGAAAGAACAACATTACTGAGGATTCATAATCAGATCTCTCTGGGTACAGCACAGTCTCCTTGTGATGTTCTTCACATCTAGGTGCCTACTCGGTTTGAATCATGAGCCTTTTTTCTGATTTCCTTCCTTGATAAGACTTTTAATAACTAACTATATGAACAACAAAGTAAATATTCAACCAGCTCAGAGGCAGATTGCAGATCAAATATCTGCTGCATCTTCAAATCTTTTCTCTTTCCCTTTTAAAAACAAAAACCCACACAAGCCGCCTGCAGAGGGAAAGACTGCTCACTTTGCCCATCCCTCAGCTACGAGGTTTTGTTTTACAAAAAAATAGGAAAGTCAGCTGCTTCACAGCATACCACAGTAATTTCATGGTGAAGTGTTTGATGCCTTTAGAAGTCTGACTTCCCTCCTGCTCTTGCTGCTCAGGTGCATCCTCTGGGCTTGTTATCCTAAGCACCAATGTGCGGGCAGGTATCGGTTGCGATAAGCTCACCTCTGGAAAGAAAGCAGGTAGGTGCAGTCTGCTGTGCCACAGAGTAAGGAGGCTGTATGTATACAAGTGCAAACTCCGAACAAAGAGGAACCCTAATGAGAAATACTGAAGAGATCTGCTGCAGAGCATGGGCAAAAAAAACAAACAGAGAGGAAAGAGGAAATTGGGCATCTTTCCTGGTTCCAGCTCCCACAAAAAGTAATAAATTTTTGTTTATTACAAACACATCCCACATGGGATTTACTCAATAAGGCCACTGAGAAGCAGATGCTCCTGTGAGAGGCCACTTTTCTGCCACACGCATACCCTGGCAGAGCCACCCCTCTTTGAGCACAGGGGACGCGTATGGAGGCAACACGGCAGAGTCAGCAGTGTTGGTCAAAGAAGCTCAGCTTGCTCTCTCCAGCTGCTGCAATCATGGAGCCTGCGAAGGGGCACAGCTTGGAAGAACAAGGAGTCTTCTATATGATTCCCATTTTGTGTCTCTGCAGCTCAACTCCAGGAAAAATTATCACTGATTAGAAAAAAATCAGTCTGTCTCCATGTAGCGGGGATAGAGCTGCTCAACAGACAACAACCTTGAAATAACAAAAAGCCTTGGTTTGGAGTGGTGCTTCATTGCCAAAGCATACCATTGAAACAACACGGGAACAATGATTTAAAGCTTCTCATCTGTAAAGAGAATAAACTTGAGAGACAGAGGAAACACCTGAACTAACCCCACGCTGCTTAAGCCCTGCTTTGGCTGGCCACTGGATGTTAGTTACTGCCACAGTTGTTCCTCAATCTGTTATTCTGGTTGAGTTACACAGCACTGTCTCATTCAAACCTCAGTATTTGTTCATCCTTGTAGCCCCAGACACTGCATAATTTACCCAAAGATAGATAGGAAATTATAACCACTTACCTGTGAGCATTTTGTAAGACTGGAAGCCCATATTTATCCATTTCAAGTAAACTATAAATCAGTGTTTGCATTAGTTTCACTGCTCTGTTTACTCTTGGGCCCATGAGACTACATATTCCCATTAAAGGATGCAAATATTATTTCTATTAAGACCTGACAGCAGCTAAAATCGAAGGTTTTCCTCTTGCCCTCAGCCTATAAGTGAATCCGTGAATATTACTGGTGACCTGGTGGAACTTACCCTTCTCCTCCACGACGGATTCCCCCTTTGCACAACAGTTGAGTATGAGGAGTCACTTCCCTAATCCAGGGGAAGAGAAAAGCAGCACCCGCAGAATCTACTATCAATCAGACATATTTTGCAAATTCATTTGCATGGTTTTGCCTTAAAGGAACTAAACAGAAAGAGGCAAAACACATGGTTCAGACTGCACCTGTGCGTGCGCTCCGGGCGCAGAGGAGAGCGGACGCGAGCAATGCGTGGCCACCGCTGCGCTCGCCGCCCACTCCCTCAGCACAGTTACCCCCTGTTGGCTCTGAGGACAAGTTCCATGGGAAATCCACTGCCTACAGCTCAGGTTATTGCCAGCTCGGTGGATTTCAGGATGTGCAAAGAGAAAGCAAGGATCAATGGCTTCTTTGACAGGATGAATGAATCTTGGTAAGGCAGGGGACTTCAGGATTTGGAAAAGGGCTGGGGGAGGGTTTCCGAAGGCACTAAAGAGCGTGGTGAGAGGACGTGTCTTGCACTGCACTTTGCACGGGCTCCGCTCCACCCCGGTCACGCGTTCGGGAGCCGCACGTGCCCCGGCACCCGGACGCTGCCACTTCCAAGCAGACAGCTGAGCCCGGAGCTGCACAGATGGCACTTTGGGACAGGCTGCCTCTGACGCATGGCAGATTTAGACCATTTAGAGCTTTACAGAGCATTAGCTGCACCCTGCATCCACCTGCCGGAAGAGCCCTGGCGGCTGCATGGCAAGGACGACCTGGCAGGGACGCGGCTGCCAGGTCAGGCTGGGAAAAACGCAGCCAAAACCCCTCGAGCTCCCCCGCTTCCTCCCCTCTCTTTTGCTGCTTCTTGGCCATGCCATTACACAGACTGCAATCCCTTCTGCGGAGCTACTTTAAAAGGAAACTCGGGCACGCTACCTCCGTGCCAGGGATCTATCAAAATGTGCGTGTCATCCTGCTTCAGCTTCTCCACGCATGAGTTGCTCAGAATTACCACACGTTTCTGAAGGAAAAGGAGGGTCCCCGTGGCGGGCGGCAGTGCCGAGCCGAGGCGCCCGTCGAGCTCACGCGACACCGCGTCACCTGCGAGCGCCCGCTGCGCCAGCCGGCCCACAGCCTGCGCCCATGGACAACCTTTCCCTGCAGTGAGACACGCCAAGCCAAGGCAAAGCCCTGTCCTGTTTTGTTTCATGGTAACTTTTCAGAGAGCCCTGGCGTGCCTGGCTGAAGTTCCTTCATCACCTGAAGCATTGCAGCTCTGCAAGCCTCACGAGGAAGGTTAATTATCATGCTCGGATGGAAGGGGTTTTGACATTAGGAAGGAGCACATTCCGTGGAAAGTTCAGCTAAGGGCCGAAAGCCCCTTCACGTCGAGTTACGGTGTCAGCACTCACAGTCAGCGTGCTGTTTTAGGCACAGGCAGGCCAACAGTTGCAGCACCGGGGATACAAGCAGCACCACTACGCCAAGGTGTTCGGCACATGAAGTAGAGGTGGGAGCAAATCAAAGCATCGGCAAGGCCCAATTTGATAGATGCCAACACTTCTGCTAGGAAACAAAAAATAAAAGGGTTTGGATCACAGTTTTCCTACCTGGAAAGGAAGGGGCAAGTGTGAGAATGCATAACAGACAGAAGGATGGCAAAAAAAAGAAGAGAAACACTCTTGTGAGACATATGCGTGCAAATAGAGAAGGCATCAGTATCGGTTTGTTCTCTCTCCTGCCATCCTCCTGAAACAGTAAAAATTCAAGCTCCCCCTTTCTCTTGAAAAGCAAAAAGGAGGAGGAAGGGGGCACAGAACTGAAGTAATGAATGAAGGTACCTAAAACATAGAAGTAAAGCACCACATTGTGATACTCCTTCACCTGGGACGCATCCTCCTTCCCTCCCAGTTTCTGTGACACAGCAAGGCAGAGCCCAGCTGAGGGGTTTTCCATGGCCAAGGAGGCCGGTCTCTCTGGGAGCTGCCACTGGCCTTATGGCACAGGGGCCGAAGGGGCCTCACGTGGCGCTGGAGTGCCCGAGATCGTAGAGAGCCCCTCATCACAGAGCTGTGGCCAGCCCAGAAGCTCCGTTTTAACTTGGGTTGCTATGGGACACGGCAAAGGGCAGCACTGGCACAAAGAGGCAGGGCCGCGGCTGCCCTCAGGCGCTGCTCGCCCGCCCAGGGGGCTCTGGCGTTGGGGCGGCCGATGGCCGGGGCGTTGCTGACAATCTGTGACCGCCGCCCGAGAGCGCTGGATCCAGCACAAGAACCGCAGGAAGCTCCGCGGAGGGAGAGCGGCGTCGGTATCTGCTGCTGAGCCCCACCTGACGCACGCCCGGCCTGTCGGCGCTTGCCACAGCAGCAGAGCACGCTCTGCACTTGCTCTACCAGCCAGCGTCATCCATCTGCACCTCAGAGCTCTGTCCTCGCGCCCTCAGTTCGGCCGGCACCGTGTGCTTCCCAGCCATGTCCGGACATGTTCCCAGGAGTGTGGCCTTGGGAGCAAGGAAGCTCCCAGCATGTGAAGAGCCTCTGTCAAGCAGCAGCGGTTCTGGGAAGCAGCCCTGGACCTTGGAGACCTCCACCTTGGCTCACAAGCCGAGACAAGTTTGGACAGTGTTCTTTAAACTCTGTATCACGATGCAGTGAAATGCTTCTTGGCCAAAAGAAGATAAAGCCTGCAATATCATCACATCTTGCAGCAGGACCTGGAAAACTAAACCAAGGCTTGACTCAATAAAGATGAAATACAAAGCCCTAACCTAGCCAAGTTCTGACCCTTACTTTCCAGCCCTTGCCTTGCGTATAAAGCAAACGTTTGCCAGAGGACACCCCAAGGTCTGGCCAGAGAGGCACGTAGCATGTCAGAATAAGCACAATTCCATCATGTTTTTGTCTGCAGAGCACCAGAGCTGGACAGCCAGCAGTGCTATAAGCAAGGAGCACAGCATTGCTCACAGCCACCTCAGAGTCAAGATTATGGAGAGCACAGCTGTGACCAGCGAGGATCACACACCGCATTTTGTGCATGATGAGGAACAGTAGGTTCTGTGTGCTGACCAGCTGCAGTTACTGTTATTCCTTCCTAAATTGCTCCTGTCCAACTGAACCGAAGGTGAGCATGGCCCTTTCACTGATGCATTTGTCTCCTGCCAGGATTGTGCCGGGCTGGACCTGACACCCTCCACCACACTGCTCTGCAGGGTCGGCTTGTGTTGGGCATGAGCGGGGCTAACGGCCTTGTTAGAATCACGCTGAGTATTTCATGCAGCTAGTAAAATGTTTTCATTCACCCACAAGAAAGATCAGGTTCCCTCTTCCTGGGCTTGCCACGCTTCGTTTCCATTAAGGCAGGCAACGAACTCTCAATAGCTCTTTTCATTATGTGCACCACAAACGCGCGGAAGCAGCTCCCCTCTGAGAGGCACACGGTCCCCTGCACCCCCAGGGCTCCACAAGAGGAGCTGTATCCAACACTGAAAATCAAGGGGAGAATTTCATTCAGAAGTTGGCTTTTTTCTGGCATTCCTTCCATCCCAAACACTGCTGTTTCACTGACAGAGAACTACCGAGCTGGCCGCTTTGTTTGAAAATCAAGCTGGTATTTCCTCCCAACATTTAAGACCCTCCACTCAAAACACCAAGTTATATATAACAAGGGCCAGGCCAGGTGCACACCATAAGTAATACTATTAAAAAAAAATTAAAAATCCCTTCAGCTTCATTAGAAAAGCATCAGAGGATGCTACAAGAAGCTGCGTAGCATTTTGCATGCACGTTGGACAGTTTTCATACAATGCTGAGCATGCTAAGCTTAAATCTGCACACAGGCAGCAGTTTTTGGACAGAAAAATCTAAGTATCAAGTCTAGCCAATAGCTGAAATGAAACTACTTGCAAGTCACTCACGTCTGCAATAAAACAGTCCATATCTACTCACTTTTCATCAGGAAAATGAGGCTACCTACGTAAGTTCAGATTGTTAAAGTTTAAGCTTTCAAACTCCTTAGTGTTATGCCTGAAACCTGAGCACCTCGGGCTCTTGCCATCTGCTGGAGCTCTGCCTAGCTGCGCCGAGGGCATAATCTGGTGCTACAGACTTCTTAGAGATGGTCTCTCAGATACACTTTCATCTTTCCTGTGAGGCTGAGAGAGCCCTGGAACAGGCTGCCCAGAGAGGTTGTGGAATCTCCTTCTCTGGAGATCTTCAAACCCCGCCTGGATGCCACCCTGTGCCACGTGCTCTAGGTGTCCCTGCTGGAGCAGGGGGTTGGACTAGGTGATCTCTAGAGGTCCCTTCCAACCTCAACCATCCTGTGATTCTGTGATCCAGTTATCTTAAGCATAAATAAGAATGAGCTGGGATAGGGAAGCAGGTCCTATTTGCATCACAGGTCTTGAGTTGCTGCTGCAGTTACCTATTAATTTCTTAAGCTGCAAGAAACTACTTTGAGACAGTTTTTTGAAACACTAGATACACATAACAGCAATTTTACTAAAACTTAATCCTTACAGCTCACACAAGCTAAAAAATACGCTTAGATGTACCCAGTGGCCAAGAGAGCTATGCACACACTGTGGCACAAACAGGTCAAACTTCATCAAGTGAGGGGCAATGAACAGTTAACTTCCAAGATTTATTTCCATAATTTGTTGCTGCAAATACCTGTACTTTGACATTACAGAATTCTGCTCCTTTCCAGCTATATCTGCTACCAGGAGCAAGTTTTCTTCCAGTAGTGTATGGCAGTTCCAAGTAAAAGCAAAATCACATTAATGCAACTCATAATCCGCTTCAACAGTAGCCGATAACTACTGTAATCTCCTAATGCAAACAAAATAGTGGTTGGCTAAAGTTTATGCACGGGGGACACTCCCATCTCCACAGACGGAAGGTTTTTGTTTGTCATTTTTAGAAGCTGCCTGCAAGATAAGAGACCTTAAAAACCTCAGTTACAAACTCAACTTTCAGTAAATAAAGCTCAAAAATGAGCAAATGGAATTTGAGGAGAATAACACAAGAGCTCATCTGCTTGGCTTTTGCAGATTCCTTGTTAGCTAAGGGAAGTTTATTGGCATCAAATCTGAAAGAAAAACAGTCTAGTTAACTTTAATTTTCCTTCAGTGCTTCCAGCACTGCGAAATGCAGGCTCCTGTGCAAGGTGCTAGAGCATGCAAAATGCTAAAGCAAATGACTCTGCATTTCATCCATCAATGTAGGTATTTCATCTGTTCCGCAAAGCAGAAGCTGCCTGCAGAGCCTTGCAGAAGAGATACTGCGGCCACCACTTCCTCCTTTTCGCATTTGATTTGCAAAAATGTTATCAAAAACAGCAGATTAAATCGACCACAATGAACAGGAAAAAGTTTACATAAAATATGCAGCCAGGCCGGCCCTAATTGCTAAATTGTTTTTAGAGCTTAAGAGTACAGAGCCCCGGGAAAAGGACAAAATTGCTCTCCTCTTTCATATCGGAACTCACTTCCCGTCGCGCTCGGAGCTGGGAAGATGGTTGCTCTGACACCGGCATGAAGGAGTTTTGAGTCTTCCAGCCTCTTTCCCAGGCCTTGGCTTTGGCTGCCCCAGCTCAACAAAAAGCCAAACTGCAAAACGCTGGTTTCCCATCTTGTTTAAACTGTTCCTCTACTCAGCTGTGTCTGTTGCTTCTAAATCCCTGCTACACTTATTCCAAACTCAGCCAAGTCTCACCCTTCACAATTATTTATTCCCACTGTAATAATCCTTCTGACAGCTGATTCGCTTGCTGTTAAAAACAGAAAAACCCCTCCAAAACCAGTTTTCTGTCACCCTTAAAGGCCCACAGTTAAAGAAAATTAAACACATACAGGCTTGAAGCTACACCATGTATTTGTACAGAAAAATAATTTGACAAAACAAGATTACAAAGTAGGAACCGAGCCCTTTCCAGAACGTGAAAGTACACGACAGAAGTTGATGTTCACTTCATTTTGTAGTTTCAGCAAATTCCACTGAAGGATATGGATACTACCAGAGGATTTTTAAATACTTTCTCAAAAACCCTAGACCACATACATGGTTTTCAGATGAAACGCTCCCCTCCCATACATACAATCGTTGGTTTGGTTACAGCTTCGGGGACTGGCGTGACACAGTGCAAGGTTCATTCACAGGTAACGGGAGATACATGGAGCGGGTACAAGGACACCGCGGAAATACAGGACGTGCTCTGAGCTCTCCCCAACTCCTTCCCCATCCCTCCAAAAAGTGCCGAGAAGGAAGCACAACATCTAGAAACGCTGAGAAAGGTACACAAAAAGCTGGGATCTTGAACAAGACACATTAGTATTTGAGAGCTAAAGAAAGAGGAAACACCGGGTCAGGAAGCGCGTTGCTGTTAGTCACTGGAACATGCGCACGCGGGAAGCCCACACGCCAGTTCTGGAGAAAAACCAGAGCTGATAAGTTCAGTCTCCATTCCTGAAATACAAAAGCTGTTTTTTTGAGAAACGAAGGCACAAGATGTAAGCACTCTGCCCTGGAAATGGCTTCTCAGAAGAGCTCCTTTCCCCAGCTGCAGGTCATCATCTCCCTGTCTTTCAAGGAACCAGTAGAGGTAACTACTCACTCCGCCTCGTCTCCGAGTATTCAACCATTTATTGCTCATCTGAAAATCTTCAGGTCTTCCTGGTCCCTGGTCTCCATCCAACTGTTTTCCCTTTTTCGTGTGTGCTTCAAAGCAGATCAAACACTCTTCAGTCCTTACAAATGAAATTCTGTTCTGGAATTCCTTGCCCAAAAACGAGTGGGGCTTTCCCCGAAGCCACGTGCTGCAGAGCATCAGTGCAGGGGCCGCCCCCGAGATGCCACATGCATCTTCGGCTACTGCAGAGCCCTCGGACGGCCCCAACTTTGAAGCGCTTGGCTTTTATTTTGTTACCTTTTTTCTAAGAAAAACGTGACTGACAGTGTACAAAATGGGAGAGTAGTGCAATACGCAGCATTGATTGTTTAATCAATAAATATTTAACCCAATTAGTGCCAACCAAGGCAAACAGTGCAGAAATTGTCACTTAAGGATCTACAAATGTTTAACTTTTTTAAAAAATAAAGTTGCTACTATATTTCCATACAGTTATTTCCAAGAGGTTTTTCTCTTTCAAAATCGACTACTACTGTTATAAAATATAGAAACAGCATTTGTGGATTTAACAACTCTTTACATGTCTAGGAAATACAACACTTCTGTATTCAACAGCTTCTGTAAAGTGAATTCTCTACTAGACATTTTCTGCACTGACCGCTAGGCCTTAGATACCTCTCTCTTGGTCCTGGGCATTTTGAATGAAGCAACTTGCATCTCACATTTATCCTGAGGTCAGCTGTGTAAAAAGAAAGCCAATTCTATAAGGACAGTTGCAGGCTATTCGTTCAAAACTGCAGGTTATTTTTAAATAAGCCAACAAAAAATCCCCCCCCACCAAAAAAAAAAAAAAAACAACTCTGATTTCTTTTTTTCTAATTAGTGTTTCATTTGGAAAATAATTCCAAAACCATAAACTATCACAGCAAAATGCTACGCCACCCTATGCTACTGAAGTTTCAGCATGCATTTGCCAAATTACCATTTGAAACGTATCAACTATTCTGTAAAGAAAATGTGTCTGTATCCCTGCGAAGACCACGCCAGGCTTCTCATCTCCTGCTGCCGACCCTGGTCTGGGGGCTGCGGCGCAGCTCCGGCAAGGAGAACCTCACGGAAGCCTTGAGGAAGCGGCCGAGTCTCTGGGCCTGCCTGTGCAGATGAGGACACAGGAACTAGGTCTCAGTCACCCACTGCGGGCAGGCAGACGAGACCTTTTCAAAATCCCATTTTGGACACAGCAGTTATTTTCAATAGCACCAACAATCTCTCAGATACCAGCATCAGGCAAACAACAGATAATGGACATAATTATTGGTTGGTTTCCTCCTGAATCAGCACAACTGTTACAAGGCACTGCTTGGTATAGGAAGTCATAAATAAGAGCAGAACAAGACAATTCCCAAGTTTTGTGACATTTAAGTTTGTAGTTAGTTTCAATTTATCACTATGTAGCATGGTCAGAAAAAAAATACATATATATATAATTTTATGGGATTCACAAAAATATGACCGTTTCACACACTTTTTTCCTCCCGTATCCCAAAAAACCCACATAACATATCAATACGAAACATAAGGAAATATGGGTTGTTAAATTAAGAAAATACAATATATTTTTTCCAATCTTCCACAAATGTGTAACCTAGACATAACTCAAGTATAAGAAAATTATCTCATAACATTGGCAACAGTCTATCCCTGCAGAGGAGTGAAAAATCTATTGTCTAGAGAATTTGTAGATTGAGGCACATCATAGCTGAAGATATTCAGGCATATTTTATGGCTAGAACAGATTTTGTTTTTTCCTGGGAAAGCTGACTATAGGCTTCCCAGCTGAAAGCAGCTCCACGTGGTTTGAAACACCAATCGCAAAACATGGAAAAAAACGTTTGGCCCTTAGTCGCTACTGTCTTCATCCTCCTCATCGGATACATCATTCAAAGGGGATTTGGGGCACTGGCTGTAGGAGTCTGACCGAGCGGGCTGACAAGCAGCCATCTCCCCAGTGGAGAGGAGCTCGAAGCAGAAGTCACAGATCCGCACGGGCTTGGAGGACTGGCTGGGAAGAAGAAACCTCTTCTCGGAGCAGGGCCCGCACACGACGAAGCCGCATTTGCGGCAGTGGTGGCGGCGGTTGACGGGCGTGAACTTGGCTTTCTGGCAGCGCATGCACACGGCGGCTTCCGAGTCCGGCACCCAGACGGCCGCGTGTTCATTGCTAGGAGTCTTCCCGCTTTTGGAAAGCAGGTCGGAAACGCACTTGTTTATGTGGTTCATCCACTCGGACTTCTCTGTGGCAGTGGCGGCATAAACTGCAAACGACTTGGTGGGCGTCTTGATGAGCCACCCGTTCCGCAGGTCGCCCTCGTCTTGGATGGAATCAATAGTGACGTTTTCCAGGGGAATTATGTGCTGCTTATTGTATTTCTTCTTCTGGATGACAATGTTACCGTAAACAAGAATGTCATTGAACAGGAAGAACTGCCTCGCTTTGGGTTTCTTCCTGCACAGCTTTGTTAAGACTCCTTCTCCGATGAGAACGCGACCAGGAATAGTCAGAGGCTGCCCAGCTGCTCCAAAGCAGTTTTCCACTATGCTTATTCGTCTTGTATTTGCCTCACTGTTTGCCAAGCGATCCACCATCTTTCACAAGTATCCTAAAGTTAGAAAAAAAAAATTGTCATTAGGACTGATTCAACGACAGTCTTCTACAAGGAAAGTATAAGCTCCTCATCTCTTAAAATATCTAACAGAACCTGCTGGCTCAGAGACACCAACTCGGACTAGATTTAAATAAGAATTAACACCTCAGAATTTTTAGCAACCAATTAGTCTTTTTTCAGAAGGAAACATATTCCATCCAGCTCCCAGCTGACAACTATCTTTATCCCACGGACGGCACATACAGGGCTGGCAACAAACTGGGAAGCCTCCCCCTCTCATAAGGCTTTTAGTGCTCGTGTCTGTCTGTGCCCACTCTCCGGGTAGGAAGAGCCGGGATCACCCGGCATTCTCATGTTTCCAGTCAGCCAAGACTGACAGGACAAACAAACGATAAAACTGATGCTCACATAGGAAGGCATCGTCATCAGTAACCTCAGCGTTTATTTTTCTAGAACAGAAGTCTTAAATCAAGCGCACAAAGCATAAATCCACATGCTAGAAGCGTTTCAGGCAGGGCAGAGCCCACGTCGCCACCACGCGCTGTCACTCGCCCATGGCGAGCGCTCCGGACACCCAGTGCATGGAGCTCGTGACGCCGCTCCGAGAACCCACGAGCGACGGCACCGCTGGGACGCTCACGCGAGAGGCTCTCATCCTTCAACCAGTGCTGACGAGCAAACGCACACTTCCATTTCAGTTTTGGATTAAAAGCACCCCTTGCTCCTTCCCAAGCAGCAAATAAGAGCGAGATCCCAAGCTATCCAAAGGGGAACTGAAAATACGCAGCTGTTACAGCAGCTCACACACCTGCAAACAGCTCCTCAGCACCGCTCTCATTCAGAGCTTTCCGGGCAGAAGACAGTAAAAGGCAACTCATGCAGCCAGCTCCAGGTCTGCCACGGAGAGCCCTGCCAGCACGACCGGCACTTCGGAGCGGGGCTGTGCGCGTGGCAGAGCCACGGGCCGCAGCTCAGGGCTCCGTACGTGAGGAGCCTCTCCCTGGGCTCCCAGGAGCCGGCTCTCCTACCCGTTCCTCCTTACGTACCCAAGAGTTGTTGCTCATGACACCTACTGAGGGACTCCACTTCTTTAAGCAGGCCTGAAGGAGAGCACACAGGCAGGAATTCCAGTATCTACAACCCACATTTACCAACACTACCCTACTTTACAGGGTCCTCTTCATATTTAAAAGAGAAGCCAAGTGAATATTTTACCTATCTACAGTACAGGACCAGCACATAATAGAGATGAAGCTGGGCTGAAACAAGGAAAAAAAAAAAAAAAAAAAAAAACACAAACTCATACATCAACCTTGGGCACGGCCTTATAAAACATGGATGAAGCCTCTGCAAAGCAGTTGCAGAGAAGTCTTTTATCAGGCCTTACCTAACTAGGTTATACCTGCTCAGATTACACAATTCCACATTAGCAAGGTTGTATGCGATTTAAAATAAATAGGGATGCTGTTACAGGTTATTGCTGTAAGGCTTAAATTAGTTTTGTGAAAAATAATTTAAGTGAGCTCACTAACAGTTTCTTAAGTGGCTTACTCAGATACAACTGACTGTTTTTAAGCTATGCACACTACATCAAAGGATATCTGTGCCCTAGCACTTCCTTTGGATTTTCATAACATGCCTCGCAGCCTTAGTTATCATATTTAAGAAATGCGGTAACCAGTTTTATATATTGACAGTGGAGCTACGAAGCCACCAAGCTGCATGACTGCAATGCCCAGAAGGTCAAGATAAAACACAGACAGTAACAGATAAACGGGCTCTTGTGACCTCCAGTCGTGCTGCATGGAGACAGAAGCGAGTCCACCCTCACAGGGTGCAGCACTGACCACGATGCAGGGCACGGAGCAACCAGAAAGCATTTCTGTAAGTAAGTCAACTCTTCTGCAAGTTATACCCATTTCTTGCTCTTCTTCCAAGAGAACTGCCCCCATCTTCTTTAAAAAAAAAAAAAAAAAAAAAAAAAAAAAAGATTATTTATTCCTGTTTCCAGAAATAAGAGGGAACTGTGAGCCCAGGTGGCAGAAGGGAGTTATTTTAACCTCCGACACCAGCCACCTATTTCTGACTGGTTATTCCTGTTACTCTTCTCCAGGATTCAAAGCTCTGTCCATAAACTCCTTTATAAGAGGTGCCTGTAAGTGGACATGACGCTCCTTGAATCCTTCTGCAGCACCAGGAGCAGCCAAATCACCTCTTTTAGCTTCTCTCCATGGCTGTGTCGGTTGACAGCATCTGATGTCCCCCTCCGGCTTGAGCCATTACAAGAACTATAGGGTAGATTAGCTTAGAGGGCTGGTCATCAGGATTAGGACAAAATCGAGTAATTTAGGGCTAGGATTGGGAACGGATGGTGACAGAAGGGAGCTAGCGAGACAGTTTGCAAAGTACAATGGTGAATACCCACAAGCAGAGCAGAAGTAGCACAGTAGACATAATCTGATGATTACATTAGTGTTTCATTTAAAAAAAGAGATGATTATTGAGCCATGACCAAAACATACTTTCCAAAGGACATCTCATTTCTTTCAAGCCTTCCAGTAAGCACTACACACCTGGAGATTTAAGCTACCAACCTTTACTGGTTTTATTCAGCAAAAAGCTCTAGTCACAGAAGTAAGAGGGAGCAGGAGAGCTCAAATGCTACCTTCCAGTGACTCCTATCACTTTGCCTTTATTTTAGACTTAATGGCACAGCCCCCGCGTTCCTGCAATATGGGGGAGGGATACAGGCAGCAGAGTGCAAAGAACAGGGAACAAAACCCCTTTTCCTGCACACAGAAACAGGGTGCGTTGATTTGCAATCTCGTGTTTCTGTGTGACCCTGTGTGAGTTACAGGTGGCTACAGCCAAGCGCTGCTGGTGCAGGACGCGTTGCTGCCAACCCCGGGTCACCACGACAGCTTCCCAACACAAGTCACTGGAGAGGGGAAAATAAGTAAATAAAGGAGAGAAAAGGCAATGCGTTTTAGACGGAGGCTTTCTAGGATTACCGAACAGAAAATAATTCTAACCGGGATCATTTCATAAAATTCATAATTTAAAGCCAGGGTATGTGAGCTTGCGCTGAACACAACTTTCAGCTGTTTAAAACAACCCCGTGGTGGAGTTGGGCAGGAATTTGGGGCAAGTTAAAGACCATGAGGAAACCATAAGATGATGACATGTCTTCTGGATTTAAACTTTAGTTAATAGTGTTCAACAAACTATTGCCTACCAGCCTCAGTTAAGGTAATGAGAGCCATTAGACTGTTGGTCAATCATTTGCACCTTCTTACATGACATGAATTGTCTTTTTCTACACCAAGGGCTTAGATGTTTAAAATAAGCACTCTGACACTTTTCTCAGTATTTTAACTTCTCAGAGAGAATTTAAAATTAAGAAGCCATCTGAAACTCCGTGCACACTAACGCTCACTCATTCTTGGTGACTTTTTTGTGAGAAAGGAGGGAAGTTGAGAAACAGGTAATGACAATGAGAAATGGCCAGGAGAAAGAGACTCATGATTATAAAGACCAGAATAACAAAATTTGGAAAAAAATAGGTATACAAAAAGGGGAGATATCTGAAAGTCAGAAGAACAAAATAAAAATCCCACCTCTTCTTCCTGTGAGCACACAGGAGGAGATACTAAATACATTAAATGACTGCTTGGACTCCTTTGACATTTTTGATAAGCAACATAACACAACAGAACTCGGATCCCAAGACATCCTGGTCCCGAGCTAGGCACAGTTAGCTGTAACCAGCCTTGCAAAATCCCGACATTCCTCTCTCCAGATTTATTCAGATATATTGTGAAAGATATCGGAGCACGTCCTGCAGCTGGGTGGCAACATCCTCCTAAGTGCCAAATATTTGCTGACGGTTTTATACTTTCTGCTGAAGGTTCTAGTGCTGGCCAGGATGAGAAGGAGCTACTGGATTAATATGCTCAAGATCATAGATTAATGCACAATGTTGGATCATGTCTTGAGATCCTGCAATTCCTGCACTTTCAGCAAGCTACTGGTACTACTGTGACAGTAGCTCTTTAAAAGACTCTTAAGTCTAGCCTACAATGCCTACAAGACTAACAGTATTTCCTAGAAATTTAACACACACTTCTAAGATGAGCTTTAGCCCCCTTGAGGCTCATAGGGCTATTTGATAAAACAACAGGCTACAATTTTATACAGTTCAAATCTCTGCCTGTAAAGCACCTTTCGAATGTCCTTTCTGTGAAGGAAGGACCACCAGCAAGCAACATTAAGCATTAACTGGATTTGTAGGACCCATGGAGAACAAAAAACTGACTTAAGAGCATTAACCCGACAACTTATTGCATCCAGTTGCTCAGTGTGTCAGCTTTTCTCAATAAATAAATCTCAGTTCTCAAAATGCTGCAACAGAAACACCTTCAGGTTGCCTTTCCTCATACATACATGTTCTTGCTAAGCCTCCTTTCTAGATAAGGACATGGGACAGAGGCTTTCATTACCATGGCATAATATGCCATTTAAAAGTGACAGTTTATTTCATTGCACCAAAAGCCCCAGCTCCATTATGGCATCCAAAGCTGCTTTTCCCACCAAATCATTCCTACTTTCACTCACAAGAAGATTCTTGCGAAAAGCAAAACTCCAAGATCTTCTTGCCTCGACTTTCTTCTTGTTTTACATTTTTATCGTATTAGTGATAAGAATCATCTTAAAAGTTATCAAGTGTAAGGTTACTTGTACCTTTGAAGCACTTTCAAGTTATCCTTTTATCTAAAGCAAACAAAATGCATGTTCAGAAAGTTAAGGACGTCAGTAAACACAGGGCACTGCAGGTACTGCAGCAGCGCAACAGTCCTGGTAGAGTCGCTGCCCACCGAGAAGTCTCCATCCAGGTCACTGCTTCCCTTTGCCACCGCACGCCGGTCCTCTCCCACAGCTCAATATTGGGCATTCTCCTCTGCTAAGTAGTATCTGTGCATTTTCCATGCCAGTTCTACTACTGTTGGAGGATAGACTAGACGAAGGAGTGGCTGTAGTGGAAGACAGATGAGTCAACTAAAAAATAATAATAAAAACTACTATCACCAGCGCAGCTGACACCACCAGGAGAAATGAGGTAAGATGCCATGCCTCGAGACACAGGATGCTCTGTGCTGAGCCTCATGCCACCTTAAAAAAAGCATCTATTTTTTAAAATTATTATTTTTAATCATTTTTCTTCAAAGTGCTTTAAAGGAAGATAATGCTAGTGACTTACTGCAATTGCCTAGCTATGTGCAGAGCCTATGCAGAACTAAAAGTTCACCTATCACCCTCACAATTAGCAATTACTGATTAAATTTAAATACACTAAAATCCGGAGGCAGGATTACATTAATACAAATAAGGCAGCCTAGACTGTACAGAGTTATGGCCTCAGGATGCTGACAGCTCCTTTGTTATTATGTAAATTCAAAGCAAGGGCAATAGCCTAATAATAATAAAAGTATTTAACCTGCTGAAAAATGTAAAGGAGCTCAAAACTAATCAACACTAAGGTCCTAAAATCTCTCTACCAACAGATATTAGGTATTTCCAATGCAGATTGAACAAGCCCAGTAATGAAACATTTATTAACCACCAGGATCTGATCTCACTCTTTGGAAGGTTTCTGAAAGGGGATCAGAGCAAGCTAGAATGTAATCTAGATATTGTTACACTGAAGTAAATAGAGAATAAAGATTCATAAATGGAGGAAAACAAAAGGAATAAGATTAAAAAAAAATAGCAACAGCATTATCCAGTTATCATACAAAGCCCCTGTTCTCTCACCTGCATTTAGGCAAACATATCTACAACAGCAACTACATTCCACTGTATATATTCAAAATGATTCAGTTTTCCTTCCTCCTAAGGATTAATTTATGTGTTGCATTATGAAAGGTTTCTGCTGACGGCCACTTAGCAAAAGGCTCCTTAAGACAAAACCAAAAGTGCAAAACTTTTTTTTTTTCCCCCCCCATGTCTGACTTCACAACTCCAAGGGTTTTAATAAGATGCAGATTTCAAATAAAATGCTGCTGTGCTGTCATATAATTTATATAAATCAATCACACGCGTTAACCAGACATGAAAGTTACAGAAATTTTGCAAAGCTTTTGCAATCTGGAGATAGACAAATCGGAAACCTAAGGAAGACGAGGGACTATCAGCAAACGGGGTGTCTAATATGCATTAAACACCTGATCTGCAAGATGACACCGCTTGACTTGATCCACAGGGTTTAAAAGGACAGGGAAGAAAAGAAAGAAGAAAGAAAAACTACCCTTTAGACAGTTCATCAAGCAGAATAATTCACCTAGCAAATGTTAATAAATAACATAGGCTCTTTGGTAATAATTTGCAAATTATTATATGCTGGAATATCACAACTCCCTCATTCAGCTCTCGTTATGCTCTGCAAGCACTTGAGGACCTCTGTTACTGTTTTATGTCCTGTTCTCCAGAACACGATGAGTCTCTCTGCACCACAGCTGGGTAAAACATAGTGCAGTTTCTGCTGTGCACCACGTTGCCGACCAAGTTCTGTCGGAGCTTCGTGCTCTGGAAACATTTTTATTGCAGAAACCTGTGGAACTAAACACATTCACAGCAAATACTCTACAATTCTTGATACAGGTCAGAAAAAAAATGCATATATTGCAAGCTTTGCTTTGGCCTCAGTAGTCAAGAACAGGGTAATAAACCTTGATTAAAGATGACAAAAAAAATACCAGGAAAAGGGACTTGATTAAACTTCGATTCTACAACTCATGTGTAGAATAAAATATGAAGGAAAATGAAGTTTTAAGTTGCCATTAAGGCATGTACAGTCTCATTAATATTTCATTCTATATTTTACAGTCACTTCAATACATCTGTAACAACTAGCTGCAGTTTAAGTCACCTTTTCAAAGATTCTTCATTTCTTCTTTGTAAAACAGAAACAAAAGAGGCGCCTACAACAATCCTGAAAGTCAGACAATATCAAAAGAACTTGTACCAAAAAATACTGTGTTCAGAGAAGTGGAAAGCACTGGAGTATGACACGAGCTGTGCTCTGAAGGTCTTTTTCACCACCAAAAACTTTCACGGCCCTAATGAGTAAAAGCCAGGCCTGTGCTGGCCGCTATTAAAACGCACGACAGCGAGTGCTGCTCAGAGGGAAATACACCCTTTGCTTTCCTCATGGCTCCTCCGTTTCCCGCTGTCTCCCCTCATGACAACTGTCATCTCCTTTTCTTTTTCGCTGGGCTTTTAATTATTCAAGGATTTGGGGCCGGGTTCCTGGAAGAAGCGGTCGATGCCACGCGGCCTTCGTTCCCGGCAAGGCCGTTGGGAAGCGGGTCGGGGCCCACGGGCACCACCAGCCTGGCAGGAAGGGCAGGGAAAGGCGCAGGGCCCGAGCAGAGCGCGGCTGCTCGGCACTTACCAGAGAAGGTGCCCGCGCTGGGAGGGCCCACGGCGGAAGGGGGCAGAAGCGACGCGAGCGCCCGCGGCGGCGCCGCTGCCTGCCACACACCCCAGCACAACGCCCGCCACTACTCCCGACTTCTTAATCATTTACAGCTTTTAATATCAACTAACATTCCTCAAAAATCCTTTGAGAACTCCAGTATTTCCCAGGTCAGTGCTCAGCAGTACCCAAATACAGCACCAAAACTAAAGCCCCGCTCTGCCTAGGCGGATGCGATCCTGCCATGACCACCCCAACAGGTCTGTGTTTTCCAGCACTCCCGGCACGACCTCGTCCCATCACAGAGCTCCTTGGCGTTACACAGGGCCTCGCAATCCCTATTTAAACTACCCAACACCTCACAGTTCACTAATTCCTTAAGTTACAGTTAATTTTAGCACGCTAATGTACAGCTTACGAAGGCGGCCGGCTGCTTTAATTCATTAGTTGCGTAAGGCCGCCTCATCGCATATAAACAGTCCTAAGCAAAAAACAAACATTGTTTATTGTCACACCTGCCAGATGAGTGCATCAGCCTTAAAATTTACAATAGCCATTACCTGACTGGGCTGAGAAAGCATAGAAAGTCCAGCTGTATTTCTGGGGACAGAGAGTGCTTTCATGTAGCTCTGTTAAAATGTGATATTTGAAGAAGCATCTGAACTATAAGACGAGGGGGAAGAAACCTCACTGCTGAAGCCCAGGACACACACACACACACACATATATATTTTTATTAAATTAGCTGCTATTCCTGCTGCCAGGCTGCTGTTTGCAACAAGCCAGGGCTCTGGAGGCTGGTTTTGCCCCAGCAAGACAGATGCAGAGCTGCTACCGCAGAGCGATATCCATTTCTCCGGAGCGGCAGCTGGGAACCGCACAGTGGAGCGGCACAGGGAGCAGCTTCCGAAGCCCCCACGTTTAGCCTGGCTACATTCCATACACACAGGTGAACAAGGAGGCCTAATCCACCAGGAACAGCGCTGCCAATTCAGCCCCTGCAACTGATCCTTCAAAGGGCAGGAAACAAGATGCAGAAAAGTAAAAATCATGTACTTGCAGCTGTCAACATACTGAAATCTGCGTAAGGAGCTTGGAAACAAAACAGCCAAGTGTGTGTGTGTGTGTGTGTGTATACACACATATATATATTTCCTTTTAAATCAATGAATTGAACAAACGGAAAAACACAATATTCAGATTAAATAAAAACACAAAAAAACACAATATTCAGATTAAATCTTTGCTGTCATGGGAAAATACTTTAACTTTCTATTTTGATGTATTTAAGAGCATTAGTAGTGGTTAGCTTAGACTGGTGCTTACAAATTGCATCTTTTATCTTAACCGAAGCATCTGCAACATTTACCAGAATAGGGCTTCCAAATGAGTTCACATGGATTTTAAGACCTAGTTCCAGCCCTGTCGGTACCATATGACACGAAAGCCCGAGTTGCTAAGAGGAATCAGAAGGAAAAGCAGAGAAGGGGCCGACATTGGGTAATGTGCAGCAGAGCCAAGGAGAGCAGAGAGGGAGCCCGAGATGAGCTCGGGCTTGGTGGGCCAACAAGCACAAGCCCTGTGCGCTGCGTGCCCAAACGTCTGGCCTATAGATATGTACGGATACCCCCACACCTGATGTTAAGCAGACGCAGGATGAGAGCCATGGAAGCCAACGGAGAGGACGTGGCCAAGGTTCGCGCAAGCCAGGACGTGCACGAAGTTTCACTAATGCCGCACAAGGGAGCGAATCCACAGCCTCCACGTACCTACCTTTTAGATCTGGAAATAAACGGACTTACTGAAATACTCTCAGGGGAAAAAAAAGAGATACAGAATCATCAGTTAAAAATGATCTAGGCACAGCAGTTCTACAAGAAACGTTGCGAAATCCATTTGCAAGCACAACCAGCCTGGTTACATAGCCGAACATGGTACGTGTTAATGACTATTCAGAGCTGTACACGTGGACACCTCCACACACAGCACATGGAGCGCAGGAGCCTTCGGGATGTTATCACATACTCCAGGCCACAAACCAGCTCAATGCGGCTCCGCTCCCGCAATCCATGCGGAAAGGGGCACTTGGGGTCCAGTGACTGAGGGAAGCGCTGCGGGGCAGCACGTTTCTCCCAGCACCGTAACCCGCAGGTGCGCAGAGCACGTGCAAACTCATGAGCACATCACCGAGCAGCGATGCACTTCAGAGCACGGGCTCGATTTAGCTCTCGAGATACCCAACGCCCACGCTCAAGTCAGTTTTCAAGTTAACAGGATTTTGCATTTCTCGCACCAACACCCGACCTCTTTACTACATGCAGGTATTTAGAACAGCCAAGGTAAAACAGAACGCAAACCAGTCCTGCACTGTAAGCGCTTGATTATAGCATGGTTGAGCTATAGAAAGAGTTAAAATAGTTACAACATCAAAACGAGGTAAGAGCTGTGAACTTCTTCCCAGTAACTGCAACACCAAAGGAGTTTTAACCAGCCGTGTTCTATAACCCAGCGGTGTCTTCCCTTGCAGCCCCACCATTCGTAAGCAAGGCACCAGCAATCCCAGCATCTCCACTTGTTAGCTATATCATACCAGCATGCGTTATTTTCACACGTACGTGTCCTTTGAAAGCTCAGATATCCTATTTGCAAAGCAAAGGTGTAGGATACTGGGGTTTCGTTTAACCAGACCGGCATTTCCAAGCTTTTCCACGACCTAAGCAGGACATGGGCCCAGCAGCAACACTCAGCTTCCCTCTCCGACCAGGAGGAAGCACCATAACGTGGCCTCGCGTTGCTCTTGTCACCACGAGCAGAGGTTCAAGCACATTAAGACAACTCTAGTGCTGCTCGCAGGCAGCTGGCCCTTACCTTACAAGGGCAGCTCGTACAGCACTGCTGCAGCACACGCTGAATGTATTAGAAGGAAATCAGAGCATTCGGGCATGTTCATCTTCTGAAAATATTTTAATCAAGTGGTATCAACAGCTACATTGCTGTGTGTTAAAATAACTACCCAGAATAAATCATTTCTATCACCAGTTCACCAAGAATAACAGATTATGAGTAAGTAGGAGCAGCCACAGGGACCCTTCCTACAACCACTTTAGGTAAACCAAGGGAAAGAAGGCGCTGGGGGTGGCTGCAGGGAGGCAGCAGCCACGGGTGCTGTAACCAGCGCCCGCAGGAAGGGCCCTCACACAAGCAGGGGGTTTGCAGGCCCCTTGAGCAGAGATGGGGTTTGGATCAGACTATGTCACCGCTTGACCTTGCAACCCTCTCCCGAAAGCCTGAGGATGTTAAAGTTTTGCTGTCGCTGATAGGTCACCCTCTCAGCAACACCATAAATTACGTGATTCGCTCTGCTCTTTCTTGACTCAGCGTTACCAGCAATGCTGTAAAACAGTGTCCCACTGTCCAGGGCAGCCAGCCGTGCTCCGCTACCACCTGGGCGTTTGTCATGAGGGCAGAGCTCCACCGTGCTCCTCATCTCCATCAGAAGTGACAAGACCATGCGCGGAACAGGAGCACATTGCAACCGGAGGAGTCTCGGAGGCTTCGCGCTGCCAGCTCGGGCCAGCTGAGCGGGAGAAGGTTAAAGAAGGGGAGAGCGAGTTCCCGAAGGCAGCCTGTGATCACAGCAGCTTTCTGCGTGCACCCTTCTCACCATCCCTTCCTCCGCAGCCTGCTACTGCTTCTCAGACCCACTGGATGCATTTAAAGCTGCGTGGAAAGCACTTGGAGCTCAGGCGTGAGAGCCCTCAACACAACCCTGTCCTCCAAGCGCAAGAAACAGCATCCAGAAAATGAGAGGGTCTGCTAGCCCGCAGAGCTGACATCCAACAGGATGTTTCCCTTTGCTCTTCTGCAAGGTCGAGGCCAATTTCGGGAGCCGCAGAGACAACAGGAGCTAGAAGGAGCTTTGGAAACGGCAGAAATGTTTGCACTGAAGTTAGCAGCTGCACCGTTCCCTGCTCCCAAGGAGATGTTATCTGGCAAGTTCAAAGGCACTGTACACAGCACGCTCTGTTACATTAATTTACATTAACAAGGTATGTATACATCTCAGAAAAGCACATGCCAAAGAACGTACTGCAACTCTTCACTCTGCAGAAGCGCCTGGAAGCGAAGAGGAAAGTGCCAGATCTGAGGCACGAGGGTGTCTAGTGACAGGCAAGGCCACCGAGGACAGGACTGGGCACAGCCTGCGAGCAGCTCCCTCTGCAAACAGACCTGTGCTTGAACGATGAAACCTCCCAACATCCCGCATCTCAACAGTATTTGGGAACGAGGACCAACGAGAGAGACTGGAAGCACGTGAGATTTCAGGGTTTTCTTCTTTTGCATTTATACAAAATGCAGAATTCTGCTACGCTGATGGGCTAAGCACTGTTTTGCTGTAAAACATCATGATGCAAGGAGAAAAGGAGGAAGCCATTACTTTCAAAATATTTTTTTAAATCGTCAAATTAGCTTATTATCATCATCCACTGGTAAGTAACAAAAACCTACCATTCAATCCAAGCCAGCAGCATTTTAAGCAGCTTATGCAACTTTAGAAAGCAAATATATACATCAGTGCATTTTGACTCTGTAGTACCAAAATGTCAGGCTGAAAAAAAAAAAAAAAAAAGTACTATTCTCCTGGAAAGCTCTTTAGCAGTCACGTTTCTTTTCATGAAAAGAGAATCTTTGTCCTACAGCTCTCCACCAAGCAACTTCTCATGCGAGCAAACCCATTTATTTCAACAAGACTACTCATATGGATAAGAATTTGCAGGACTCTGTTTGCTAATGCAGCTGTCAGCACATCTTATAATTTATGGAAACATTAAACTGTAGTGTGATAAACGTATTCTATCACACCTGTCTACAGGGTAGCTTTTCTTGCTCTCTCAACTGTGAAAACAAGGAGTACTCTGCCATAGAAAGGTTTGTATCTGCTTTACAAGAACAAAAAAAAAGTGTTTCTATTCCAAAACAATGTTTGTACCCTACTGACACACATCAACCACTAAAAAGAAAAAATAAATGGAAAAAATAATCTTGAATACAAAGACAGCTCACAATAAATCAAAAGCATACCTTTATTCTGTACTACTTTAGGTTGAAATAAAAAAAAAAAGAGAGAGAATATTAACTTTCTTGCCCATCAAAATCTAATAAACTTCGCTGTAGTTAACACTATAGTTCCTTACTTGATGTCACCCACTAATAAACAGCCTGTAAAAGCAAAAACTTGCATGCTGTTTGCTTGGCCAATACTTCTAACATTTTAGTTACTGATATTTTTTTAGAAAATTACATCTTCAGCTGCAAAAACAGCTCTGCCTCATGGACAACACCATATCCTGACCCTTCACTTTCATTTCCACTTGTCTAGTCACCTTTAGGGAAGGCAAAGGACCAAAAACATAATTCAAGGGTAAGGAAAACTGCATCCATGAGCACCAGGAGGTCACAGCAGCATCTATTTTACTGGTGATAATTTCTGGTAAGCTAGTGAGTTTCAGAAAGCACTGAAAAAAAGTACTAAAGTACTAGCAGGTACTTTAATCCTGGATTTCCACCCATAATTTAAGGAAAACAGAACACAGCCCTTGCTAAAGAATGATTTCACCCCTGCTTTTAATGAAAATTTGCTTCTAGATGGAATGATACCATTTCAATTACTGCTAAACGAGAGCAGATAGGGAGGAGAAAACAGAGCTGACTTCCCCAGTTCCAAGTTTCTGCTTGGCAGTTTTCATTTCGCGTTTAAGGGACTTCCTCCCTTAATGCCGAGATGATGCTGAGAACATAAACGCCACCACGAAACTCCTGCGAAAGCGCAATTTAACCAGCCGAGCTGACACACACACACGCCGCTTGGCCGTACGAGGCTTCTCGTTTCTCACTTTGTTACTCAACAGAGTTCAGGCTGCACAGCCCAAAAGCAGGAAAACTGCATTCGCCGCCGGAGACGCAACCCCTTCCTCAGGCTCGTGTGGGAAACAAAACAAACGTCTGCAGGAGGGCTACGCGGCGGGCTTTAAATGCTTCTTTCCTCATAGGAACAGCGAAAATTAATAATACTTCTTACTTCTTTGTTTCTGCGATCTTGGAGAACTTCTCTCTCAGGAAAATCACTCCTGCCCCTGGCTCGGGAGCACCGCGGCGGCGCCCGCCCGCGGAGGCCGCGCACCAACTTGCAGCGCCCGGGGCCGGTCCCGGTGCTGCCGCGGGCCGGGGCGCTCCGCGCACTTACGTAACGCGCGGGCTCGCGCCGGGGCTCCTTTTTTTAACCCCCTTTTCCCCCACTTTTGCAGCCCAACTCGCTCCGCGGCGCCGGGAAGCGAGGGCGGCTCGCGGTAAAAACAGGCGCCGCCGCCCGCAGCGGGAGCCGCCGCCGCCGCCCCGGGACGCGCCCTGCGGGGACAGGGGGGTCCCGGCGCCGCCGCGGCGCCAGGCAGCGCCCGGCTCCCAACATGGCCGCGGGAGGGCGGCCGGTGCCCCGGCCGCTCCGCGCTCCGCCAGCGAAGTTTCCCGCTCGGCGCCCGCCGCCCCTCCCGCCCGGCCCCGGCCGCCGCCAGCGCCGCGGCCCCGCGCCGCGCTCCTCCTCACCCCGCGCCGCGCGCAGCTCCCTCCGCTCCGGCCGCGGCCGCCCGCGCTGTCCCCGGCGCCGCCGCCCGCCGCGATCAGCCGCCCGCGCGGGGCGGGGCCGCCGCCATCTTGGGAGGGGCCAGGCCCGGCGGGAAGGGCCGGGGCGGCGCCTCCGCGGCCCCCGCGTGGCCGTGGCCGCGGCCGTTGCCGGGGCCGGCGCGGTCGGGTCGGGGCCGTTCCCTTCTCCGCGTTTCGTCTGCTCCTGCTCCCGTCGTTTCCTCACTCTTCCTTGGGTTCTCTTCAGTTTGATAAACTAAGAAAATAGAACGAGAAATACACGAATAAAGAAGTACTCGGTGCTCAAAACAGACCGCGCTGTCCTTCAGGCGTAACTTCAACGGGTCGTGTCCTAGCTCCATTTAACTTCGCACCACTTAGTTACTTAGTAACTTAGTGTTCAACCGACTCCAACGGTGACCGCTGGTGGAGGCTGAGGAAGAAAAAAAATGAAATATTGGCAATTACATATATATTTATTTAATTAACCGAGCTTCCTTCTTGCTTCCTTTTTTTTTTCCAGTTAGTCATTTTTTTTTTATTATTTTTGTGAGGATTCAGCTTCATGTGTCAGAGGTTGCAATCAAAACTAAGTGTAAGAGTCACAAATAGATAATGAATTAACTAAATTTATCAAATTCTTTTTTTTTACCTCCATAACATTGTAATTTGATTTTGAAAAAAAAATCAAGATATGAATTATTATACTGATATTATATAGTATCACATATAAGCATATTTTATTTATATTACATATAAATATACTTTTACTAACGTTTTGGTGCCTTATATTTTTATGCACATTTCTCTTTTGTATTCTTTTGAAATATTATTATGCCTCTTTGCTAACCTTTGATCAGCCACTTCTTGGCAAACACACTGACACCAACTAACTAGCTAACTAGGGCCAAATCTGAGCTATGGAAATTTGCAGCTTATCTTTTTCAAGCACCTTGATTCTCTGAGTAGAATTGACTTCGTCAAGTTTACATTTTTGCTATAGATTTATGTGTCTGGTACACATGCTCAAAATATAGTTTTGCAAAAGCTTTGGGAACTGCTTTAAAATGACATAACCTGGCACTGCTTAGTGAAGAACTTGTTCCGATGTACAGCATGAGAGCCAAGATCTGTATATCTACAGTAGAAAACAAATTTGGGGATTCAGAAATTCTGCCATCTGTGTTATACCAAACTGTCGGAGCAGTGAATGCAACCTAATATACCATAGAATCACTGAATCATTATGGTTGGAAAAGACCTTCGAGATCATTGAGTCCAACCATGTTTTAGTGTGTTTTGGGAAGCCTTAGCGAACAGAATAATCACTGTGTATGTGTTTATTGTGCCAAAACTACCAAGAAAACTAAACGGGAAGGACCAAACTGTTGGACCAACAGTTATGAGGTTTAGTTTGATGAGAATTCATCATAATGAGGAAGGAACACATTATATATCAAAGGTAATGGAAGGAATTGTCAAAGTAATAGCCAGAATGAGCAATTATGTTCATAACAAAAACTAATTCAGTCATAGATCATCATTCACTTGGGGTTTATCCCGGTTTGGATGCAGAAGCTCCTGTCTCTTGTGGGTGACATTCTCGTCCTCTCCACAGGCAAACTGCCAGCTCACACCTGGACAAGGAAGACTCAGAAACTGGACCATAAATAACTCTTTATTTTCTATAGCTCAGTGTCTCCTACTGTCCCTGCAAATATTTGTGTTATTTTTTTAACTCCAGCTCTCACTAAATAATTTGTAACACCCAATTCTAAACTTTCACTGTTGAAAGGAAAAGATGCTCTTGCAACCCATATTGGAAATTAATCCAAGATAGATTTGGAGGGGGTATTGTTTGATTATTTGTTTTTAGGACAAAAACTTCAATAGCTCCTGAGTTTTGCGCTTTTTCCAAGAGCTGGAGAAGTATAGCATTTTTTTTTTTTTTTTGCAGTCTGGAGCATATTATCTCACTGAAAGTTTAGAGCATTTCTGAGCAAACCGTAAGGTGAAATTTGGATTTCCCTCCTTAAACTGTCCTCTTCCAAGCTATGGTTTAAGTCAATGAACACCTTTTTTGTGTGTTTAGCTGGGACTGAAACGAGCAATAACTCAAGAAAATACGGATGAATAAATCTTTAGGGTGCTTTTACATCTCCCGACATCAGAAGAAGGCAAACAGATGTTATGCTATATTTGAATCTTTGGGGTTTTGGAGGGTTTCTTTTAAGCAATGATAACAGCATCTGACTGGATTGGCAGGAAAACACGTTCTAACCTCCTCTCCTCCGGGAGCAGCTTGCATGAAAGCTCTCCAGCAGACTAGGCCCAGATCCACATCGCAAAGGCCCATAAACACCCGACTCCCAGGCGCAGAAGCAGACACCAGAGCTTAGCGCTCTCCTCGGGAAGGGGACACATCCCGAAGCAGGGCTGTGGCCTCACGGTTCCCTTCACCTCTTTCCAAACGAATCACGAATCCTTTGCCGTGACGCAGAGCGGCTCTCGCAGGAAGCGCTGAGCCGGGGAGCGTCGCCTGTTGGCATCTCCGGGAGCTGGAGGGCTGCTCCTCCTGCCACCCGGGGCGCTCCTGAGGGGTCGAGGACGCCGCAGGCCAAGGAGGAAGCCAGGGCAGGAGCTCTCCGATGCCGAGACGCCAGCCGAGGGCTGCAGCCCGTGCGAGGCCGGTCGCGCTGGCACCTCCTGGGCTTGCGGAGGGGCTCTCAAGAGGCCGAGGTTGGACAGAATGGTCAGAGATGGGTCTGCGCCTGCCCACACATGCAGCTCCAGGCTCCTCAAGGCTTTTGAAAGCAGATGTCAGCAAAGTTTAGCGACCTCTAGTACCAGCAGCGGGGCTACCTGCACTGTGATTTTAGACTTACGGGGCTGAGTTCCTCCTGTTTCACATTAGTTGACTCAGTCACTCACACTACAAAAATACTACAGTATTTGCAGGTGGGCAGATCTCTCTGTTTCTGGAGCTACAGTTCAGGCTTCTCACTTCTGAAAACCTACATAACAGAGCCCCCTACTAAACGAGGGGCTCTGTTATTAAGCCCCTCGTCCATTTCCACCTTGGGGGTATTCTCTTTTTTTTTTAAGTTACAGTGAAAATTTCAAGGAGAGTGAATACAAATCTGCAAATCTTTTAGATTTGCACAGAGCGAACACAACAGCCAACCTTTGCTTGGGCTGTTCCTAAATCCATATGTCCTGTGAAGGACATATGAAGGTGAAGGAATGTTGTCTTGCTAACATGGAAGCCCAACACTTTTATCTAAAGAGTTTTTCCTTCCCCCTCACTAAATTTTATGCTTACTGAAGCCTGACCATCTACATAGGCATGAATGCCCAAGACAGCAATGTTTTGCTCTGCCAGAAATCTGTAAAGGAAGTGTGAAATTATAAAACTTTAGCTTTCATGCTTCAGCCTCCATTGATTATACACAATAATATACCTAGAAACAGCACCTGGATGCACTCTGGCAAAACCGGGTACATTCTGAATTTTTAAAAGTGTGATTTTAAGTCTTTTGGTTTTGGTATTTTTAAAAATGGACTAGAAGTCTAAGCAATCTTGCCATCTAGGTCCCAACATATGGGCTTGGATTCTCCAGAAGCCCTAGTGATGCTGAAGTAGGAAGCAATAAGAGATCCACCCACATACAAAATACCCCAGCCCCACTAGAGCCTCTCTCTTCTTGGCACAGGGTAGACACCAAGGTTGTAGTAGGCAGCAAACACGATGATGTTTTCTTGCTTCGCTGACAACTCAATATAATTCAAACCATCCTTTATGCTGGTGGAAAGCAGCTGTAACTGTAAAACTGAAAGCAAAAATTCAGAGTCCTTCCTACTATCATCCTAAGATACAGAAAATGATTAATTATAAATTCCAAATCTCTGACAATAAAAAATATAAACAATATAAAAAGTATCCTTTTGTCACGCCCATGGGCAATTGGATGTTATAGCTATAGTGTTTTTTCCCTATAAATACCCATGGAGTTGGATTACTTCGCAAGCTCGTTTTCAAATAAACTGCAAGATCTTTGATCAAGTGATGTTTGAGGTCATTTGTGCAGCTCTTTGGTCCCACAGCTGCTGTGTAGTTGTGTATCACCGAGACAAAGTGAGACCCCCCACCCAAGTAACACAGTTCTTATGCGGCTGGTTTTAAGCTAGCAAAACACAAGCAGAGATTCTGGAAGACTCCAACCAAATACTCTAGAGACAGCAACTACAATTCTGTAAATAAACCGAACCAAAACAAACCCCCAAAGATCTAACAGATACAGAAAACACGTAAGGTCACTGGGAAGTGAACCCGCCAGTGTGATGCACCCGTCTGGTTCTGCTTAGCCTGGCAAGTCCACGTTAGCGAGACCTGCTGGAGGGGGCAGTGCTGGCGACTAATTCAGAAACACACGGGTAGGCTGGGCACAGGACACAGCTGCAGAATTTAGACTCTTTAAGTAGAGGCGTTTTCTCTGATGTATCTCCGTCTGAATGAACAGTTGGGCAGATTAGCTCTGCATTTGAAATGCATTAATGTTTGCTTTCTGAATAGAAAACAATAAAGTTCCAGGAATAACACTGGGGGAAAAAAAAAAAAAGGTGTGTGGGGGGTTCTTCTAGATCTTTATCACTTAGCACTGCTACCCCCTTGGCACCTGCTGCCCTGCGTCTTGCATGGCTGAGCTTTCTAACCGAACCACAGGTTGATCCGCGCAGCCAGCGCACAGCACAGCCGGCTGCTGCTCCTGCACCATTCCCTGCCGCTGCCAAAAGGCAACGCGGTGCTCGCAGGGCCTCCTCCAGGGCAGGCTCACGGCACTGCGACTGCTGTGGGATCAGGAACTACCAGAACTGATGAACTGAGTTTCTTATATGGCACCAAGTGCCATGAAAGGGGAAAACGCTCTTCAGAGAGGACAAACTAAGACTGCACCTTGTTTGAAGGCATTAAGCACAACATAGTCTGCAGCCCTGTCCACGGCACTTCCGAAGGGCAGGACCAGGCATGACCATAGGACAGGGATACAGAGGCACCATACCCTGCTTATTCAAACCACCTCCCATCGCTTGCAACTCAGAGCTCTGCTTTACTTTCTGAGGTCACTCTAGACTCGTGTGACCAAAATCACAGCTTCAGTTTGCTTATTCCACTTCCTGTTTACCAATTTGGTGACGAGCTCCTCTCACCACGCTACCCATCCGCAGCCTCACATGGCAGCTCCTGTAGCCGCTCCACGGCCTTATTCCCACACGGTCCTCCTCCTTTCCCGTGTTACTAAATTCCTGCCAAAGCTGACCATGAGCACGATTCCTTTTGGGAGGAAAGCCAGGGCTGCCTCCGCGCGCCAGGAGCCAGCCTGGGACACGGCAGTTCCTTCTCCAGAGCATGAAACCACCAGGAATGCGCAGCTGGCCTCGCAGCAGCAGCAGCTCCAGCCTCTGCTCTTGCCTGGGCAGCAGGAGCTGCGGAACCTGCTCGGGAGGGCAACGGGCGCTTCTCTCCAGGCCTCTCTGGCAGGTTCAAGGACACCCGTGGGGAGCTGCAACCTTGAGAAACGGACCGAGCCGCAGGATTGCACTGCCAGAAAGCACCACCACGCTCCCAGCCAGCAGCAACGGGCACACGTTCTCCTGGTTTCGTATCAACCTCAATTACTGCACCTCTAACAACACAGAGTCCAAGATCCTGAGCTCCACAAAGAAAAAATGTCTTACTTGGGACTAGAAAAACGCCAAACTAACCATGATCTGTTTCTTCAACCAACTGCAAACGTGTAAAGCAACTCACTGAATGAAGGATTTAGTACCGGGTTCCTAAGATTTCCTCAGTCTTGAGAGACTCAGTGATTAAAGAAGCCACAAATCTTGCTCTCAAAAGTTCATTATGTAGCACCGTACAATAAAATACAGGATGCTGTTACACAATCAAGCATCTGGGGAGATTAACTCCGATTAAAAAAAAAAAGTAGTCTGGGAAGAAAAAGCTATTTAATAGAAAAAGGATGATGGCAGAGGAAACTACTGGATTTGTGCAGTTGATTCAAGTTGGATGCTGTTAGGAAGTATTCTTTTACCAAGTAATACAATCCGAAATATTTCACATTCAACACTCATTCATCCCGAGAGATGCTGAGTACAAAGCTCCCAATAATTCCTCACCAAAAAAAAAAAAAAAAATCTTTGCAGAGAGAGGACTAAAATGACATGGAGCATTCAGATTTTTTTTTTTAAATAGTGAAGAAAAAAAAAATCAGGGAAGACACGCAGGAGGGTAACACGAGAGACATGAAGAAAATCCCTCACAGGCGCCGCTGACCCCTACTGCAGTGGCAGCTGCGGGTAGGAGCAGAGACGTCTCTTGGGGCAGAAGAAAGACGACGCTGAGCTAAGAGCAGAGCAGGAAAGTGCTGCGGCTGGGCGGGAGATAAAACCCATGTCAGTATAACCCATATAAACCATAACCCTCCCTCCTCGTTTGGAAAGCTGCCCTCCCATCAAACAGAGTCACTTCAAAGCAGGCCCCGACACCCGGACAGCACTGCTGCACTACAGCTCTGCCCCAGCCCTTTGGAGTGCTGCTGCTTAGCTGGTCTGCAGGGCATTGACCGAGACTGCTCCTGTGCGGGGACAGGGCGGTCGTTTTTGTCAAGCCTGTGGAGTCCTCGGGAGTGACATCCACTGCTAGAGGACTTGTCCCAGCAGACTCCCCTCACACTGCTGCTATTGCAGGAAAGACAGGAAACGTCACCTCAGGAGAGGACACACGGCTTGGCAGACACGAGAAGCAGAGGCACCAGCCAGCGCACCCAGACCGAGCCTCCCTGTCAGCAAGGGCAGCATTGCTGCTGTTTCCCACGGACAGCAGCTTGCAGAAGCATGAAGTTGCACATCTCACAACTCTATCGAGTTAAGACATTAAAGAAAAAAAATTGGCAATTTGAAACTCATATTAAGAATATTTTAATATGTTTTTTTCCAAGATCTAATATACAAATACAATGGTAATAATGTACTTTTCTTCTGCAAGCTTGGATGAAATATATTGAAGTCCACTTTCTGTATATTACATAAATAATCCTCTAAAGCAACCTAGAAAAGAAAAAAATGGTTAGTCCATATGGTATGCGCAAATAATTAGACACGATGCCAGAATACAATATATGAAACTGAATTATAGACTGCAAAATAGCCTGCCTTGCCTGCTGTAATAAACAGTGGGGTGAGCTTCATGTCCTCGCAGTGGAGGAAAGGCCAGATCCGTTAAGAGAAGCATTATCTTTTATTAAACCAACCGACAAATGATCAAATAGACAGCTCCATCCACATCTCCTGAACAACATTATGATTTTCAGGAACAAGCTAGACACGTCAAGCACTACTTAACAGGGCTCAATTTGATACTCTGCTCTTCTCGAGCACGTTGGCGCAGACCGCAAGGTGCCACACTCACCGTGCAGAGGAAAGCAGGATACGCCTTCACGGGGACTTTCTTACGGAAAGACCTCGCCTGGGAGAAAACGGGGGGAGGAGGGAGAAAAAAATATATATATTAAGGCAACTTAGCATTTCACATTTTAAATATATATATATATATATGGCTAGAGACATTAGAACACATTACAAGTTTCATTCTCTGAAGTTTGATATACTGACACTATAATTTTTGGTTACATACAGGCCAGCACTATCCCTCACTGTATGGAACAGCAATCACAGAGAAAGTGTGTAGTACTGGAACAGGCCTGTAAAATTCAGCCTTACAACTGACATAGCAACATAAATTGGCCTCCCTTATCTCTGCAAAATTCTGGGTTATACCTGGTTTTAATAAATAGGATTTATCTTTTCTTTTTAAGCACCAAACATTTCTTTGCACCCTGAGACTGAAATGGTGGAAGACCAGAATTGCTGTCCCCTGCACTCATCTTGTTCTTCCAACCTTAGTCTCGAGAGCTCACTCATCCTCCATTTACAACTTGGGGATTCTAGAAGGGAGTCAGTGCCACAGATCCTCCCAATCTGCAGGTAAGCAGAGGCTAAAGCACAGCTGAAACAGATCTCTGAATGGAGGTACAATTCAGCTGCATTAACAGAGAACAAAGCTGCTGTAGCACTTATTAATAAATGAACTGCCATATAGATATAAAAACACACATACGAAAGGCCTTTAAGAATACTGGTGAGTATGCACGAGTTTCTTTTCTATGGATCTTTCCAGACAACTGAGGAAATTGGGCTGAAACTTCACCAGGATGGACACAGCACTTTTTGAATATGCTTTTATTCTAATCAATTACAAAATTCCTGCCAAAATTCCTGCTAGGCTACTTTGCCCTCTGCTGGTCAGAGGCCGGGGCAGCAGGAAGGGCTGAGCCCACCTCAAACTTTCCTTCCCAGACTAAGTGCCGGATTCGCACAAGACGCTTCCCAAAATAGCCCCGGCCTCAATTAGAGGGTTAGAGCGACTCATGGAAGGGCTGAGGGCCGTTACCCCCATCTGCGGAAACGCACTCGGTTTGGGTGAAAACCCGGGATTCTTGAAACCTCTCTGAAGATTTAGTGCTAACCCTACCCTGTAATCCCAACCTAGGTGGCGGGTAAGCGGCCGGACAGGCGCTCGGGCAAAACAACCCGGAGATTTTGGGCACAGTAACAGAGGAAGCCAACGCGCCCAGGCCACTGCGATCATCTCAAAGCTCGAAATATCCAGTCTTTTGCTTCCAGTAGATGACTATTGCATCCATTACGGAAAAAGAAAAGCATCTGTATCTTTGCATTAAAAAGACCATCTGGGTCTTTTTACCCTGCTACCCTCTAATTCCCTGTTGCCAGTGACTGCCAGTACAAGTGGCTTGGACTCCTGCAGGGATCCTCCACTATACGGGACTCTTCCCTGGTAAGGATGGATGTTGGAAGCCAGTGTGGTTCTTGAGAGTATTTTTTCTTTCCTTATTTTTAAAAGAAGATGACAGAGCAGCCCAATGAGCCCCTTTTTAAAAGTGCCAAATTCAACATTCAAGCCGAAGGGAACGCTAATGCCACCAAAATCTGGTTTCCTTGTGTTTATGCCCTGCTGTATAGTATCCAATTATATGATCGCATTTCATATTTTCCATAGGGCCCTCCCAGCACATGGCCTGCAGGCTCTGGGAATGCTCTGGGAAGGGAAAGGGCTAGGGGCGATTCCCATTTTTCTCTTCGGAAGCCTGCTGGCTTGCAGGGAGCCAGAGGCCACAGGGCTAAGCACGGTCTCAGGACCAAAGGACCTGAAAAGCCCTAAAGAAAGGAGCTCTCTGCCTGCTGCTGCCCCAAATGTGCCATGCCACACGGGCAGTGACATTTCCAACAGCAGGACAGTAAACACATATTACTCATCTTCTGTGCCTACCACCCCGATAGGAGACATTTCAGAGCAGACGCCTGGCATTTCTGTAAACCACAAGAACAACCAAAATCAACAGTTTTGTACACTGTGATGGCAGGAAGAGGGGTTGGGACAAAAAAAGGAATGAAGAAAAAATAAGAAAAACAAAAAGAGTTTTTAGCTTGAACATCAAAGAGTTGGTCCCTTTTCACCTTGTATTCTCTTTATCTTGGTTCCCTATCTCTAAAATGGAATAAAGGTCTTCCTCCTTGGACACGAGACAACAAAACTGAGATATGTCAGATTAAAAACATGGACACCAAAGGAATGCATTAAATGAAAATTCTACATAGTTTGCATTAAAAATAAAGCCTGAGGCTACGTATTTTTCAGCAAAGAATAAAAATACTGATCAACTAGCCACTGACTAAATAAAACAGGGAGCCTTGTTTTACTTTCATAAAAGCAAAGAGGGGCTTATCTAGCTATACTGCAGAAAATACTATGTGATCACGCATAATACTGTAATTGAGACACAGATATATAGAGATATTACGGGTATGGCATATATACATAGCGACAAAATTATCTCTGCATAAGTGATATATTTTCCAAGCACTTCTATTTAGTAAAGCATTGCTGAAGAAGCATAGTTCTGATTCTGAACTACCTACCAACAAGCAATGCACAGCACAGCTAAAATAAAAGTATAAAGGAAAAAGAACAGAACCCTGCAGGTCTTCCAGACAAAGTCTTTCCTAGTTCACTTTGCTATGTGCCAGAAAAGGAATAAACAGCAATGGAAAAGCCCCTTCGTGATGCAGCTCGGGCAGGACCCCCTTCCCACACACGTGTCCGTGGGGACAGGAGAGCCCCCGCGCCCTGGGGCACCTGCCCTGGTTCCATCCTCGCTCTCACGCAGGTCCCCTCCAAGCTGCTCCTGGCAATAACACTCGTTCACATGCAGCTGGATCTGGCTGCAGGTTAGCTGCCTGCTGCACATGCAGGTAAATACATTCATGGAGAAGCTGCTGTAGAATAAACACTTCGAGGTTCTCTGGCTCTTTTTGAATTTTAAACTCTTTCTCAAAGTAATTAAAGGTAAAATATTTCAAGTAAAGCGTGAAACTATAAGCCTTCTAATAACACAGCATCACAAGGAATAACATCAGTTTATTTAAGAAGAAAAAAAAGGAAAAAAAAAAAAGAGAAAAGGAGTCTCACGTGTTCTAGATGAACGTGTGCCTGGCTGGCAGTATCATATATTACATCTCTCACATTCTTCTCTTGCCTGCATCTTATGAAATCCTCTTGTGAAACTCCATGCTAGACACAGGGAGGAAAACCAAAACAAAAAGAAAAACCCTTAACAAATATCAAGTTTCCATTCTAGCTTTGCAAAGGCAAGAAAACCCAAACACCTGTCCCAGCAAGGAAACTGCTAACGAGGCTGAAATAGCCCCTTGTCGGTCATTTGGAAAGAAACTCAAAAGCACCGTTTGTACTGACCATCTTTGCATGCACTGGTTCCCAGAAGACTTTGTGGTCTGTTGGATTAACTGAGTCAGATTTTAAAGTTTTGGCAATTTAGATCAGTTTACATAGACGTTCGGTTTTAAAAAACATAATCCAAGCAGTGACATCAAGCAGAATAAAGTCAACAAGAGCTAAGGAAGCAGCCAGGCTAGCTCAGGAAGCCACCACCACGGGCCTGGTGTGCACCACCCCATTCCACCAGGCTTGCAGAGAACACTGTATTTTTTTGACAGTGAGCACCGTAGAAGAGCAAATGGCATATTCAGAATTGCTTCTCTTATAGCAACGCAGGAACATATCCTTACAGCTGCTGGATGTAAAAGGCCAGAGCCTAAAGGTAGCGAAGAAAAATTTGAGAAGCTTATTCATACGCAGTATTTCTTATGAGGCTTCCTTATGGCAAAAAGGAAAAAGAAAGCCCTTTTCCATAAATGTACATCTACACATTTTATAGATAAAATACTACTAGATTTAATGTAAAAAACAAAAAACAAAGAACAAAAGTAAAAAAACAAGCCCCCACCTAAAGTTTTCCACAGGGCACTTGTTTCCCAAGAGATACAAAACATGAAAACTGTGACAATGGCAAGATCATTGGGGAACAACAGAAACAGTTATACGAACAACTAAAAAGTGTTCTGTCTCTGAGCTAATAAAGTATTATCTCATATCCAGTGTTGAAAGGCATTTAGAAACACTATACTACTAAAATCCAGACATCTTTTCTCTTACCAACATACAAATATCCATGGGAAGAAAGACCTTCCGTCTTGTGCTGTGGTAAGGAGTTGCTCTTAGGCAGGTAACTATGCCTTGTGCCTTCCCAATGTGACTGGCTGCATGGTCTGCGTGGATGTCCCTCACACCTAAAATTCCAGAAACAACAGGCTCAGAAATACAGGCTCTCCGGCTGTTCTCCCAGGGTGTCATGTAATTCTACTCGTACAACGAATCAGGGAGCACAGTACTAAGGCTATGAAGTGACAGAACCCTGGAATCAGTGAGAATGGAATTGTACTGCTATTTTTAGGACAGATGTTCACTCTAATGTCTCCCCAGTTTGCGTCTAAGGCAGCTAAAAAGCACAAGAGGTTTAGCAAACATGACCTGTGAGGAAATTAAGCCAGATAGTCTAGAGAAGACAACTGATGGGGAACATCAAGAAAACGGCTGTGTTCAATTAATTTCTCAGTATCTGTGGAAGAAGACACAGAAGTTATATGCTTAATATTCAGGGAAGGAGAGTTTTGTTTAGATATTTAGACTTTTATATTTAAGGGAAGTTAAACATGACAATAAACTGCCTAGAAAATCTGCAGTCTGCATCACAGATTTTTCAAGAAACTGATGTGATTTGTATCAGAAATAACCCAAGCTAAACTGATCTTTCTCAGAATTGAAGATACTTCCCAAAATGGAAGACAGATATTTCTCACCATCCTAAATTTCTTTCTGAATGTCTCATCATCGACACTTGAAACATTTTACCACATTCCCACTGAGAGAGCAAATATCAGATGTTGTAACAGGTTCCCTTCATTTCCCCCTGAGAAGAATGTGCTCCACATACATCTCTCTACACAATGTTCCTTCTTATTTTTTAGCCTCAGCATTAGCCTCCATGAGGCTACTCAACAAACAAGAGGAAAACCCTAACACGACAGTAATCCACAATTAAATACTACTAGTACTACTTAGTATTAATTCCCACTCTTCTTTTTCTCCTGAACTAACACATGGAATATTTCCATGATGCAACACTCACCAAAAAAGTTGTCCTGTCTTCACCGTAAACGAAGAGATCTTTCCCTGGAGTGATATATTAGACTCACTTTGCATACTAATTCTACACCACAAAGATCCTATCATCTTTGTTGCCTTCTTACTACTGGATTCTTGATAGTTAAGCTACTTTTAGGAAGAGGAGAGGTTTCACACCCAAATTTGCATCACCACCACAGGCAAGTTCATAGGCTGAGAAACCAACTGTTGCAAGGTAACAAATGAGCACCACTGCAGCACAAAACGAGAGCTGCAGAGCAGCTACACTGCTTTGTGCCCTGCTGAGGGGGACACTCAGAAAAGACACCGAAGAACTATGTAACAGGAGCAAAAGAGAAAGCAGAACACGAAGAGACAAAGAGCAGAGTAGCAGAAAATCATCCTTCCATGAACTTTCCACCAAAGTACAGGCTTCTCGCACAGCTGCAAAAAAAATCCAGATTTCTGGTTGAATCTTCAGAAGATATTTGAATATTACCCAAGACAACTTCTGTTGAAAGCAAACTTCAGCGGAATAAGAATGCTTTATTTTTAAATTCTTGCAGGAATAAACATCATAGCAGTACTAATGAGTGAGTCACCAGCAAAATTAAAAAAGGGGAAGCCACCTACCAAGCATCTCCAAGGTGAGGTACAAGAGAGCACTCTGAGTGTTCTCAGCATATTTTTCAAGTTCCTGGATGTTACTGTATGGTCTATCATCCAAATTTTTCTCCTGCAATTTGAACATAGAGCTGCAATAAAAGATTCTAGTAAAAGGTAAGTACAACTGTTATTTGTTCAAATTTATAACAATGGGGTAGGCTGAGCTGATTAAAATAGATCAAAAGTAAGGTAAGACAGAAAGAATATAAACAGATAAAAACAGTCATTAAAGCTTAGCTAACGTGCCTAGTACAACCAAAGTACTGCATGCAACTGGAAGCGAGTCTGGTTGATGCATCTATTTTAACTTGGTGCAATAACAAGAAGTTGGAATTCTTCAGGAAAATAAATAGACAAAGTCAAAACAAAGCACTGTATGGCATTCTTACACTAGTGGGTTGCCAATGCTGATACCTGCTTAGCAGCTGAAGCAGAGAGAAACTTAGATAAACAGGAATGCATTTTCAAAACATGCACTAAAATTATTTATCAAACACACATATGGACATTGAAGTCATATGCAAATACCTCCCAAAATCTAACACGTTCTATCATTCTTCCCGTCCTAGTGGGTTTTGTGGTTAAAATACAGCAGTCTTAAGATATTTTAAAAAAAAGAAACCACCTCCAGTCATTCATAGCAATGACACACAAGCAATTTTCTCAAGACGTAGCTTCATGAGCTGCTAGTTGTAGCAGGAAAGCTGGCTAGGAAGCTCCTGTGCTCACTCCTGCCCTCCTGTTGTGGCTGGTAGCAGCATAACTGCAGAAGGGAAATTCTTCCTCTCACTTTTCCCCCAAGGAACAATTATTGTAAAATCCACATCATTTCAATGCCCTGGCTCACAAGGCTGCTTAGTAAGAACTTCCCAGCCACAATAGGCAGCAGCAGCAACATGTGGTGGAAAGGTCCAGCCAGAGCATTTCATTTTACAGATTTTTATACTCACAACTCATCTTAACAGAAGAATATTTAGGTGTAAATTTAACATGGTAATAGAAAAATATGAGGAAGAATAAAATGATGTAAATTGATGGAACGGGACTGGAATGGCAAAAAGAGATTATATGTATATGCATTTGGCATGTTTTTAATATGACAGTACATATGATTTGCATATCTTAACTTCCATTTCTAATAAGATGCATTTTTTTTCAAAATTCTTAATTGAAAAACAGTTGCATTTGGAGGCCTGTTTAATTTCATAGGATGCAACTTCCCTCACACATGCACAGAAAGTTGTCTAAGTACAACTACAACTTAAAATGGATTTCCTCGAGAGGTACTGGCTACCAGAGCAGGGAACAAGGAAGATGCAGACTGACAAGCTACATCCTTTTTAACACAAAAATAAACAAAAGCTTTTTATTTGCTATTTTGGCCAAAAGGAGCACAAATCATGCATTAGAGCACTCGGGAAGAATTAAAGGGAAATATAACAGTATCACTCTTACATAGAAAAATGTATTCCTTAACCTATAGTTCTACACACACACACACACACAGATCAAATTAAGGGGAAAACTCAGCTATGACAAAAAGAAAACCCCTACTTTGGTGGCCGATCCGACACTTACTCTTTCATCAATAATCTTCATGATCCACATTTTAGTTAGATTATGTCTCTTGACAGCCTGAAAATTAAAACACCCATGTTACCGCTTAGAAAGTGGCAGCAGTCCTGCATTCTGAAGGCTTAAATATATTTTAGATAATCCTTTTCTTACAAGAATTGCATTCACGGGGTTAAATCAAAGTGGCGCGTCAGTAGAAAATCTTTGAATTCGAAAACATTTTTATATTACAAGTGTTGCAGACAAGTTGAAATCTTGAGCATCGAAACATCTAAACAAACACATTTCTTTCAAAATATTTTGAAAGTGATTCATTCTATCATGGAGTCATTCTTTCCCACAAAATATTTGCAAATCACTATGTTTGCTTTCCAAAAAGCAAAGATTTTATTCCAGAGCAAGCAATAAAAAGAAAGAATCTCCATGTAAAATTTCAAGAGAATGTCTGTAAATTGTAACAATATACACTGTAAAAACAACACTCTAACAATATAATGCATGATTTTGTTTTAAGAAGTTATCCTTAGTATCCCATACTCAGCTTTTGACTCATCTTTGACTTCCTTCCTGCACCACTTCATTCAATCAATTTATCATCAATCCTTCCAACTCTCACTCAAAGGCACCTTGAATTCTGCAGACCAGACTATCAGCAAGGGTACAAACACAAATTTGAATATTCACAACAAAACTTAAGAAGACTTTTCAAAGTCTTCGTTTTTATAACTCGTTTCTTTACAATTCTACTTCTTTATATTCATTATATTCGTACTTTTTTTCAAGTTTGCGAGAATGGATCTTGTTGACTCAACAAATTCTGCTTGAGCAACTAGTCAGTGTGTGAAAAGGCAAAATCTAATGTTAGAAATACAGATGTCAGCTTTCCTTCTCCCTTGCTCAGCTTAAGCATTGTTTTGTAAACACAGTCCTTCACAGAAAATCCCCCAAAAGGTGAAGAATTAAGCACAAAACAGAGTCTACCTAAAGTACACATTTTGTTTATCTATTTTGATCCACCTTTGTTCAGAGCTCCTCGTTTTTGATTTTTTTTTTTTTTTAAGTTTGCCATCATCCACAGAAGTGAACAGAAGTTTAGGCCTCACTTTTCATATGTCCAGATTTGACAGATAAATAAGAACAGGTATTGTACAGTTGCCACCTAAATTCATATAAAAATCACCGAGAATCCAGGTATTACTAATTCTAGAAATACTAAAGCAACAAGCTATTTACATACTTCACACATGAACTAGTGCAGAAAAGTCCAGGAATTCGAATTTGAGTACTCTGGAATATCAAAAATATTTGGAATATATTTAGTATGGCAAATTAGTATTTCCTTTGGAAAACTGAAATTGTTCTTCATACAAACTCAACAGTGAGAACGGAGTACTCATACAACACACTGTGCAGAAGACACGTTAACTCTCTTAACAGCTCTGTGGTATTTACGTCTTTCCAAATCCTTCTTTTTAAGAATTACAATGATATTACTGATCATCTGTGAAGCTACACTCCTCAAATCGGTCATTCTCAGGGTGTTTGCTGCCATGTAGAAATAAAACCACATCTTGAGAGCACAGGTCACCAGGACAGACTGTGGTGTTTGTTCACTTCAGTGTTCTGCAGTGTGCAGAGCTATCAGAGCTCCCGGAAATACATATTTTTAATTATTTCTCAAGAGCTTATTTCACAATCGGTTCTTTTTGGATTGTTTCATATCGACCTTCCACCAGACCAATTATATATAAGGTCAAAACTTACCACACAGAAAGATCAATTCTTTCTTCTATTTCAAAAACCACTTTTCATTTTGAAAGAAAGGAGTATGACCAGCAACCTTATTTGTTGGAAGGATGTGTAATTTATAGCTGAATATTGAATGTTTTATACCTGAATGATGCTTGTTACAAGATTCTTGTCTGCTAGTAAAATATTTCTGCCTCACATACATAAACACACAAGCAGCGCAAAATAAGAAGCAATGGAAAGAATATTTACAGCAATATTGAAAACTAACTTGTATCCAAGTTACTCAGTCAGACACCTGCATGAGACAGTGTCTTTGGAAACAAAAGCTTCCAACAGTAAAGTTGCACTAAAGCAAGTTCCTCCCTGGAAAGGAGATAAACACATGTAGGGAGAAGACTGTCTTGTTCCTCCTGGGCAAGCTGTCCAGGAACAAGACAGGATATAAGGATATTAAAGGATAAAGGATATAAAAAGCAAAGGCACGGAGAAACCAACAGGCAAAAGTACCAAAGTGGCATTCTAACATTTGTGCTAAAACATTTACCCCAAATTCAGCTTTAATTCCTCTAGCCACTTTGTTGCGGCTGAGGCCACATTTTATCTCAGTTGCATACACCTGTGAACAGCTCTGCTCTTCCAGTAAATCACTCTAACAGATAAAGATATTTATTTTACTTCTTGGTTTTGCCTCTATTTTCTCTTAGTTAAAAGGTATTTTGTTTGTTTTACATTTTAATTTAAATATGAGTGTTGACAGACAGCAACAAATGCTCACTTGTACTTCATCTCTCATTTGAAGAAGGAAAAGCCAGGAAGAGGGCACACTGAGCACTGCCAAAGATCATTCAAAGCAGGGGTTTTGACTACCTGTTTTTCAGCAGGTCCATACACCAAACTACCTATAGGATCTAAGTTAACAATATTCAGCTGTTTAGCTCTAGGCAGATTGCAGTTTTTCTTGTCCAGGACTTCAAAAATCATTAGCTTAAACGCAAATTCTGGTCTTGTAGAACAAGGCCTTAAGTAGATGCCCTTTCTGAGGGTTCTAAGACTTGCAGTCCGTGGTCCAAAGTCATCAAGTTAGCAACACATGGACTTTCCATCGAAGGTACTCAAAATTCAACTGGATGTGACCTGAAGTTAGCCCTGCCCAGCCCTGCGGAGCTGCACTAGAAGGTGTCCTGAGGTCCCTTCCAACCTACATTATTCTATTATGCTGTATCAGCACCATGCAGAAAGCCATTTATACCAACTTCAGACCTTCAGTCATCCCTTGAACAGGTCAATAGGAGCTCTAACTTGAAACAAATATATATATATATATATATATATATATATATACGAATTATATGAAAGACTCTGCTTCTTCAGCCATATGCAACAGAGATGCAGGTCTATTTTACCTGTGACATTCTAGTGCCTGCCTGAACTCACAAAGAGACACCTTGGTAAAAATAAACTGCAGGTCACAAGCACCTTCCTTGCTACTCAGACCACACAAGGGGATCTAGACTGTGCAAAACATGTAATATATAAATAAAAGTCACCAAGTAACTCTTCAGCAAGGAAAAAGACAGTGATAAGATTCCCCTATTATCTCCTATAATTAGGTATGAAAGTCTTGGGCTTTCCCTCACACTATTTGCTAGGTCATCTCCCATGCTTAGTATCCTGTTCTTCTTCCAGCGCTTAATCCTCTTAGCACTAGAACAGGATCAGGACAATTTATTTGCACACTTCACTTGCTATCGACTTACAGCTTACCAGAACTTACTCTGCCCTTCACCTGAGGAGACAAGAGAAAAGCACTTTGTTCACAGAAGTCTGACCCTCCAAGCAGGCCCTCTCTAAATATCCTCTTTCTCCAACTTTGCTCTTTAATTTTAGGTTATTCACAATATTAAACACTACCCTTGACATCATCATTTTTATACCAAATAATGTAGCTAACAGTGCAATATAGCATATACAAAATAATGATGTTACTTCTCATAGCTATATTTTAGCCAAGTGAATTTTAGGACAACAAAAACATATTTTACCTTCCATAATTCTATAGCAACGGGCTGATGTGGTGGCTTATCACAGTATATATTTTCCACAGCATCTCTCCAGAACTGCATCCGCATCAAACCGGTACCCTTTTGAGTTATGGAGTCTTTAATCTGAAAGGGATATATATGGAGTGAAATTACAGTCATCTTAAGACACTTAGTCTATCTACACTGAAAAGACTGACACAAGACACAACCAGACACGATAAAGAATGTGCTCAGTCTGGAATTTACATTTATTCTTCATGAAGTACTCAGGCACTATGAGGGGGAGAGGAGAGAAGGGGAAGGCAGTTGAAATCTCCAGCAGAACCTGAGGCCTGAAGGTGACTCTCACCTCATCCTTCTTTCCAGAAGGATAAGAAGTCAGGGTAAGAGTGGCAAGGGAGGGCAGCACTAGGAAGCTGGAAGCACTGCCAAGAAGAGTGTTGAAAGTGTTGCTGGCTCTGCACATCTTTCAGATTGCTCTTTTCTAGTGAATTTTACCAACTTTTGTGGTTACAGTAGCAATCTCTGACCACCTAGCAAAAAGGAGACTGCTGCCATTCTCCTCACATCTCTATCTACTGACCTCCCTCTTGGCAGCTTTTCTTTTGCCTACCTCCTGCCAGCAAAGACCTGGGACTAATTATACCACCCAAGTTTTTGACTGACCTTCTACAGATAGGATTAAGCTGCACTTATCAGATTCAGCCCTCGCATTTGGAGCCAGGACACTGAGGCAATCACATAACAGTGTCAGTGACAACAGCCTCTTTGTTATCATTTACTATTTATGCATTTTGAAATGCACAACATAAGGGAGAAGAGTTAAATGCATACACAAAATAAACTGTAGGAGGCTAGCTACACCCCAAGGGCCATTCAAAAGCAGAGGTTTGCAGTAGATTATTTATTCATTGCCCTTTGTAGTATGATATGTTAACCTCAGCAAACTACCACATACTAATATAATTCATAATCCTGAAATCATTATTTTACATTTGTAAATTCTGGAAATGTATTTTAATACCTGCCTGAGCCAGTTCCACATTGAAAGCTCTCAGGGCAAAAGCAGAAGTTCGGGATTCTGCAGGCATGAGCAGAGAACACAGAAAGCCTTCATAGTCACGCTTTCTATAAAAGGACAAACAAAAAACATATTTTATGTACAGGTCAATGTAAACTGGGCATGCGGCTGCTTAGTATTCACGGTACAATAGCAGTAAGTTAAACTTTACAAAAATAATAAGACCATTTTTAAGCCCAGTTTAAATTAAGGCAATCTCCTAGAGAGAAGGACATGCAGTCCGAACTCTCAGAGCTTTAGAGGGAAAATATGCACCTCTCAAATCCAGATCTCAAGTTATTTAGCTAAAGGCATGGAACAAGTCTGTGGCAGTGCTGCAAATAGAATCCAGATTGTCCAATTTCCAGACCTCTTTGCTAAACATCAACCACATTAAGAGATTGTGCTTTAGTGCTTGGCAAAAGATTGCTTGCTTAGCCAGTAAGCTTCTGCTTTTTGGCCACTATATCCAAAGCATAAATGCTCTTTGCTGTGGCAGCTTTGCTGCAGGTAACCTGCTGCCAATCTGGAGTGACAGATCTTTGCTTGGCCACTGGGGTGTGCCAGTAAGTTAAAAACAGTCCCAACAGCATGATTATAAACTCTAAAATCCTACCTAACTGCAACTATTAAAAACACTTGGTCACCTAGGAAAAACTGAGCGGTATTTCGTGCAATTTCTGAGAGATTGGTAACTTAAAACCAGCAATTACAAATTAAGCCTCAGGAATTGAGAAGCAGGGTGTTGAAGCAGAAACATTTATTCATTCTCATTGAATTTCCCATTCTTTACATGTGCTCGTATTTCTTTTGAGCATAAGCTTAAAACAGCAAAAACAAACCAAGTGTTACTATTATGAATTGCTTCTCTTAGCATTAAGAAAAATGGGAATCAGATTTAAGTTTTTTTTTTAATCCCTACTAAGCACAGCAGTTGATAACTAGCAAATGCTTTGAGTTTTCCTAACTGTTGTGAGCCTGTTTTAGAGTCAGATGCAAATCCAAAAGCATATATAGCAAATGATGTTTGTGGGCTTTAGTAGGCTTTAGAAGCCACACTAATAACAAAAAGCAGATGTATTAAATCTCTCTCAAATAAGACACTTTAGGAAAAGTGCTAGCAATGCAAAACCTAGTATTTTTTTCTCAAGGTGGCCTGTAATAATAATCAGTATTGCCTGAGATGGACAGAGTTCCCAGGTTTACAGTCAGGCATTCCTAGTTCTAGTTACTTTGACTGGGGTATTCACACAACAAAGAAACACAACTACCGACGGGAAGGAAGCAGAATACACCACTGAACCAAACTGCACCAGCTAAACACTACAATGGAAAAGTCTTTCTTCCCTGTAGTAATATTTTCATTTGCCCTAACCTTAAAAATCAGGTGTAAAAAAGAGAACCTTAGAAAAAAATAAGAAAAAAAAAATTATGTTGACAACGTTCCCTTGGGTAGAACAGTAAAAAGAAGAAAATTAATTTTCTGTAACCTTCAGTTAACCCCCAGTCTGTAAAATAAAATTCTTATTGCCATAGATCATGTTCCACCCTAATTCTCTTCATGAATTAAAGGAATGAAAAAAAGAGGGAAAAGAACTTAAGTCTGATATTAAATATTTCAATTGTTTCCCTCCCTTTCCCTACTCACAGAAGAAAGAAATTGCGGTTATAATCATTACTGGATTTCCAATATAATGGAAAAAAAAGGCATTTTAAAGAGAATTTCCTCCATATCATAAATCCCTATAATACCACCAACTCATGAGCTTGTCCTCCAGCCTGCTCTCATCATAAGAGGCAAGAGACAAAAGCCATAACCACAAGGGAAACATATTTTTAATGAAACAGCTTTAAACTACTTTTAAGAGAGATATTTAACAGAGGAAAAAATGTTGCTGGAGAGTTGCTGATGCTTACACAGCCTGAATTGATTTGTTTCTGTATGAATACCAATTTGTTCATCTTAGTTTTAAAACGTTTTATGATTTTTATTCAATATATGAGCTACCATATAGCTCCAATTAAATTATAAAAAAGAGCCAAAAGCATTCATATATTATTTTGAATGCTTGTGTATGTTTCCTAACTTTTTCTATAAAATCTGCTTTAACAAAAACCACAAAAGATTGTTTATACCCAACCACATTAGCTTTGCAAGCCTACCACCAAGTTCGGTCGGTTGTTACTGAAACCAGTTAACTTACTATATTAATTGCACAACAGGGTCTCCGATCTCCTAGGACCAGCTGAATCCCAGGCAGAGCAACCAGGAAAACTACAGCCATAATCTGAAGTTTTGCACTAATGCACAAACGGGATACGCATTTGAGGAAGCTTGCTGCTTGGTGCTTCACAGTCAAAGACGTCCACGTTTTTCCTAATTGTGATTATGAAGAAATCAGATTATTATACACACTCTGTAGCCTTCTCCCTGCTTCCGCCAACAATCTGGGATAACCATATCCAATAAAAAGTATGTTTCTGTTTCTATGAAGAGCTTGTCTCACTCTTCCTGCAGCTCCAATGGTCCAGGACACGTGCCTGGCTTGGAAGGCGCCTTGGACACCTTGCTTTTCACCCAAACCAGCACTCCTGGAAACACGACGGCCTCCTCTCCGTCCTGCGCGCAGCTCCCACAGGCTGCTTCAGCTGTGGGCCCGGCTGCGGGATTCCCTCTGCTTTGGCTCGTTTCTATTTATTTATATTTTTTTTTCCTGCAATAAGTACTTGGGAAACTTGGCTATCTCCCAAGCAGCCTGCAATAAGTACTTGGGAACTTGGCTATCTCCCAAGCAGCCAATAAGGCCTGATAATACCAATTACTTTTAAAATGTCACTTCAATAAGCTTCCTCTGCGAACAGGACACATGCAGTACCACAGAAGGGAAGTCGCCGTGGGAAATAAAGGGGGTGGAAGGGGAGACTGCTGTTTGCACAGGTAAGTTACCCTGTTACAGTATCCACCCCCGGGAGGACCCGCAGCCCGGATTTACCGCGAACCCGGCGGCCTCTCCCTACGAGAGGGGCTCGCAGGGCCCCGCGCAGGACCTTGCGCGCCCCGTGCGAGGGGGACACCAGGGCGGCCGGCCCCGGCATGGCGGCCGCGGCACTCACCGCAGCAGCTCGGCGCAATACTGCACTTCCCCGCGCGGGCGCCGGGCGGCTCCCGGCGCCGCGCTGCCGCCGCCGCCGCCGAGCCGCGGCCGCAGGAGGCCGCCCCGGGGCGGCCAGGCAGGGCCCCGGGCGCCGCGCGCCGCCCCGCGCCATGGCGGCGGCCGCCATCTTGCGCTCCGCCCTCCCGGTTGCGGGGCGGCCCCGTCCCGGCGCCCGGCGCGTTGCGCAGCCTGCAGGTGACCGGGGAAAACGCCGAGGAGTCCCACGCGAGCGCGGGGTAAAGGCTCGCTGGGAAAACAAAATGCCAGTAGGTGGCACTCCAGAACGCGCGATTCGACCGCAGCGTTTGCGGGAAGCCATAAGCCTTTTGTTGTCCTGCAAATGGCCGCTGGTGCCTCAGTTTACCCGGCCCGCGCCGGCTTCTCTTCTCCGCAGCCCTCAGCCCATTTGGAAATGGGATACGCCTGAGTTTTGGGGGGTTGGTTGTTTGCTTCTGTTTTGTTTTGTTTGTTTTTTTTTTCCCCAAACCGGAGGAATCTGCAAGGGTCAGGGCTGGTAGGTTGTGAGACGACCTCAGGTGTCCGTGTGCAGCCAGACGTTGTGTCTCCATTTCACGACGGGACATCCCCATGGGGTTCCCGATCTTGGTTGGGATGCTCCCCGTGCCACATAACCCCGTCTGGAGCCTCTTGAGAGCTCCAGAGAGCAGGAAGAGCTGTTGTTTCGAGGCAGCGCTCTCAACTCTCCCTCTTTTGGGAGGCTGTGGAGTCGCACATGGACTTCGCTCAGTGAGGCAGCCGCTGAGAAGGACATAACCGCAGCAGTAAGGCCTGAGCTGCCATGATATACAGATATATAGGAGACAAGGCTTTAAGGAAGACCCAACATACATAACTGACCTAGCCAACTGCTGTAGTGGGACAATTTGACATAGCCCCATGGGGGCCACCAGCAGCTTCTCCGTGGCCATGAAGCCGTGGGAAGGGCTGCAGAGAGCCAGCAGGTGGAGAGTTTGCAGGCTGGAAGCAAAACTACTTTTCTGTGTCCCACAGAAGGGTTGTGTTAGCTCTGTGGTGGCGGGTGGAGTAGCTGTGGTCCCCTCCCAGTCTGGCCTACATGAGGATAAGCCAACAAAAAATTAATATAAAAGTATGACCGTGTTTCAGAGCTGTTTCATCTTAAATGCTAAGACAGCCCAACTTATTGGCTAGTTACTACCAAAGCAGTTTTCCTTTCTACCCCAGCCTCGCTGTTCCTCTGGCACCAGCACTGACCTTCATGTTATAGCATGGTGAGCAGATGCAGGGATTTAAACCGGGAAAAACAACAGCAACAACAACAGGAGTGTTCTCGGGAGTTGATCATGAGTCTTTCTTCTTCCCTTTGTCCTCTCTTCCAATTCTCATCTCTAAAGTTCTCTTTGTCTTAAAGCTCTGTGCCTTGAGCAGGATTTATTGTTTGTCAGGGCACCCAAAGGAGGTCATTTAGGTCGGCAGATTTCTGGGTGGAGGCTGAAACTGCAGTTGTTTAGTTTTCAGAGAGAACCCCTAGATAAATGAATCCAGCTCTTTCAGCTGCTGCCAATTCCTGGCAGAAGGGTTACATAAACATACTCTAAACCTCAAGAGTATTATAAATAAATCTTGTAAAATATTAACTTTTGTTAATCTCAGAATGAACCAAAACGGTGTTAAACTGATTTAAACCCTTAGTAAGGAAAGAATAAACTAGGTGTTGCATAAAAACAATCCTGACCCCTTTCTCAGTGCACTGACATTTGTTTCTTATTGTTCCGTACCTTTAATGTTCTCATTAAATGACTATTTTTTCTTCAACAAATACTTCATAGATCATGCATAATAATTGAAAAAGCTTCTTCAAGTCTGTAGTGATTCTAATAAATTAACCTTTTGTGTTGCCACTGCAGTGAAAATAATGATTTCATGTTTTATTGGGTTATTTCTAAAACTGTACGATTTGAGCTTAGTGAGAGCTTTCTACAAACTCTTATTTTAGTGTATCATTGTGTTAAAGAGCTCAATTCACCACCTTTTTGAATCACTCTCACAAAGCGTGAAGGATAGTTGTCTCTGATTCCTAATTCTTTCTGAAGTGTTTTGTCAGACTCACTTCTCTGATAAAGCTCAATTCCCAGGGCTGAAATTCCAGGGACAGCAGCGCTGGTTTCAGGAGGAATAATTCAGTTACAATTGTCCTAACATGGAATTTTGAAGGCGAGGGGGGGGAGTGTTTTCTGCCAGGAAACATGGCAATTATAGCATGTAAAAAACATTCAGACTAGTTTTGACCAGGTAATATTTCTTGTCAACATATAAATGAGAAAAAGAGACCTTCAGTTAGCTCGTGATAGCCAAACACAAAGTCTAGCGTGTAGGAGGTTTGCTTGTATTAAAACGCTGGCCCCCCAAAATGTTCATAGAGAAGGGAACAGGAAAGAGGGGGATCCACCCTCGAGTAGCCGATGCGCTGGAGGACTTGATATTCCTTGGAGAGGGAGACTGACCCTGTGTCCCTAATCTGTAATGGCAAGAGCAGAAATTCGAGCCACGATCTGATAGTTCTATTGGGTATAATTATATGGGCAAGACATATACGCCCCTCCTAGCTTTATTTTTTTTCCTTCTCTTCTGAATAATTCTGGATTCTTCCCATTATGAAAAAAATAAGAAATACCCTGTAGGTATTTCCTGACCAGTTCCATGCCAAAGTATGGAGGCATACATGGTTATTTTCACCTGGGCTACCAAAAATATTAAATCAAAATTTTTGGTTAAAAGGAGTACGCTAACAAAGCATGACTAGCTGCAGTAGCTTCACTCCTGCCACAAATAATACATTAATGCATGTGGTAACAAGCACTGGGATACTTCAAAGCACACTTTTCCCATTTTACAAGGATCTGGGTCTTTAATCAAAAAGCAGATAGAAAATTCCAAAAGGATGTTGCAGTAAAGAGGTTTCAAGGTTGTTGCTGCTGCATTTGTTGCTTTTGTTTTGTAGTTTTGCCTATAAACAGGTGATCAGACACTTTTCTTTATTTCTTATTACCATTTTGCTCTCTCACTCCCCCGTTTCAAGCACACGTAGTTGTAAAAGGCCTGGTGGCAATAGCAAGCAAAGCTCTCAGTGGTTTGTGAAGCACGAGGACCTCAATGCCCTTCCTTGGCTGTGCTGCAGCTGCAGTGACTGCCCTCGGAGTGGAAGGATACAGCTCTTTTTTCCATATCCACCAACACCTTTTCCAACTGTGAACATCCTCCACTGCACTCAACAGCAATTGCTGCTCTTCAGGTGCTCTGAGGCCTCCAGTGATTTTATGTAAGCTGGTCCCTCGCCTCCAGTGAGCCATTTGGGTGAGTCTGTCATCTCCCTTTGCATAGGCCATCAAGTAAAGGCCAGATGTGATCCACTTTCAGTCATTCCTGGTGCAAACTGGAAACTTGTTAGTGAAATGGTGGGTATGCAGCGTTTGTCACCTAATGTTTTAGGTGATCTTTTATTTCTTCATAGCTAATGGAGTAAAATAGGCCTTATTCGGAGAGCAAATCAAGGTAAAGATGTAATGTCAACTCCTGGTTCACCCTATGTAACCTCCCTCTGCACCTTGGAGATTACTGACCCTCTCTGGCTGGGCGCCTCTCCGCAGCTTCGCCATGTTCCTTGAACACAGGCACAGCCAGAAGCAGATTTGGGGCCAAAATTTTCAAGGACTTTCAAGGGCTTAACCATCATAACTGCCCAGCTTTCACTTTGACAGAATGAGATTTTAAGAATTAAAAAGCCCCCTCTAAATAATTTTATTTGAAAAAAAAATATCTGTGGAGATAAAAAACTTGCTGCAAAATTTTGGCCCTAGTTTGTCAAGAGCCACCCTAAGAAGCATGTGTTGTCATGAGAGGGGGTTGCTTATCTGCCTGCCCTTGCGCAGGAGCAGGGGCCCACGCAAACGCCATTTCGGTTCCATTTTGTTGCCTGGGGTGACACACATGCAGTATCGTATGCAAATACCTGAGTATTTGAATGGAATTCAGAAAGCATTTGCTTTAAGATAAAGCAGAGCCAAGGCCTGCTGCTGCTGCTGCTTTGGATGCAAATGTATTTGTAATGAACTCTGTTTTTTATGTGTCCCTTATCTTGCACCTGTTATCATCTTTGTTGTAAAAAGCTTGCAGGGGAGTTTGCCAAGTGATACGCCCCACCTGCGCTACCTGGATAAATACAGCTAGAAAGGAGCATGCAAACGGAAAAGCCACAAGTTCCTGACGGACAGGTAGCAGCGCTGCCTCTCGGGCCAGCAAGGACAAGGGCTTTGTGTTCTTTGAGCATGGTGCCAACCTTTTCCTGTTTGAAATTCTTGTGAAGTTGTTGGGAGGGAGATGGGAGAGGGAGGAAGCTGGGGGTGTACAAACTCGGTTTTGGCATGCAGATGAAGTCTGTTGCAAATACGGTGAGCATTTCAATGGAATCCACAAAGTGAATGTTTTTTTACCAGAGCCAAACTAGAGATAAATGTTGTGACCGCTGTGTTGGAGGCAGATGCATTTGCAGTGAACGCTGCTCTGTGTACCTGTTTCTGCCTGGACCTTTGCACACCAGGCTGGTACTAGCTGGAGAGAGAGAAAGGCGAAAAATGGGAAGTTTCACCACTCCGAAGGGTCCATGCGAAGTCTGGAAAGAAGGAACGTAGCACCTATGGCAAGGTGAGGCTTTTCGGCTGAAAGTCAACAGCGAGGGAGAACAACTTGTTCCAGGAGCTTGTTATGTTTTCCTGGGATCTCTACACCTTCCCATGCCTTTTTAGGAACTTGCAAGAGGGAGAACTATTGCATGATCATAGCAGAACGCGGGAGCTCGGATTCCAGAGTCCATGGCACTTGGTCCTTGTGGCAACACGTAGTGCCCATGACAGCCGCACCAGAGAGTGACTGACACTTCGTGGTCCCTGGGCCAAGTGATTCTGCCTGATTTGGATCTGCAAGTGTTAAAACCTCAAGGCAGGTTGGAGTGAGCATCAATACTGAATATTACTGAGGACACAGAGAGGGGTGAGACCTGTCCCACGAGGCCTCTTTGCGCCATTGGTGGGGATGAGACCATCAGTTCTCAGGACTGCTGGGCAGCGGCCCTGCCTGTGCTGTCACACTCCCTGCACGGACACGCTCCCGCTTGCTGCCTTGGGCCTCAGAGCAAGGTAGGGGTAGAGCTTGGCATCAGAATCTCTCCCTTGGCCTGGAGCTTGAGTTGTAAGAGAATCCACCCAGAGCCAAAGCAAGAGACACAGACAGAGACACGTTTTCCCGCATGTTTTGTGCCATTTATGGGCTTTATATCTGTAAATGCTGAGAGAGATACAGCACCCTGATCTGCTTGGGCCATGTCAGGAACTGAGGATAATCCCTAACTGGTTGCTCTGCTAGAGTCCATGATGACTGTGTTTTTCAGCACTTTCACTAGACACAGGCCAAGAACCTCCTTCTTCTAAAGAAGGGGTGGCCTGAGGGGATCCCTTGTCATTATGGTCACTGCAGCAGGGCCCCTGACCTGCCCAGGAGCTGGGCCTGGGCTCCAAACTCCTCGGGGCTGGGTGCGCTGCCAGGCAGCCGACCACAACACGGCGGATTTGCTGGCAGGAGCGCAGCGCCCCGGCACCACTGCTGCCTCCAAGGCCCTTCAACAGCCTGTAAAAAGGCTCGGAAAAATATTTCCTTGTACAGTGGGGATTCCTTGGGTGTTGCCACCACCTTCCCACAGCCAGGCTGCGTGCCAGACTTTGGGATGAGACAAGACCTTGGAAGCTCATATGTAATCAAAGGCTAGCAGCAACCTGTTCAAAAGCCATAGATGTGCAAGGGCACCTGGATTCCACCCTGTCTTTTGCTGTTTGGCTCTCAGTGGCTGCCCCTTTCCCTGCTCATGGCACAGAGCCCTTCTCCTGCTCCATCCCACCGCCTCATGCGAGCACTGGGTGAGCCCAGGCAGAGCAGGTCTTAGTCAGCTGCTTGGCAGGAGTGCCCCAAACCCTGCAAGTTTCTTTCTCAAAGAGAGATCAGCACTGCAACTTCCCACACCTTTTCTATTTTTCAAACAAAAGCCTAAAAAAATCATACATCATACATTTTTGTTTATATGCATAAATATAAATAGTCGCATATCCATCTACATATATATGAAAGGCTTATCCCACTGGCTGGTCTTGGCAGGAGCTAAGGTACTTCAGACTTTCTCTTGTGCTCCCATGTAGTATAGCTTGCAGAGGGGAAAAAAAAAGCTTTCCCTGAGTAGCAGTGTGTCCAGCTCCCTTTCCTGGGTCTCCTGCTTAACCAAGTCCACCCCGAGTTGCCTCAAGAAGCATCATCCATGCCAAGACAGCAAGGCAGGCAGTTCTTGGAAGTGTCTGGGGACTCACTGCTGCCAGGGGTGGGAGGTGTGAGTGCTGGGAACTGGGGAGGTGAAGAGGGCACAAGGCGGCCAACGCAGCTGGAATGACCTTGAAGGCATGGACCATTTGGTACAGTTCGGACCGGGAACAATGTAGGGACAAGGCAAGAGGACGTGCTGTTCTCTGCGCTGTGCTCGGGCTTCCTTTCCTCGCGCAGCGGGATAGCAGATGCAGCATGAGTGCCCAGAGGGTATTGCTGCAGGAACAGGAGCACGGTGTGGAACAGGGCAGGCCCGTGTGAAAGGCCTTGTGTGACCTGCAAGGAACGGAGCCAAAAACAAAAGCATTGTCTCAAGCAAAGACTGGGCAGGAAAACAGGCAGCCAAGTTTAACGTGACGGCTAGGCCCTGATCAGCAGATCTGTGTGCCCAAAATTTTGTGAGGAAAATTACACCCCAGATGCTGCTTCTGGGCATGGCTGTAGGTGCTGTTATCTTGGTGCAGCTGGAAGCATCTCCCACACATCAGTAGCCCCTGCCGACCCCAAGCACCAGCCCCAGGAAGCCCCCTGGCCTCTCAACAATGTTTTTAACGCGCGCATGACCAGGGCAAGTGCCGCAGTGTCTATACTATGTTCCATACTATGTTCCGCAGTACCTTGAGTATCAGAGTAAGCGTCTGTGGTGTTTATGTATGCAGTAAAAAGTCTGAGTTGCAAATGCCATTATTTCTGGAAGCAAATCCCTCCCAGCTCTGCTTGGCCGAAGCAATTTGTCAAAGCCAGGGGCCCTGAGAGAGGGGACAGAATTGGGCAGGAAATGGAAGGATCTTATGCACAGGACTTCAGGGTACGAGCGCACAGAGGAAGTTTAACTCTGAAGTCTGCTGTGGCAGGTAGAAACATTCCACCCCGAAAATGCCTCCTATAAGCCAACCATAACTGGTTATGGAATTTGATGTTTCAGTTTTCCGGCATGTGTAGCCTTTGATAGAAAAACGAGATGTCTCTGCTTTCCACTTACCCAATTTGCCTGGCGATGTGGCATCCTGAAGCATTTCTGAAACACCTTTCAAAACTGAGCGTTTTCAAATCTGCAAACAATCCAGAGCTCAATTCTGAGCATTATAAATGGTCCCGTTAATTAGATGCAGCTAAAATACAGAAAAGACTTTCACGACAAATGAGATCAATGACAAAATACCCTTAGAGAGCACAGAAGGGGAAAAAAAGTGCTGATGTAGGAAGGTGATTTATGGTGATTCTCTGGTTGCTGAAACAGAGGAATTATTGAGAACCTTAAAGGAGAAAGGAGCTTTAGGTTGGAAGATTGACGACTAAAAACCATGGGGAAGTAATCCCTTCTGCTCCAGTATGGCAGAGTTTCAGTTCTGGGAGGCAGGTCAATGCAGGTCAGCGCTTGGACTAGAAATGCTAAACCGGGGAGCTTCTTGTTGCCTCCTGCCCTCTCTCTAACCAAAGGCAGCCAGAGCGTTTCAGCGTGGGCCTTTCCCATATTAAGCATTCAGCTGCACAGGCCCATTCCCAGCCTGCAGAGGTAAAATAAGCTACTCTGAGTACAGTGACTCTTACTTTATCCTAAAGTTAGTTGCTAAATACGGCTGTCACTAGTGCTTGGCATATGTGAGTGTAAGGCTTCACTTCTCACCTTTTATCCTGTATAAGACATTGTATTCTTTTACCATAAAAATATTCAGAGTTAGTCCATTCAAGGAACTCATGCACAACTGTGAGTTACTCTGTGCCCCCCAGTAACTGTGTTACAAATAGGGTGAAGAGATGCTTTTATTCAGTGTATCATTTTTGCACTTTTCTGTAATCTGGAAGCATTGTCCTGACAAGACCATCACTCCATAATCTACACGGTACACCGTGGGGCACCGACACTGCAGCTCCCCTGCAAGGGCGGACAAGAACCTCTGTGGAGCTCACAGATTAATTCTTAAAACTTTCACATTTATTTTGGATGGACAGAATTACATATTTGGGCAATCATGCTGTTATATTTGGACAGTTATGTTATTATATGACTCCCACAGGCTGTAATTAGACGTCTGAGTGTAAAGATCCCGTTTTCTTTGTTCCAGGAGGCTTCAGCCAGCAATTACTGTAACGGGAGGGCACTTCCAGGCCAGGCTCTAGCAAACCTCTTGGATGAGTCACATCAGCAGGAGCATGGCAAGGGTGGCAGAGTAGCGTCATGTAGTATCCAGTCACTGTCTTGTTCTAATATTTTAATGACAACTAACTAAAGCAGACCAAGTTTCGAGAAAGTGTTTGTTATTCACACATAATGATCTGGGTTGCAAAAAAACATCCTTGGAGGATAGAGCTCATAAAATAAGCAGCTAGTTAGTGCAAACTTCTTTGTTTAATTTTATTGTGCGGAAAGAAGCATAGTTTTCCCACAAGAGAAAGGCACTGCTGTTGTCTGGAAAGTTTCCACATGCTCCTGCAGCTTTCACGTTGCTCCAATCAAAGGTGTCAGTGAGAGGTCTGTTGTGCTTTCACTCATGTTGAATTGTACATCTATATGTATTTCACAGGTGGGCTCTATTTGAAAAGCAGTGTAAAGTCCTAGTCATTATTTGGCCCCATTTCACTGTAAAATATGGTTAATCTGGCACCATTACATGCTGGGCTTGCCCCCTAATTTGATTTGTATTTTTTTGGAAGATAATGTTTAGCAAACACAATGCAGGATCACTTGTTGCTGCTTCCGTTGCAGAGGAGCATTGGAGGAGCCGCCGATGGTGCTTCCTGCTCTCCGCGAACTAAGCAGGCCTGGGCACTTCACTGCAGCGCTTCCTCCAGCACCACCGTGGCTGGTGCTTGCACAGCGTGGCAATCCCAGCAGAGGGGAGCTCAAAAAAGCCTTGTCAGTGTTTGGAGAGTGAGGTTCATCTTCAGCCAGGTCTCACACTGGGCTTCACATGACGTTTAGATCACGGCAATATTCTCATATAAGGTTAAAATGGGCACAATGCAAAGAACGACTCCTTACCCATGTGTGTTGCTGTCGCAGTCTGGGGAGGGAGAAGCCCAAGCCCTCCATATATAGCAAAAGTTATAAATCATAATAGGTAGAGGCATTTTATCCTTTTTATAAGATATTATATAGGAAACAAATGCGGTAGCGTGTTGCAAGAAGGATCACTGTAGTGGAGGCCGAATAATTTGAAGGTGAGTTAGAATCCTCTGAAGAGTAATAAACAAAACTAGGTGAAGTCAGAAACATTTTCAAATGTTGCTAAAGCTCCAAGGATTTAGGCAGTAGGGTTAGTTTTACAAGGGTTAGTTTTCCTGCTGCCACAAGAATACTGCAATGGGAAAAATATATATATATACATATATATATGTATCAAAGAAGGCATCAGTGGGAGCAGAATGAGAGCTCAGTTGCTGAGCCCGTCTGAGGCTTGTCTTACCTAAGGGCCCGACTGCCCAGTCAGATCCCTACGGGAGGACTAGGCAGTCCCTACGTGGCTTCCTGTGTTTTGGGTGGACTCCAACGGCTCTGGGCCATTGGTGCTGGACATGCGCACGAGATCAAGTGTCCAAAGGCACTGCCAGAGTGGTAAAACAGTGGAAGCTCTTCCATTTCCCTGGCAGCAAACCAGAACAGGAACAACCGCTTCACACAATGGATCCAAATGGCTTTATATTAAACTCCTCTTTTCCCAGTTAAGTTGTACAGTTTGTCCAAACAGTCTCAAGTGTTTAAAGGATCACACAGATTACCTGAGACCCAGCACGAAGGACTTGTATTAATGAGGTCTTTTTCTTTAGAGCCAGTAATAATTATTTTGGCTAGTATGATTGTTCCTTCAAACCTCTTATTTTAACATCTTTTTAAGCTTTGTCTTGACATCTTTGCAACTTGAAAACAGGCGCATTTTGCTGCTATGGAGTACAGGAAAAACCTGAAATCAGTGCTGACTGAGAGTGAACAGACTGATTTCCATTTCCAAGATAAAAAGTAAATGAATAGCATGAATTAAAAAAATGCATTTTAAAAATGCATTAACCACTCGTCTTGTGAACTTAAAAAAAAGATGAAAAGGGATCTTAAGAAGTCATCAAGAAGTCATCTATATCATCCCACTCTCTAGAGATGGGTGAGTATCTGTGTCACTCCTGACTAAATTTTCTCTGATCTCTTTCTAAAAAGATTTACAATCCCCAAGCAATATAGCTCATTATCCTTATTTTTAGAAAGTTGTTCATAACGTCTAACCACAATCTAATTGTGCAGCAATGTCTTATTAAACTAAAATCTCTTTAATTTTCAAGACTATTCTTGTATCTCTGTTAGGTTTCTTTTCACTAGAACAAGCACCTCCATTTTCCAATCTTTCCTCATTAGTCCCGTTTTTCTAGAGCTTTGACCATTCCTGTGGCTCTGCTCTACAGCTTGTTGTATCTCTCTCCAGCCTGGTGCCGCAGGCCAGGCTCACTGAGCTCCACCTGAGTTTTGCCAATATTGAGACTAGTAGAAGACTTACTTTGTGTATTTTGTAGTCTCTATTTTTATCTGTGCATCCTGTATGAAGCTGAGTTTTTCTGAGACAGTATGCAACCTCTGGAACATTTCTGCAGGGCTGCTCCCTATTCATCTGTTCCTTGATCTGCACCTAAAATCTTGCACTTTGTATTCTTTACAGAATCTTACTTTTTCACTAGTAATACCAGATATTTAGTTACTTAAGGCAACCTTGTTCATTGGAATATTAAACTCATATTTACTCTGAGCTTCTTTCAAAGGTATTTACACTGTGTGATATTCTTTATCACACAGTTTTGTGCCTAGGATCTGTAAGTCTTCAGCCTTGTTCTAATTACAGTCGCAGAGTTCAGGTACAACATGTTCACGTTCAGTCTGCACGTGGACCCTTCCCTTACCCATTCTAGGTAGGGTGGTGCCATTGGAGCCGCTTGACCTGTTGCACCATCAGAATCTCAACTTGTCCTGATAATGGTACAGTTATGTTTGCTGTCCTTGCAGCTCTGGCAATTACATCTCATTACACCACCATAAATATTCAAGCACTGACATTTGAGTGATCATGTTTATAAATTCAGTCACAAAGAGCTCTTTCGACTTACGTGTCATTTATATAGCTCTTATCTTGAACTTTTCCAAAAACACATTTCTTGCTCTGTCACAACCGCAGCCATGATGTTTTTCCAAAAACCTTGGAAGACGCTCTAAAGCCCTGTTTCTGTCATTTTTCAAAACAAAAACAAAAAAAAAATCTGCTAATACTTGAGTATTTTTACTACAGCAGTGTGAAAGATACATTTTTTAAAATACATTAGGTAGCATGTTTTGAAATACTGGTACGGGGAGACAAACCCATCTTAACGTATTAGCTGTTCAGCCCGAGCCCTCAGGGCCAGCAGGTGCTTGGAATCAGAGGGTGCCGCCACCTTCACGTTCTCTCCCACTGTCACTCCTAGCCAAAAAGTGCCACTTTGATGTACGTACTTAAGAGCTGACTCATTCCTTTAACCTTCTCCGGGATAACACAAGCCAAACCTGCATCTGGAAGAACAGCCCCACTTTGCTTTGTCAAGGAACTTTTCCAGCAATTTACAGTGCTTTGAATGGTCCCCAGAGAGCCTGTCTTAGGCAGGGTTAATCACAAACAACTCTCTTGCATCATCCCGTGGAGCGCCTGCCCATCTGACCACATCCTACATAGCAGGGTTGTGCAGCTCGCCCGGAGCCAGGCACCAGGTTAACAGCTAACCCGGGCCGCAGGTCTCCTGCTGTGCTGCCTGGACAGCACTGCCTGGCTGACAAATTTTGCTAAAAATTTGGCTGCCACCTGGGGTTATAGCTGTGTAGGGGAGCTATAACTCGCTGTGAAAACTTAACTTTTCCAGACTGCAGGGTCCGTGTCTTGCCTAGACGCTTCATTAGCACTAATCTCACAGGCAGGGAGACCTCATTAGTTTGCTGTTGTGCATAACCAGTTCTCAGATGTGAAGTGAAGGGAGCTCTCCGGAGGAATGAAACGCCACATTCCCGGCCATGGTGACTCCGTCTGCAGCGATGACTCCTGCACCTGGCTTAGAACAACAGGCCGGGCCTCCCACGGGATTTATTCATTCAGCAAAGCTCAGCTGGCACGGAGCGCTGGCCTTCGTGCACGGGAGCTGAGCAAGACAGGGAATGTGGCAAGAAATGCTTGGGATCCCGAGTCACATCTTCTGCGGATAAACTACATATGGCATAGCAAGCATATATATTTATACAATACACTTGTGCACATACGTAATATGTTTATACATATAAAGTGTGAAGATTGGTTCTGAGCATCTCAGCCAAGGGACATTATGAAGCATTCATTGGCTTTATTAGTGTGCGAGAGCTGGAAGCAGGAAAGATCAAGTCTTTTTCATCCACTATCATTACCTCAGGCTCTGTTGGAATAGACATGATTTTATCTTCTTTCAGTACTTGGGTTGTTTTTTGTTTTTTTGTTTTTAACGTTTTTTATTTCCTGGGGCTGGTCTGAGCTGTGTTGAGAACTGCTGGGCTCAGAATTTGCAAGAAACACCCATGACTGAAAAAAACCCACGTCTCAGAATCGTGATGCTTGGCTGTGTAAACTGGGGAAGGCTGAGAGCTTTCAGAAATAATGGTAATTTGTGCTTGGGTGGAGGCTAACCACTGAAATCCAAGCACATTTTAAAATAATCTAAATTGCATTACCTGGTGCTAAGCTGATACTGCTAATTCTTTCGTAACTTGTCACAACGGAGCAAAGCTCGTGCACGCTATTTTAGGAAGCATGTGAGTCAGTGGGGACCCAAAAGGAAGCGTGGATCACTAAAATGCCCTGCAGACACACACAGTGTGTGGCTGCAGACTCTGCGGTCAGGCACAAAAATTCAAAGCAGGGTTTCGGGTACGGCTGGCCACACAACCTGCTTGGAGCTGGCAGGTTAGGGAGGATAAGGAGGAAGCTCTCCGCGTGCTCCTCTTGCTTCATCGGTGTTTGTTGTTGCCACACGATTGAAAACACAGATTTGCCACAGACAAATCTACCCAGGCCTGAACATGGACAGTTGTTAAGAGAGATAAATGCAGCAGAGGAGAAAAAATCATGGCACCAAAGTAAGTTCCTCCAAAGACCAACTGGCAGCTTTTTGCTGAGCATGAAGGTGTGTGATTCCCCAGTGTGAGATTCACATCATCCTGTGATCACCACTGAAATAACAAAAAATTGAAGGCTTAATAACCATAGGCCTAATAAGCCCTTAAATATCTGCAATATGTAGGAATTTTACAAGTTAACAAACATAAGTTCAAAGCCGAAGTCAGAAATTACAAGAGTCATTTCTCCCTTGGAGAGTAAATCCACTTCAGTGCCCGAGACAGGAGTCATGTTGCTGGAAAACTTCTTAGATCACAGGGAAAAGATGGAAATACGAAGCGGGAACGACTCTTGGTTGTACCCAGAGTCACGAACAGGGTCCTTCAATACAGCGCACTGAAGGGGAGGACAGGCTCAGGCAAGAGCAGTGCGACTGCACTGGCCATTTCCTAGGACAAGGCAAATCCGAAAGAGCAGAGAGAATTCCAATGGAAGGAGTTCAATGAGCGCCTCGGGGCTCAGGAGAAAAAACATCCCCTCGAAACTCTGCACTGCCACCTCAGGGGGGATTTTTATTTTGACAAGGTGGATGAAAAGAGCCCAAAGTATGGCTAGAACTTACCATTATTTTTATAATCCGGCTGTGATTTTTAACGGCAACCTGCCAATGAAAATTTGAAGACAAAATTATACCTGGTTTTGAAGAGGAGGAATTGCACTTTGGCACTTTCTAAGGCAGAAGAGGTTTGTGCTGTCTCACCAAGAACTCTCCTCTGAAAAGGACGACAGGAAATATATTTTGGTTTAGACATTTTAAGTTATTCCGTAGAAAAATGATCCCCCAGCTTTTTCAGTATGGCTTGGAGGATCACATCCAGAAATTTCTGCCTGTTCAGGACTCGGTCTGCCAAATTTTAAAAGGCTCCCACTCATGTCAAAATTGGATTATGGAAACTGCCAGGTATTTGCTGAGTTCGTGTTCTAGAAATACAGTCCCTAACACCTGTTTTGCATTAAAAAAAAAAAGCCCTGATCTTACCCAAAACTTTAAATGAATATTTGGAAACAAACAAACAAACAAAAAGTTACAATTTCATGACTTAAAACAGGAACAGATAATCTGGTATCTTTAAGCTAATACTGCAGAAACCTGCACTTTGAAGCACTAACCAAAGTCAAAAGAAGGAAAGCAGAAAAGGAAGTGGCCATTTAAATTGAGCTTGATGATGAAATCCAAATGTCCAGTTTCACAAAGGGAATTGACTTTTGTATGCGGACACAAATATGAAATGCTGTGCTTTTAAGTTGGGACCTGTGCACACTGGTAGTTCTTTAAATGAAAGATTTGATGTTTATATTCCTAAGTATGTGACAGAAAGGCCTGCAATCTTTTCAACAGTAGCTTGTGTATTTTTCATAGAAAAAAATACTCAATTATGGTTAATCATAAACTTCAGCTATTTTTTAAAGCTATTTTGCGTATGGTATTCAGCAGGATAGACCGAGACCTGCAGGTTGGCAGGGATCATACAGAATCCTTTTATAAAGCACCGCACTTGCTGTCATGGTGCGATGCAAACCCTTCCGTACGGGAGAAGGCGCAGCCCGGTGTTAAGCTCGTGCCTTAGGTTTAGAGCACAGTTTTTAACTGAACATTAAACTGAAGCAATGGTTTGGCAGCTGCACTGTGCTGTCCTTGAAGCAATGACAGAAAAGATTAATGTTTTGGAGGCTCCGGGATACAGAGGCCAGGCCCAGGTTGCCTGTGAATGATCGACTTGGTCACGCAAACCAGAATGATATTTAGTGGTTTGTTAGGTGTTGTTTGCAAAGGGGGTTTATTTATCTCTGTCTGGAGGAAATGCTATCATCTCCAAAGCAAAGGTTAGGAGTCTTTTTGTTATGTTTTGCCTTTTTTATGTGCACTCTCTATGTATAGTTGTTCTCCCTTCAACATTTGAAATGTGGAGCCAAGTGCATTCCCACCTCCCGATTAAAGGGCAGGACTGAGGAGCAGGGCCTCTCGGAGAGGCAGTTCTTTGTTACAAGCTCAAAGCATCGCATTGTAACGTGCAGATCCTGTCACTATTCCAGTGCTCCATGGCTAGACACACAGTGTGCCTACTACGTACTACTAAATATGTTGAATAAAGCATCTAAGGCCACAACCTGCACCACTGAAATCACGAACAATTTGTCACTGACTTCGATGAGTGTAGGATGAAATGCCGAGACTCTTCATCAGCAGGTATTTAGGTTCACACATATAATTTATTTTATTTGCAGCCATTCACATGCCCAAATCTGATCTGGAACAAAAGCACCTGGCACCTGGGTGCCAGGTTGAGAAGTTGCTGTCAGATCCACCTCTCTCCTTCCAACATCCAGAGGAAAGAGTAAGAATAGGGAATTCCACTGTTTCCACCATTCCGCTCTGAGAGGGAATTAGGAGAAATAAGGGATAATAGGAAAGAAACTGAGAGCAACTCTACAGAAGTAGGAGAGTTTCTACCCCTATAATTACTTCTCAGGGGAGCTTGAAAAAATAAACACCTTTTAATTGCCTTTTAACTTCATTATGCATCTGTATCACAGATGAAACCCAAGCCTTCCTAGGGCTTGCCTACACTGGAAGAACACATTATGTGAGTTGATTAGCGTGTAATTCGTAATACAACAGTCAATATAAACAAAGACTACTATGTTTAACATTGGTGGTTATTGTTGACCCGGGGTAACCTAGGTGCTAAACATGACAGCTCTTGTCTACACTAAGTGCTTTGTATGGCCTTAATTAGCATGTTCTAGCACTATGTAATTTTGCAGTACAGATAAAATCCTTCAGGGCATTTATTCTCTACATTTAATTTTCTGTCTCACCTATCTTTAATTCACAAGACACGCTTTGTCTCCAACCTCCCCCTCCGCTACCCTCAGCCTTGGAGCCATCACTGCTGGAAGTCAGAGAGACCAAGTCATCTTTTTCAGAAGGTTTTTAAACGTAAAGATTGGATGTTCAATGGAACATACCATGAGTTTTTGCTTCTTGATCATGTTCCGTTTTAGAAAACCGAAGTTGATCTCAGAATTCAGGAATCAAACAAGCATTATGGTTGGAAAAGACCTTCAAGATTGAGTCCAACCATAAACCCTTCAACCCTACTAAACCATGTCCCCAAGTGTCTCATCTACCCGTTTCTTGAACACTGCCAGGGACGGGCACTCCACCCCTTCCCTGGGCAGCCTGTTCCAATGTTCACCACTCTTTCCATGTAGGAATTCTTCCTGATGTCTAACCTGAACCTCCCCTGGTGTGACTTGAAGCCATTTCCTCTTGTCCTACCGGGAGTTATTCTGGAGAAGAGATCCACCCTCGCCTCGCTAGGAGTTCAGCCCAGAAAATCTTAAAGCACAGCACATTTGAAGTTCATGCAAAAATATTTTGCATCGTAACAGCTGTGCAGTTTTTCAGTCAAATCACGCATTTCAAGCTGATTCCCAGCTGCAAGTAGACGCATTTGAGGCTTTTTACAAAATACACTTTCCCCAGTTTGTACGTTTTACGTGGAAAAGTTTTGTTTGTCCTTACAAGAGAAAAAAAAAAGTGTAGAAAAAGCAGTTATTAGACCCTGAGGTCAGGAACGCTGCAGCAGGAAGGCTGCAGGACGCAGCCCCTGCCAGAGGAACGGGCCGTCCCTGCTCGTTCCCCCGCGGCTGCGGGAGCCCCGAGCCCCAAGCGGCCACTCCCGCCCCCGGGCGCCGCCTCAGCGGCCGTTGCAGCTCAGCGCCGCCCCGCGCCGCCGGGCGGTCACGTGCGTTAGCGACAGCCAATGGCGATGCGGCGCCGCCGCCCTCGCGGCGCCTATTGGCGGCGCGGCCGCGGGGCGGGGCGGGCGCGGCCGTCAGCTGCGCGCCGCGCTATAACAACAAAGGACTGCCGCGGCGGGGCGGGTGGTGCCGTGCGGCGGTGAGGGCGGCTGGGGGACACGGGGCACGGGACGGGGGTTCCTGCGCGTCGCGGGGCAGCGCGCCGGTCCCCGCGGGGCGGAACGGGCGGCGGCTGCGGAGGAGGCCACCTGGCAGCTGCCCGGGCGCCCCCTCGTCCCTCCCGCCGGGCGTCGCGGTGCTGCCCGGTCCCCGCGCGGAGGCGGCGGCGCAGCCCTCCGCGGCGCTCCTGGCCCTCCAGCCGCGGTGGCGCCGGGCAGCGGCTGCCCCGGCCCCGTCCCGCTGCTGCTGCGGGCGGAGGTGCCTCGGCGGGCGCGGGGAGCGGCGCTGCGGGGCCGCCTGGCGGCCGCCGCCGGGAACGGGAGCCGGCGGCTCGGGTGGCTCCTTGGCGCCGGGGTCGAGGCCCCGGCCCGTTGGGGTTCGTAGCGCCGTGTCGCTGCCGTGTCCCGGCAGCGGGAGCTCGCTGCGCTCCTCCGCGGCTCCCTGTGTGGGATCAAGGGCGGCCGCGATCCTAGGGAGGTGCCGGGGGCGCAGGGCAGAGCCCCCGGAGGTCCTCGCTGTGGGCACAGCTGCGGATGTGCTGTGTAGTGCTAGCTAATGTAAAGAAAAATCTAACTTTTTTTTTTCTCCTCCTGCCCAGGCTTTGTGCCAGAAGTGTTATGGATAGATGCAGAAGATAACTGGAAAGCTGCAGGCTCTGCCCTAGAGTGCTGTTTACTCACCCATGGCAAGTTCTGTCTTTGTTTTAAGTATTTAAACCTTTATTGAGGAGATAGATGTTTAGCAACAACTCTCTGTGGAAGTTCTCTGTTTCCGTAGAAAATCTGCCTGGGTTTTGTAATGTCTGTGGTTAAAAAACTTCCCTGCTAATCATTGAAAACAGAATCTAACTGCAAATAAAAGCCTCTGCTGCTGTATCTCCCTGCTGCACATTTAAGAGACAAGGGTAGCTGGTTGTTTGCCTGCTTTCCCACTACATGACTACACTTGTCATCTTGCTTTTTTCCATTTTTTTTTTCTAATCTCTTCTCATACAGTCTTACACTTCTGATCATTCCTTTAGTTCAAGTCTAGATTTGTTTCGATGTTGGACTTCTGCAAGTGTGGTACTAAGAACTAGATACAGACTTAAGGGCTCAGCTTAGCAGTGCTGAAGGGGGCTAATTGGTTAGCCCCTAGTACAAGAGTTTGACTGCAACATATAGCCTGTTCTGGCATTTAACCTTTTTATGCAACAATACAATATTGTTGACATGCATTCAATGTGTTATCTGTAGTACGCTTTTATCATAAATGTAGCTGGTCACTTGTTCCTGTCTAAGAATTACCAAGTGCCTAATTTCTTAAATTACACTACACCTCACCATGTTGCTTTTGACTTGAGAAGACAGTTTTGACTTCTATCTTCCTGTGCGTTTCCAGGAAGGAGGTAGCTCCATTAATGCCTGTGTGCAAGGGTCAGTGTTGCAGGAAGCAGTTGCTCATTGCTACACTTAACAAGTAGGTGATGGAGTCTGGGATAAGACCCCATGTAAGTCTGGGCTAAGACTGCATAGGAGGCAAAAATGACCCTTTAGTATGGGCTGAGCAGGGTATAATGGAGTTCAGTAACACTTTGTGCATTTTTATATATATATATAAATATATATATGTATATATGTATACATATATATGTATACTATATATATGTATAAATGGCTGATTGTGTTTGGAAGTCTGTCTTTCATGACTTGCTTTCTGTGTCTGTGGAGACATTCTTACCCTCACATGAATATCTTTTCCTCTATTTAATTGTTAAAATGGATATTTAATCTCTAGTTGTCCAAAGATGCTATGGTAATTCCAATACAATTTTGGTGAAACTCTAATTTCTAGTTAAATGACTAGATGTTACTCCTACATTGCGTTTAAGTTACTTAGCTATTTCATGGTTTCTGTTTATTTGCTCAATACATAAATATTTTGAGTGCCATTATGGTGATCTGAGAAGGCTGAATGTTCAACTTGTCAGTAGTTAAAGGATTTTTGGTCTTAATTTCCAAATCTAAATAGAGTTCAGGCCTACAGCGATTGTTCCTAAATGTAGATTTAGGGAAATACGCTACTGAGGAACTGTTGCTTTTAATTAAAATATAC